>NC_079296.1:33785695-34088725 GCF_023638135.1 Falco biarmicus
ATTTAGTTTAATTGGTCCCTGGGTTCATTTGCCAGTAGCTTAAGGCTGAAAGCAAAAGAAAACTGCATTTCCAGGGCTCTCGTCGTCTAAATGCTACTTTTGCTCTACATAGTCAGTGCCCTGGGACTGCTGAGAAAAGAAGAGGCATCGTCAATGTCTCATTGTAGTAGCTGCAAAATAGCACTACGTATTTATGCTGGCAGTTTTCAGAATAAGTTGCTGCTTAACATGAGCCTAAAGAAAATTCTTAAGGTAGCTGAATAATTCTGAAGCTGCTTCTGCCTTGATCCAGCCCATGGGAAAATATGTCTAAGCTCTATTTATGTCTGACCTTGCTGGGCAGTCCAGCCCTTTCTGGCAGGTGGGAAAAAATCAACCAGTCACTTGAGGTGTGCATGGACAGGCGGGATCGGGATCAGGGATGGTGGTTCCCACGCCTGATCTGCCTGGAGATCTGCTGGTATTTGCAGCTCCTATCTAGGGGTGCACAGAAAATGTTTTTACTCTTTCCTGGAGAAATCCCAGCCCCAAAGATTTAATTTGGGCTGAGGATATGAGAAGGAAGCCTGTAGCATCCCCTCCTACCCTGTAGGGGCTCCTGAGCAGCTGAACCAGCCCTGAAGCAAAGGGATGCAGAGACCCACTGCCACTGCATGCAACCATCTGATGGGGTGAGCTGTTGAAAATCCAACTTTCCATGCGATCACGGGGGAAAAGTCCTGGCTTAGGAAGACATCTGTCAGCTGAAGTGTCAGATGCTTTTTGAAGGGCAGAGGATCTGTGGTTTCTATAGACACATAGGCAGGGCTAGTGTGAACAGAGTCTTGTTAGTGGGGCAAAGAAGTCAGAGGAACTGTTTTGGTTGCTCTAATGGAAGGAAAAAGCTTTGAAGGGCTTGTTGAATGTGTATTCAGCTTTTGGATATTAAGAATAATCTATTGTGCAATTTTTATGTAAAACTTATGTTCCTCCCATAAAGATGGCTGATATTCTTCTACTGTTTCAGCTGCGCAGCCCATCCGGCAGGAACCACAGGTACAGGCATTCCTCCAGCCTGGAAAAACAATGAGGGGAGGGTTATCTCTTACCTTGTCAGTGCAATAGGTCCTTCATGCCATCTATTTTTTTCTGGGAAAAAGGCCCATGAAGGAGAACAGTAAACCTGAATCTTAAATCTGAGTCTGGCACATGTGTCTGTGCACATGAGGGGAGAAGGGCTTGAAACCACCATGTTACATGGATAATACACCCATAATGTCTCATCGTTTTGCCCTCATGACACAAACATCAATTTTTGTGTTATGATGCCCCTAATGTGATATTAAAAAGCTAAGCATATTACCAATTGCAGTACAGCACACATTTGTTTTTCTCTTCTGCAGTGAGCATTTGTTTGTACTGTTAATTCATCTTGGGGTATTTTTTTTTCTCTTCTTGTGCACTATTACTCCAAGTGATCCTTGTCCTGGGAGGATTTTGTAGGGCAGGCTGGAGGGGTTCCGTGCTTGGCTACTTCTCAATGTTTCTTGCTGCTAATGGAAAGAATCTACCTACTAAAGGAAAATCGAGATAATCCAGTTGAGATGTTGATGACTTCCAGCACTCAGGAATCAATGGGGTTTAAAAGACAGCACTCACTGCAAGAATGCCCAGCGCTGGGTATCTCCATCCCTTTGGTGGGGAGGAACAAATGGGTTTCAGGTCTCATTTTTAGAGGCTCTGAAAAGGACAAAAATAAGGAGGAATGCCCAATGTAACAAGAAAATAGGGCTTATTTTCAGAGAGAAATGGGGCTGAAGCACTCCACAAATACTGCCAGTTCCTGCTCCTTGTTCTTGGCGAGGCTGCTTTGGCACAGTAGTTCCAGCCTCATCCCTGTCCTTGGGGACTGAATTATTTTCCAGCTGCCCCATGCAAATCTGTAGGGCATCATGGCCCCAGAAAGAGCTACCAGAGGCACTCTGGGGCAAAAGGCAAAAAGAACGGCTAAATGTGCCCTAGGGAGGAGTTAAATGGGCTCATGTTTCAGTAGGTGGCACTCCTTCCTCTGCCTCAGGTACTGGCATGCATTTCATGTGCATGGTGGAATAGCAGGTAGCGTCTCACAGATGAGATGAGGTGACTCTCAGGGGTGAACTGCAACTTGAGTTGGTTATAGCATGCTTTTGCAAGAGTTCAGCTCATGTACATGCTGTTTTCCTTCTAGATCCCTGTATTTTTAGTCTTTCCTTCGTCATATCATAAAGGTGTTGCTGTGAGTATATATGTAGGGAACACATTCTGCTTTGCAAGTGGCTGTGTCCCAGCAGCAGGTAGAGTCCCATAGGTCACGCACCTTCCCAAATCTACACAAAGCCACAGTCAGCAGAGAAATACATGGCAAAATCCAAGCGGTTCAACTTTCTACCACAGGCTGATCTCCCGTAGGTATTTTGGGAAAAGAGTAACAAGTGGATTTGAGTGGATTAGGCAGAGGGAACAAAAAAATCCTTCCAGGAGGAAGAAAATGTTTATGTATGTACTCAGTGATGCATCTCCAGCTTCTCCATCCCTGCTATCCTGGCTGGCTGTAGCAGGGTGACATTTACTTGTCAGTGATCCCACTTGCTACCTGAGCTTTGACTGGCGAGCCCAGGGTGATGTCTGCAGAATAGAGAACTTTCAAATATGTTTTTAGCTTGGAAGATGGCAGCTGAGTGGGTGCATTTGGTGACAGATGATCCTTGAAAGGTTTAGAAGCAAAGCTATTAAAACCTCAGAGCTGTGCAGAAAGGAAATATTGTGAGTACCTCAGAGCCTGTTCGAACAAACATCCCTGTTTCATGTGATTCCCATCGGCAAGCCCTGGCACACAGTGTTTTGGGGCAGAGAGGACACTGTCTGCAGATGCTCTTTTTTTGCTTCCTGCTTACTTGACATCCAGACACAGAATCCCAGTGGCCAGATCAGAAAAAGGCTTTGGGGCAACCATAGCCAAAGGCTCCCTTAACAAAATGCAAGCAGCTTTGCCCTGTCCTCCTGAAACCAAGCCAGTTGGTGCATTCCTGCCATTCTTCTCCCTAAAGCTGTTTCTTTCCATTCACTGGATCGGGAAGACAAAGCAGCTGCTCTCGAGTCTTGAGATTTTTTTATTGGGAACTTTAAGTTGAAGGGAATGGGATCAGAGGTTTTATTTTTATTGGAGTGGGGCAGTACCCTGTGATCCCTGAGATTACACACCAGTCAGTAACAGGAAAGCCTGAAGTATGAACCACAGAGAGAAGATCTGCACTCTCCCAATGATTTCTTTGGGAGAGCAGTAAGCAGCCAAAAATAGGCAACTACCCGCTGCCTTCCTGCGGCAGAACTTGGCTGTCAGGTTGTGAAGCCCTTTAGGCTGCTTTGGCCTCATGCTTAAATCATGCTTGGACTTGACAGCTGCTGGTTATAGTCCCAAATCAAAAACTGAGCCATGAAAATCTCTCTTTAGACCTCATAGGTCCTATGAAAATCTGCTTCCCACCTGTAAATAAGTTATTTTCTTTAGATATACTCAGCTAAATTCCTTGCCAGTTTTATTTCCCAGAATTTCTCATGGTTTCTTCTGGATCCTTTCAGGTCTAGGTACTGTTGTCTCAGTTTCAAGCTGTGTACCTCTACTAGAAACCAGGTAATGTGACTTCACCACTTGCCATTGAGAAATTATGCACAAATTTCCTCTCAGGGCTGTTACTCTTTAGAAGCCTGGCAGGCTTCAGTTAATTGTATCACCATCTTCCTTGCCCAGAAGTTGGTATCACTTCTCTAGGGACAAAAGCAATAAAACTTTAAGTATGTCAGCTAAATGCTATTAAAATATTTTATTTATTATTGATTTCTAGTTTGTAGGCAGCAGGAATGCATCTATTTAATGCCAGTCTTCTTTAAAATGGAAATGTTCAGAAGATATTTGGTACTTTTGTTCCTAGTGAGTTATACAAGATTGAAATGGAGGGAATATGTAGTAAAAAATGCTGTCTGAACTTAAAGCATGTTGGTAACCCATGAAAACAACCAGGGTACTTTGCTTTTGTGCCTGGCACATATGTATCAAGGGGAAGGAAAACTGAAGCGTTTTGCATAACCCATTTTTTTTTTAACATGCATCTCAAAAATACATTGAAGAACCTGCAAAGCCTCATGTTTATGCACAAAGGCCAGGCCCTTTCAAACAAGTGATGAGCAGGGAGCAGTTGTAATTTCTCATCCGTTCTTTTTTTTATATATATAATTGATTTTAGAAAGACCATCTGCAGGTTGAAAGCTGGAACTTTGGATTCAGCCAAGCACTAGTATGTAACAATTAAAAAAAAAAACCAAACCCACAAACAAAAAACAACCGAAAAAGCTCAATCTCATAAACAGTCTCTGTCTGGATGCTTCATTTCCAGCTAATGCCGGAATGGGAGGTCTGGACACACTGCTAACAGCAGCTACAAACGCAGAGGTACCACCCACCTCCAAAAAATGTATCCATGGCTGCATCCTACCTCTCTCCTCCCAAAATCAAACTCCCAAAGAGCGAACTGAAGCAGCTGCTTCTGCTGCCCTGAAAACATGAGCATGAAACTGTGCCCGTGCCCCAGCGCTGTGGAAGCTTGCGCAGGGCACCTGGGCCTAACTAGTCGTGGGGTTTTTTTTACCCCTGACTCCTCCAGACTGTGCAGTCTTATTGGGAAAGCCCCAAACCAGCTATTTTCTTGCCTACAAATCCCTCTTTCTGCCCTGGAGGGCCAAGCCCAGGAGCTGGGTGTCACGGCATACATTGCTGTCCTTTCTACGCTTGGCAAGCACAGGGAAGACAAAGGAAAACAGCCATTTGGCATTGAGGGCTCAGCCGATACGGCTCATTTAGTTTATTTTTGGGTTTTTTGAGCTGCAGACCTGTAGACTGTATCACATAGGTACCGGCGTGTGTAGCTGTTTGTTGGCATGCAGAAAATCCTAGTGCATGAGCCGTTGTGCTCACACCCTGGGAAAATCCTATTGTGTTTGGTATTGCAGAAACTAGCTTATGCATTCTTGTGGGTATTGGGGCTACACAGAAAGTCTATTTCCCATTTTTAATTGAGGGTTTTTTTTAGTGCTCTGAAACCCATATGCCCTACCTCCAGGCTTTTCCAGTGCAGAGCTACTTGACTGACACTCATGTTAAAATCTGGGTTTTTGGAGCCCAAACGTTGCTGAGACTGAGGAGGGGCCATGCCAGGCACTGGCTTTACCTTCAGTCAGAGGAGACAACAAAAATCGGCGCTTTTTTTTTCAAGAAAAAAACTAAACGGGAGATAAACGGGGAAAGTTGCATAGGAGGAAAGTAGCACCCTTGATGGGAGCGGAGGATGGGAAGGGAGAGGACCAGGGGACACCCTGAAAGCGGGACGAGGAGGGCAGGTTTGTGCAGCCATCTCCCAGGGTTCGGACCTGTTTGATGGCCTCCTCCTCCCTCCTCGCTCCCGCCGCCCCGGAGGGAGCCGCCGGCCGCCCCCTCCCTGCATCCCCCGCCGGGCGACCCCGCGGGCCGGCGGCGGGGGGCGTGGGCGGCGCGGGGAGCCGGCGGGGCCGGGAAGGAGGTAGCGGGGAGTGCATGTGCATCCTCGCAAGCGCCCCTGCCTCCCTCCCTGCCGCCTTCCCTCCTTCCCTCCCCCTCCGCGTGTGTGTGTGTCTCCCGCTCCCTCTCCAGCCTCGCCTGACGCAGGCGGATTGAAATCGCCCCTAACAACCCGGCTCCGGAGCGCGGTGCCGGCGGCGGGGGTCCGGCTGCGGCGGGGCCCCGGCGGGCAGCGGGGCCGCGCCGGGCCGGGCCGGAGGGGGCGGCGGAGGCGAAGTTGGCCCAAGTGCGGGGAGGCGGCGGGCGGCCCGGGTGGGAAAGTTGCCGGGAGAGGCGAGGGGCGAGCGAGGCGCCAGGACCATGGGCACTTTGCGGGATTTACAGTACGCGCTGCAGGAGAAGATCGAGGAGCTGCGGCAGCGGGATGCGCTCATCGACGAGCTGGAGCTGGAGTTGGACCAGAAGGACGAACTGATCCAGAAGCTGCAGAACGAGCTGGACAAGTACCGCTCCGTGATCCGGCCCGCCACCCAGCAGGCGCAGCAGCAGAGTGCCGGCACCTTGCAGGGAGAGCAGAGGACCAAGCGGCAGGCGATCTCGGCCGAGCCCACCGCCTTTGACATCCAGGATCTCAGCCACGTCACCCTCCCCTTCTACCCCAAGAGCCCACAGTAAGCAGGGGGTTCACCCCGGGTATCCACCGCCCGCGGGGAGCGGAACGTTCAGTGCCTCGCCTCTCCCCTCGCCTCGCCCCCTTCTCCCTTCGCTGCTGTGGGGCAGCCGGCGGACGCCGCTCCCCCTGCATCCCCCGTCCTCGCTGCTGCCGCCCGCCGGGGGGAGCCGGGGGAGGCGCGGAGCGGAGCCCCGAAGCGCGGCTGCCCCGGGTGCCGCCCGCCCCCGTAGCCTCCCGGGTGGCCTCGCGGTCCGCGGGGTGGGAAAGTTGCGAGCTGCGGGCTCGGGGGGGAACGTGCGCCAGGAGTGAGCCCCCCGGTATGGGGAGAGCCGCTCCCCCGGCCCGGCCGCGCCCCCAGCCCGCCGGGGGGGCACGGGGGCGAGCCCAGGCAGGGGCGGGCGGTCACCGGGGGAGTTTCTGCCACCGGCGGGTTGAGCCGGAGCGCACCGCGGTCTCGGGGGCTTTACTGCAGCGGGAGGGGACGGGAGGAACTCGGGGGTCTCTCCCCTCCGGGGAGGAGCGGCGTCCTGCAGGGAGCGACTCGCAGCGGGGCGGGCGGGGAACTTAGGTGCCCGGCGGGGTGCGGTGCCCGGGTCTCCAGCAGCCTCCTCGCCGCCCTGCCTGGCCTCCTTCGCCCGCTGGGTGCTGGTGTGTTGCGGGGGAGGAAGGCTGTGGCAGGGACTCGTTGCAGCATCCTGGTGCGGAGCAGCGTGTGCGGGGGGTGGCGGGAAAGTTGTGGGGAACCTTGGCTCCCAGCTCCCTGCACGCCTGGGAGATGCGCTGCCCTGGTTTCACACTTGCGGGAGACGAGGTAAATCATAGCGAATTAATGGAGAAAATGAAGACCTCCCAGGAACGGGATCACCTCCCCCCGCTCAGTATCTTTTCCTAGCCAATAAATCGCAATGCATTTGGTTCAGCACTCCTTAAGGGGGGGGTGGGGAAGAGGAAAAACCGAGATTATTTGCTGCTGAAGCGCCTGGCTTCATGTGCAAGCACAGCGGAGAGGGCTGCCCGGGGCTCGCCTCCCCCTGCCCGCTGCTGCCGTGCCGTGCCATCCGCTGGCAGCAGCCGGGGCTCGACCTCCCCGTCGCCGCTGCCGGTCGGTGGCCAAATCCGCCTCTCCCTTGAGGTCGGCATCTTCCTTGATGAATTAAACGGGGCGCTGGGGTCGTGGAGGATCATTTGAGGCATTCTGATAGTTGAGGTTGTTCTTGTTTTGGGTGGGCTTTGGGATGCAGGCCCCCCCAGCCGCTCGTTAAGGCATATGGCGGATGGGGCCCTCGGCCTCTCAACGCTGTATTGCTCCAGCGAGGCCCCTCCGGAGCCCCAGGCGGGACATCACCAGCTCCACCTGGGTGCGGGCTCGCTCCCGGGCCGAGGCGATGGCGGGGCGGGCGGCGCAGGTGCTGCAGGCGGGGCGGGGCAGGGCAGCTGCGCGGGACGATGCCCAGGTGCTCCCCATTGCCCCAGCGGGGGATGCTGGGGCAGGGGTTGCACTGCCTGTCTGCCTGCTGCTGCTGGGACTCGGTCCTTTCCCCCGGTAGGTTACGGGTCGGGGGTCCTGCCCGCGCCGCCTCGGCCCTTCCCGCTGTCATGGCGGGGCCCCACCGTATCCTGGCAACCGCCGCGCCGGGGCCGCCCGCCCAGGGAGGGCGGCCACCATGGGCCGGCCCTGCCGCCGCCCCGGGACCCTCCGGTGGGCCCGGCCGCCGTGTGGCAGGGCGGCGGCTGCCGGCTGTCCGTCCTGCCCGCCCACTCCCCCCCCATTCCTGCCGCCGTTTCTCCACAGATATTTTGCCCTTTTAAGGCGAACGGCCGCGGCTCCGGATTCAGAAGGGCGGCTGTGGTGGAGCGAAAAAACCCAACAACCGACACCAGCCCCCCAAAGCGAACAAAATCCGCCCGTTGGGCGGGGGCCGGGCCCTGTCAGGCGAGGGACGCCTTCCCCCGCGATCGGGTGGCGGCTGAGGTGTGGGCGGGCAGGTGGGTCTGTGCAGGCCCTGGTGTAGCTGGTAAACCTTTGAGGTGGGATAAGGCAGCCCAGAGGCATTAATTTCCTTGGTTAAGCTGTAGGACAGCATATTGTATCCAAAAACGCTTATTTTTCTGTCAGGGACATGTGTGCTTTTGCCCCTTGGCGCCCTCAAAGCGTGAACCGAGCTTTCCGGAGCTTGGGGAAGCGCTTCAGGTTTCAGCAGAACAAGCCTGGAGCCTCTGCCGTGTACGGTGAAATATGTAGGATGCCTGACAAAGCCTTGAATTAATGTTTTCCACTTGAATTTTAATTGCTTGTTGCGTAAATGCCTTGCTGTAGCGTCATGTGGAGTGTAATGCACGGCACCCACCTGAGGGAGTATTTCATATTGACCTTCTGTGGTCAATGCTCTAATACTATTTATAATATTTAAGTCAGCTTGCAGCTTCAGACCTTATCGCTGAGGTGGAAGAGATGTTAATGGCTTCAGGAGTACACGTTACTCTGGGAAGCGTTCACTGTTCTGCTTCAGCTGTCATGTTGAATTGGCGGGAAGCCCTCAAAGCCTGACACCCAGGGACGGGCACCTGCTGAGGTGGTGTGATGTCTTCTGGATTTAGATGGTCATCTCAGGTGCTTACCTAAATATGTAGCTGCACTGATGAGCACTTCTAATCTGAGCATCCCAATGGAAAGGTGGATACGGGTACATAAAAGAAAACGTGAGCTGTACGTTTTGCTTACCTGTGGTTCTCGTGATTAAAATACAATCCATATGACCTGCTCTGCTCATGGTAGATATACCCGGGAGACTGAGTGAGAAAGTGCGAGCAGTCTAGTTTATTTGGGATCATTCTAAATTTTGATATTTTTTCTTATACTTTTCTACATATGACCACAAACATGGCTTACATAGTGCTCATAAGTGGTTGAGGAAGATTGTTGTCTTGATTAAATGAATGTGACATGATCTTGAATGAAGCTCTGATGTTCAAGATAATTATTTGTGGTGGTACTGGGGGTTAAGGTGGAGAGGACCTGAAAGCAGAGCAGGAACTACCAAACCATGCAGACAAGGGTTGACTTTTTTTGTCCCGTTCATGCCAAACCTCAGTGACTCTTGGAGTAGTGGCATCCAACCTTTGGTTTTGACAAGCCATCAAAGTATCAGCCTGTTTTCCAGCATTATAGAACAGTAGGAGCACCAAGAAGACACACAGGAAATCTGCAGTTGCTTGGTAGCCTGTGTTTATTTTTGCCAAAAAAAAAAAAAAGTGGTGCTGGGTCTGCTCTCCTGATGAGCACGTAAGGCAGCTGGAGATTGGTAGGAGCAGAAGTAGTAGAAAGTCAGTTAGATGTGAGGAGGGGTGATCACCAAGGCTGTGGTAGACTTGGGATACCTGTGGGTCTGACTCTGTGGTGAAGCATCTATGTAAGCTACTGTGATGTCACGTAGAAGATTCTGGGTTATAAAAATAAACTCTGAATTCCTTTCAAGTGTGGAAGTAAATTGTCTCATTCAGAAAAATGCCTTAAATTTCCTGCAAGGTCTTCCTTTGCACACAAAGGCCACCATTTTAGATGCCTATAGTTTGTTTGTTTTTTTTTTTTTAAAGTAAACACAAACCTGTCTTTTTTTAAGAGGATTAAGAGTTTTAGTTGCTGTTGCAGGGTTGGGCTTATTTTGCCTCTAAAGTTTTTTAAATATGTGAAATGTGACTTTGTGGGTTCACATAAGGGGTTTATAGCTAAAATCCATAGAGGGATGCATCCTGCCATTTTCTTCCAAGTTACGAGACCAGTGAGAGAAGTCAGGCATTGGCATCGTTATCAGTTTTCCTATTCAAGTAACTGGAAGCCAGTTGTCTAAAATAAGTGTCTCTTTCTTTCTCCCACCAAAGGAAATAACTTGCAAGAAATGACTGGAGTAAGTGGGCACAGACTGTGGAGAAAGCTGGGTGGTTTTCCATGGTAGAAAAATGCCATGACAAATCCTTATCTCCTCTTCATCTTCTAAAATTGCTGCTCTGTTTGTTTTTGCACACCTTTGACCTCTCGCAGGATATATCCTGGCTGCTAACAGCCTGTCAGCATGAAAAGAATAGTGTGAGACAGAGTTTGTACCAACTGTTACTCCAATTATGATTTTACAGAGTTGCAAACCAAAGAATAGCCTTTTTAACTAGGAAGCTTTAACTCTTGTCTCTTCTCTTTTGTTGTTTTGTACTTGCCATGGGAAAACACCCAGGACTTTAATGTTAAAATGCTGTTTCATTTGGTGATTGGCAACAGCTGTATGCTTTTTTTGAAGTGTATAATCAGTGTATTTTGTTTTCCAGAAGGGAAAAAAAAATTGTAGAAGCAGAGTATAAAACAAAGTGGAGATTCATGAGTGTAAAGAAATGTATAGGGCCTGATCTTCTTTTGTCAGAGGTGGTGTATGCCCTGTCGTAAACTGAGATACTGGCAAAGTGCTATGTCATTTATAGAAAATGTTGAGTAAGATGAAAAATTAGTTGATTTTGTGAGTTAACAGACTTAGGAATGCTTTGAATTTAAAGATGGAGAATCTGCCAAAATCCCGGCGATTTGTTTTTTGGGGGAGGAGCAGCCTGTGAGTTGTATTTAAGAGTTTTGGTTTAAATAAAATACAATACTTGGTTGCGTAGCCTTAGGGAAAGTACAACATACATACAAGAGATTTAACAAAATCCCTTCAACAGCCAGATTGGTTCTTTGAAGGTGAATGTGCACATCTTCTGTGGACTAGAGGCATATTTTAAAGTGATCATAAAAGTAATAAACCCCTCAGAAATATTTGAAAAACACTTCATATTTAGAGTGTTTGCATAAAATTATCTGCTGGAATTTATGAACGGTATGTGTGCTGCCAGGAGCTGTTCATTAATTAATGCTCTCAAACTATAGTTATAAAAAAAAAAAAACCCAAATCAACCAAAATTCAAACCTTTGTTCTTAAACCCTGTGTCTTTCTGTTTCTAAAATAATTTGGAGGATGGTTGCAACGTAATTTAACCACTAAAACTGATGGTGGAGATGATTGGAGGGACCTGTGATCAGGAACCGAGACATGCTCCTGCAGTGATTGCTTCCTGAAATATGGGACAGGAGTTGTGAAATCAGATGAGGGGTGGTGGCCTGTTTAGTCCTGTTACTTTCTGGTTTTAGTGTCATGCTGCAGAAAACATCCTATCAAAAGCAGTCAGTAGTGGTGGATGTAGTGGTGCATGCAATGTTATTTTTTTTTCCACTATCAAGATGTAATTCAGTATGATGTGTCCAGTGGTCAATTTTAAATGCATTTATCATTTGTTTGAGAGTAATTGACCACTGTGGTTGTTTTTCTGTGCCATGTGATAGAACGGTGAATCCATCTGAATGAAGTTTAACAATGTTCTGAGAGAGAATTTATGTGCCTGGAAAGATCTGCTAATTCTTGATTAAATGCTGACATCCATTAATGTCAGTAGGGTTTTTTTTCGGTATGCAGGATTTAAGGGGTTAGGTTGTTAGGGTTAGGACTTTACTGATATATGTTGAGTGGTGATGGGGCAGCATCTCTCCTCGGATAGGAGGTCTGTGAGAAAGGATGGTGTGCCCACCAACAATATATGTGGCCAAGAGCATTGCCTTGGGGAATGCTTTCCCTTAGGCCCCTGCTTACTAGATTTCCATTCATCTTGGCAGCTGTCAAGGGGACGTATCAACTTTTCTCTTGCTGCTCCATCAGTGTGGTGCCATTCAAACCTTACTGCAGTTTTTGTGTTTGGCTTCAGCTGGCTGATTTGCATGGACAAGCTCTCAGATACTGTGGATGGCTTCTCCTGTAGCAAGTGCTGCAGAGTCTGGGTACTTGGGACTTGTTGCCTACTGAGCAGTCCAGTCCTAAACTTATCTGTATGGCTGGCCAAGGCAGCTTGACAGAGTTGCCTTGTGAGCTGTCTCCTCTCTTGGCTCCCCAAACACCCAACTTGCTCCACATCTGTTCACACAGCAGGACTGAGAGCAGAGCCTCTGTGCTTGGCAAGGATGATGTTTTATTGTAAAGGATGATATGCTTCCTGATGGAAGTTTTAACTTGCAGTGTGTCAAGTATGGTGGTGAATGCAAGTCAGTCAAATGTTACTTTACTCTGTTTTGACAGGTCTGGCTTGACGATGATGGTAGTGGATGGGGCTTTCCTCTACAAAAGAGGCACACGTGTGACTCACCTTGGAGTTGGTGCTGCTTAATGCCCTGTGAAGTGGCAAGTGTGAGATTGCTGATAGTATGGCTTTTTGGATGATTTAGCCTTCTGAGGTTTTGGTTACTAGTGTTGATAAGGAATAACTATATTGTAGTTGGTTATTATGCAGAGGACAAAGAATTTTCTCTATTGGCAAGTAGTGTTTTGGCTCATCTCTGAACTACACTTGTTGAGTCAGGTAATGTTTGTGCTGAATGTAAACTCTAAGGTCCAGAGGTGTTCTATTCAAAAGAAGGTAAAAAAACAATTCACCAGACAAAGCTATTAAAGTCATCTATTTGTTTTGTTATTTGTTGTCTTATTCTTGCTTTGATGAGGGATGGCAAGATTAAATGTTGCTGCAATTTCAGTTATTTTTAGTTTTGCTAAGTAGCAGTAAGCAAGACATACTTCTCTGAATTTCTGCTGCTTTGGGATATTAATTTTAGCAGCGTAGTGTAAATACACTGTTTTAAAGAAAATTGGTTCTGTTCAGAAACTATATTGAAGTCTCTATGGTGGTTATATGCAAAACAAAACTATTCAAGTACGTTAGATTTAAGGAAGCTAATAGGACTTAAATGAAGGGGGTTACTGACATAGAAACTATTTTAAAAATTGTAGTACATCTCCATAAATTCTACAGAATTAACTTCGTTTCTCTTATCTGTATTACTGGGTGAATGCTGTAGTTAGATAGTTTTTTAAATTATAGTTTTTAAAATACATCAACAGAAAATGTGGTCCCAGACCATGGACACGAACACAGCATGCATCTTACATGTTTGAAATGAATTGAAAAACCCCACAATGCATATCAGAATGCTAATACTGAGCAAAAATGTACGTAGCAGCACAAAATTTAGACTAGCCAGCTTTCTCTCAGCAACCTGTTTTGCAGACTTGGTGGGAAGGCAGGTGTACCCTGTGCCTTACTAAGCACTGTCTCACTGGTCACCAGGTGCAAAATATGAGTGAAGGGGAAAAAATTGCTCCTTTAGAGTTAAAAAGGACACAGTGACTTAATATGTACCTGCTTCTTTGGTAATCCTGCTTGGGATAGATACTGTGGGATGCTAAGATTTCAGAAGAATATGAACTTTATCTTAATGGAAGGGGTCCTGGAAAGCCATGCTTTTTGAACTGGAGATGGCAGTGGTTTAAATGCCACTTACTGTCATAAATGATACTTACTCCTGCCTGTGCTGCTGGTATTTTTTCTCTTTTGGCTTTTCATAGTGCCAAAATGCTTGCATTTGTAGCAGGCTAAAGGATAAATATTTGTCTAAGTGTTTTTCATCTGCTGTTTGCAGTTTCTAGGGGGTATGTGTAGGCAGAGAAGTCCCTGACATTCATGTTTTGTGTAGCTTGTCTTTGTGTTGAAGGGCTGATAGAACAGGAAAAAACAAAGTATTTGCTATTTGGAGCCTAAACCAAAACAAATAATTCCTTTCTTCTACTCTCAGCATCTACTGAAAGTGGTTTGGTTGCAAGTATGCACGTTGCTTGGATATGTGCTGTACATACTGACATCCTAAATCTCTGAAATTGTATTAAGGCCTTTCAGAAACAGGGGTAAAGCACCTGCCTGGAAGGGTTTGTCATGGAGATAGCTACAGTGTACTTGCAAAACAGTGAGGACAGGACTTGCATTTTGCAATGCTCATGCAGTCACTGGTTTCCTTGGAAACTAGTGCCTGAGCACGTATAGCCAAACTTGAGCACTGGTGCTTCGTTTCAAAGTAGAAAATGGGCTCCCAGACTTCAAGAAGTAGGATTGGGATAGTTGGACTGTACTTGGTGCTTGTTTGTTAGGAGCAGTCTTGAAGTAGGATGTCACTGAAAAAAAGCCCCTCATCATACTGCAACACTTTTCCTGCCCAGAGCTGTGTGTGTCTCTCCAAAATTCCCTTTTTGGTTTGGTTTGTAAGCATATTTATTGAAGGTGTTTCCTGTTAAACACACAAACTGTGTCAGGACAGGAAAGCTGTGGACTGGCTCTGCGACGTGGGCTTGAAGTGGATTTGGAGACTACCTGGTCAGGCCAGCTCATTTTGTTCACTTACTTAATAGTGTGTGAGGGGTGATCGTAGATGATCTGAACAAATAGAAGAAATTGTAGTGTAGCTGTCTGGGATGACTGAAAATGAAGCTGGGGGCTTGTAAATGTATGCATAGTTTGTGTTAAATGTGATATCCTAGGCTCAAAAGAAATACATAAAATGGCAATTGCTTATGTGCACAGATGTATGTACACAGATGTACTTATCCACATGTATGGGTGTATTGCGTTAACAGAAATATACTACAAGACAGACTTTTATTAGGCTGGAAAACAATCATGCTTTAGAATTGGTGGAGTTATGGAATGTTTTCCAGTATCAGTTGAGCTCTTGATATGTCGAAATGCTGTTGGCTTTGTGGCTTAGCAGCCACAGAGTATCACTCGGATTCAGGAGCAAAAGAGTAAATAACTGGTGATATGGATGTGATGAAAATCTAAAGCCATTCCTCCCTGTCCCCAGTGTAAGTAGGTCCCTGGGATCTGTCAGTGCTTGTTACTATTTAAACTGCCTATTTGATGTCAATTGTGTGCAAAGATCCACTGGGTGAGGAGAATTCATTAGTGCTCTTGTAGTCCACAGGCTAAATGAGGAAAATTACTTTCTTGGTGGGTAAGGTTTCTGATGAATAGAAGAAATCAATTGCCTTATGACTCAGGCAACAGCACATCAAAGCAATACCCGAGCACTTAATGGAGGTGTAGATAAACCAAATGTGATGCAAATAATGCCATTCAGCTATACATTTGTGCTTGCTGGGAACAACAGCTATCTTAGTAGCTATAGGGATGCTTTGTAAATCAACCAGAGAAATTCCTTTAGGTAGAATGAAAGATCAGGCAGCCACCTTTCTAAGTTGGAAATACATACGCAGTGGAGTTGGTGTCTACCTCTTTGCCTTGGAAGTTTTAGTATTGCTTAAATTGGTGAAAGTCTGTAAGAGGTTACGTGTGAGTTTTAATGGTGGCTGAACTTGGTCACATGAAGGAGATACACATCTTTTGGCAACTACTATGTTTTGCACTTTGATATATATATATTTAGTGAACAAACCAAATGATTTTGACACTTGATAGTTGACACATAGTCTTCAGCAGGGCTGTTTGACATAGCTGTCATTGAGACCACAGCTGTGGTAACAGCAGCTCCCTTCTACTGTCTTTGGCTAGGCAGCTGGATCCTTGCTCCTGAGGCTGCAGAGAGGTGTGGACCAAACAGCAGCAAGGACTCAGGGAAGAGGCTGGAAGAAGTAAACGAGGCACTAGGGTTTCTCCTCTCACCCTGCTTTAAGAAGTGAGGGGGGAAAACTGAGCCTTCAGGTGTTGTGGAAGAGGGGGCTATGGAGGGGAAAGGAAGTGATACTTCCTTTCTAGTTTTCTGCAGTGACCTGCCGCTGGACATGAGTCTGCAGGTTGGGATTCTACAATGTGGGAATATTGCAATTTGCAGTTTGTATGAGCTGAATTCATTGCATCTGTTCCCTTTGTCTCTTCCAGGTTCCCACCTGCATCCCCCATGGGTCTTCTGTGTCCCTTTCATGGCAGGTGCTCTGTCATTGTGTTCCCTCTGCTTTCAGGCCACTGTCCTTCCTGCCCACCATGGCAGGGCAGACTGCTCCTCCCAGGAAGGGCGTCATCATCTGCTTCTCCCTTCTCTTCTGAGCCCTCAGTTACTTCCCTGGTTCTTGTTTTGCTCCTCCTTCTTGTGCCCGACATTTTTGTTTCTTCCTATAAATGCTTGTCCTTCTTTTCCCTCTCAACCCCAAAGCTCTTCCTTCTACAAAGCTGTCCCATCTGATAGGGTCCAGACTTCACATCTCCATAAAAAAACTGCCTTGTTTCCTCTATACATCAGGAGGCAGAGAGCCTCCAGTGGCTGTAGCACAAGATACCGCAGGAGGCTTGATTTTCCTGACAATCCAGCTTTTCTAGTGTGCCAGTTTGTACAAAATCAGTTGACTTGTGGCTGATCAGATGTGTCGTCCAGTGGGGCCTCCTGTTACGGGCAAACAGCAATACTGTCACATTGGCTGCCTGCACCTTGCTTGGCTCAGCCAAAAGGCAGACAATGAACATCCCCTGCCCTAAAGAATTGGCACCAAAAAGGACACAAAGCAAGAGAGCACCTGGTTTGCTCTGCACTGGGGCATTGTGCTGCTTTTGGCTGGTGTAGAGTTAATTTTCTTCATAGTAGTTACTATGGGGCTGTGTTTTGGATTTGTGCTGGAAACTGTTGATAACACAGGGATGTTTTTATTGCTGCTGAGCAGTGCTTACACAGAGTCAAGACCTTTTCTGCCTCTTGCACCACCCCACCAGCTGAGGTGTAGGTAGAGTAGGCTGGGGGTGCACAAGAAGTTGGGAGCCTGACAAAAGGGATATTCTGTACCGTGTGATGTCATGTTCAGCATATAAAGCTGGCGTAAGAAGGAGGAAGGGAGAACGCACATTCAGAGGGATGGTGTTTGTCTTCCCAAGTAACCATTATGTGTGATGGAGCCCTGCTTTCCTGGAGATGGCTGAATACCTGCCTGCTGATGGGAAGTGGTGAATAAATTCCTTTGCTTGTGTGTATGGCTTTTGCTTTACCTATTAAACAGTTGTCTTTATCTCAACCTACAAGTTTTCTCTCTCTTCCGATTCTCTCCCCCATCCCACTGGAGGGGGAGTGAGTGAACAGCTGTGTGGCGCTGGGGCTAAAGCAGTTGCTGGCTGGGGTTGAACCATGACAGAACTTTTTGGTGCCCAATGTGGTGCTCAAAGGGGTTGAGATAATGACAGATTTAATTGGAATGTGCTAGATTGAATTTATAGCTGTTATTGCTGTTTAGCTATTAATTGGCAGGCTTCTGTGTTTGCTGTGGGGCTTGCTTGCCTCACTGTGTGTTGAGTCTAGTGCTTGTTATGACTGCTTTTCGCTTTAGCTACTTGCTGTACTGCTTATGATCTTACTGTGCTGTGCCCAGAAATGTTTTGATAACAGGAATGGTGATGTGCCTGGGCTGGCAGATGGCCAGAGCACTGCTGCTGTTCCTGTACTGGACAGTCAGGCTGGAACAGACAGTGTGAACTTGAGTCAAAGGGAGTGTGACCTGCGGATGACTCCACATGGGAACAAGACACCCCAAGGCATCTGTGGCTTTGGATAAGTTCATGTCAGAGCAGGTATATCTCAAAGCATCTGTGGCTGTGTCCATGCCGCAGCAGGTATATTCTGAATGGATTGTGGCCCAAGGATGAAGCATCAGTGATTGTGCACAGGGTCATGATGGAGCAGCTCAAAGCATGTGGCCATGGATAAGCCCATGACAGAGCAGGTACACCCCTGGAGGGACTGCAGCCATGGGTAAGGCCATGTTGGAGCAGGTTTACTCCTGAAGGGACTGTGGCTGTGGGTAAGGCCACACTGAAGCAGGCCTGTCTCTCAAGGCATTGTGGCCTGTGGATAAGGCCAGGTTGGAACAGGTGTACCACAAAGTGACTGTGGCAATAGAGAAGTCTGTGCTGCAGCAGTTATACCCCTGGAGAGACTGTGGCACACAGGTAAGGCTCCACTTGGAGCAGATACAACCCTAAGGGACTGCAGTTTGTGGATGTCCAAGGCGGAGCAGAGGCAAGAGGAGTTCACTGCAATGTTAAACCCTATGGTCTGGTCCAGAGGGACCAGGGGTGAAGATTGTAATGGATATACCTTTAAATTGTTGTAACCTGTGATTCGAGTTGCATATTATGGTAATTACTACAGCAGGAACCCCTTGTTGCTAGCCAGGCTAGGAGCAAGGGGAGGAGTTCGTTGCAATGTTAAACTTTTGTGGTAATGACTTTGAGTTGTATTGACAAAACATCATGATGCATGCTGCGCGATGGCTGGATGTCACCCTGCACTGACTTGATATGTCCTTGTGCACTGCTTGAGAAAGTGCTGCTCCAGCTTTGAGAGGCTGCATTTTAGCATTTATCGCTACTTGTCCGTATTACAGACCTGCCTATGGGTTAAATAACAGCAGCGTCTTGCTGGTGGGGAGCGTACAGACAACAGAGTGGGCTAAATCTCTGTTAGAAATGTGTGTGTATACCTTTGTGCATAACTGGTGTCTGAGTGCTGAAATGGTGCTATTTATCTAAACTCGCTAGATATTTAAAAAAGTAGTTAGAGTGTGTGTATATATATAAAAATGTAAGGGTTTTTTCCTGACACATCTTTGGATGTTTAAATCCTGCTAACACAGCAGTTGCATAATGGGGAGAACACATCTCCTACTCATCAGATACTTAATTGCTTTGTTTTCCCAGTAGAAGCCTAGCTCTGTGAGGCACACGAGAGAAGTGTGGAGAGGCGATGGCTTTTCTCTGTTAGCAGTATACCCAAATACAGATGTACTCAGATATCGTGGTAATGACTATGTTGGGAGAGCTTAAGTCAGGCAGATGCTCTGGTTTTTACTCGATACTACCTTGTCTCAGGGTATTGCTGAAAGGAAGACATAGCTTTTGATTTGCCACTTGAAGTTAGACTTGTTGCTGCAGGAAGATAATTGAAGTTTTGTGACACTTCTGCTTGGAGAAGGGACTCAGGTGGTGCAACTCTCCTGTTTTGCTGCTTCTTAACTGACTCTGACAGGGTATCTCGGAGTTGGAGCTTGCCTTGGCGGGAGGAGCTCCTGGCCTTTTTTTGGCAGTGGTGCAGTGAGTGATCTGTTGTGGGGTGGATATTGTATTGCAGCCCAGCAGTCTTTCATTAGAGAAGCCCCAAGGGAATGCTAACTACCCATCTTTATTTCCCTCCATTCATTTGCTATATTTATTGATGTGCCTGCAGGAGGGCATGCACTATCAAGGAGTGCTTTCTGCAAGCATGGCAAGCCTGAATACCAGAGCACGTTAGCCAGTAATTGTGAATGCAGGTATGTTGTGTGTACAACCTTAGGGATTAGGCACTGGGGAAAATGGTATTTGGCTCTGTATGGTGGCAGACCAGACCTCTCCTCCTGTCATGCAGGAAGCAGCTGCTCTCCCTTCTGCTTTGCAAGTGGTGTTATTTCCTCATCAGCTATTGTTGCAGGTACTACAAGATCGTGTATTGGCCATGACTAGGAACAAATTATCACTTCCCTCTTAAATCCCCAACTTTTTTTTCCCCTTCAAACTTTGTACAAGGATGACTGTTACCATTATTTAGGTAGGCAAAGCAAGTCCAAAAGGGACATCATCAAGCAAATCTCAGCTTTAGGATTTTTGTGCCATTACTCTTGCTCAGACACAACAGGTGGGGTTTTTATTTATTTATTTGAAAGCTGGAAAGAGCTCAAATAGGAAACCAGTAGCCTGATATTTAGAGCATCACTTGGGATGTGTAAACCCTGATTAAGGCATTATCCCAGTATTTGCAGGTACAAATGGAAAAGCTTCCATAAAGAGTGAGGCTGCCCCATCAGCATAGTGAGGACAACTGCATGGGAGACCTGATCAAAACTGGGTGGAGCTAGGGGCATGAATCCATGTCACTCAGATTTTGCCTCCAGAGCACAGTGGCTCTTTTATCTTTCCTTGTTTTGACTGGAAATTCCATCTGTGAGCTATAGAGGACTCTTTCAATTGCAAGTTTAATCAAAATGAATTCTACTTGTTTTTTTCAACTGTTTCCACCACAAAAGATTCTTGATGTGGTCTGTGATGGGCAAATTTTATAAATTGGAGCCTCATTACTTGATCAAGCTCACTGAATTTAGTGGCCACAAAAATTTTGGCTGCAGGGCTAGTGCTGAAGAAGGCTACTGTTTAAGTACAGCCAAACGATCTTCTAGAGCATTGTGGCAGAGGTGTTAAAACAATATAAAAATTTATGTATATGTAGCAAACAAAATGAAAAGGTTCATGAACTTGTACACTGTTTGCATGGTATAGGATCTGGAAGTGTAAGTTAGGACAACCTGACTTAGGCACTGAAGTAAAACAGATGTCTTTAGGATGGTCAAGACAACTATGTAAAATGTGGATGCTTATGTAATATGCCAAGAAGGTAGAATCTTTACAGGTATTTGAAGTTTTAAGGTATGCTGGAGGAGCCTTATGAGGCTTAGATGCTAGTTCCTGAATAGGGCCTGAAATTTAAGAAAATTACATGTTGTGCTTGCATAGTTGGAAGCCTTCAGCTCCATTACCTATTCTGATTTCATTGGTTAGCAGCTGAAATATTATTTGACTTTGTACTGAAGAAATTTTATATCATGGGGAGATAATACTCCCTGCTTTTTCCAAACTTCTTAATGGAAATTTTGTCAATTCAAGTGAATAATATGATGCACAAAAAAGCTAACTATGTCAGGTTGTTTGCTCTGTAGTTGTTTCAGAGTTTCCTTAGCTCTCCATTTGACTTCCTGGTACAAAATGTGAGAGGCACCATCACAGCCTAAATCACAAGTTGTCTGCAGCCTGACACCAAATCACTCAGGTCGCCAAGAGATAGGCAAGGCAGAACTAAAGGCTACCAGGTCCTGAGCATGGACCCTGAACATCACGCATTGATGCTTTAGATCCATCCCTGGGAGAAGAGCAGTGCTACACCTATCTCTCTTACAGTTTTTCTTCCTTCCACTAACATCTGCTTGTTTTAAATCTTTCTTGTGCTCTGCACATTTTCAGAAGACTTAGAAGTCTGGGGGTTTTATCTGCTTGTGTTGGCAATCTTGAGATTGCTCAGACACAACCAGTCAGTGCCTTGATACCGTTTTCTCTGGATTGCTTTGTAGACTCAAGTGCACTTTCCTGTAGTACATACCTCAAGAGTAAAAGACAGCTACCTCAGCAAATTAGCGTGAAAGCATTGGAGAAAATTGTAGAATATGTTTGGTTTGTTTTTTTTTTTTGAGTTAAAAGCTATCCTTTTGTTGCCCATGGACTATGCTTTTAAAAAAGTGCCTTTCGCAGGGAGGGATTTTGAGAAGTTAAATCAGTTGCCTATTTGTGCACTCATCTAAAGAGGCAAATCAGATGCCACTTTGACAGATCTGTATGATAAAACTTCAGCAAGCAAAGTTTGATTTTTAAGTGATTATGGAAAAAGAAAATAATTTTATGTAGCTTTAATCCTAATGTGCTACAGTTGTCTACGTATGCAATCCTATTACAAAAAAAAGAAAAGGCAAAAATACTCTGGAGGGTAAGAATGAGTTTTAAACAATCTCAAAATGCCGAAACTTATTTTTGTTTACTATCCAGAAAGGTTTTTCTTAGAAGCAGCCTCCATTCTGAATGCAGTTGGTTGAAACCTGTCTTTTACTGGCACTGTGTCCTGTTGAATGCAATAACTAATCAACCTGTGGCTGATCTTGAATAGCAGCCTCTGGATATGTGCTCTTTGCTTATTAGAGGCTTGGATCACAGCTAGGCATAGCTGAGCAAAGCTCCTTCATGTAAAGCTAAGGTTAAGAGCTCATCCTTACTGCTGCTGCTTCAGCTGAAAACTTAATTTTTATACCCAAGACTCAGGTGAGTGGTCATGGTCACCTAACAACAGAGATTTGTTCTGGGAACAAAAGCAAATTCCCAATCAGAGAATGTAATAAAATGGTGATGCTACAGCTGGTTCCTTTCACCCTCTAAATATAGACAAAATAGCATGTAGTAGAGAAAAAATGTTTGCTGAGTTAACTGGGCTATATTTAGGTGCCAAATAAACAGATTTCTGCTTTTGACCCTCCCCCTCACACCCTCAAAACCACTTTTTATACCGTCTGCAAATGTCTTAGCTGTTCGTGGCTTCTGTTCTTCGCAAAAAGAGTAATTCTGAGTAGGGAAAAGACATCTGTCACAGCTGAAAATAAAAAAAGGCAAGCTCTTAGGCACACAGTCACTGTGTCCAGACTTGTTCTCTCTCCTTGGCCTGTTGTTAGTACTACATCCACAGACTGTTTTAGGTACAAAACAGATAGTGCTTTAAAAAGCCAAACCCCTAATCCCTCCAAAAATCTTCTCTGTGACCAAAGCTTTATTGATCCATATAAGCAGTATGAGCTAAAAAATAAGCATCTTCCCTTATATGATACTTTTTACATCACATCTTTATCTTGCAGCAGGCTCTTTTCCTGGCACTACTGTTGGTACTGATTGTATGGTTAGCCCTTTATTCATGTGTGCTTTTTTTTTTTTTTTTTTTTAAGGAAGCAAATAGTGTGGTCATCTTGCTAGAACAGATTAGGAGAGGGAGCCTGCAGGTCTGGAACGATCCTCTTCAGCTTTTGATGAGGAGGATTTCATCAGCCCCCATAAAGTGCTTCTTACAACCTCAGGGGTGGCCAGAGTGCAGTATGAAGTTAGTTTATTCCTTTATTTTTGCCTTTTCAGACATACTTGTGCTGTTGATATGTTTTTGCTTCCTAATTTACAAGAAGTTGGGCAGCTTGGGGCATCTGGTCAGCACAAGCTTTGGTTTGCTCCCAACATCGCAGGCTTTGATCTATCTGGCTTTTGATGCTGATTATCCAGCATTTGTGAAGTCTTAATTTTTATGTGCCAGAGAATATGTTAACTATGACTCCTTCATGAGCACTCCGTGATGATAAATTAGGTGTCATTCCTAATTAAATAGCAAACTACAAGGCATAGTCTTTAACAAAAACAGGACACTTAAAATTCCAGTGCTGTCATTTAAGGGGCATTGATTTTCACAGGCAGAGAAGCTTTCCCTGTGTTTCCACCTAAATAACACAACTTAATACAGGTACAGGTTAATGAAAAATTTATTTAAGGTTTTCTTTTCCTGTTAACCTGAGAGTAAATCACACAACCATCTTTAAAATTTGGTTTATGTCTATTAGAGATACGCCAAGAGTGTGATGAACTGACAGTTTTGAAGAGTTAAATTTCAGACTAGAAACTTTCTGTATGGTGTGTGTGTGGTTCCCCCCCCGCCCCCCCCCCCCCCCCCCCCCCCCCCCCGCCTTCCCTGTCTGAAAGCTACATGGAGCCCAGCTCGTGCTGGGCATTTCTGTTAAAAAAAAAAATAAAATTAGAGCACCTGCAAGTAGTAATTCTGCTTGGCACTTCTTTGTTCTCCTTGACCTCTCTTGCCTCTACAGGCTTCTCTGAACTGCCTGGGGGACAAATATGACAACTGTAAAACTGAAATTTGGGGAGATATCTTGCTCAGCTGCATTTTTTGAGTGCACACATGTACTTTGTTGTTGGCTTGATGGCACAGGACAGCCCTCAGCTATCAGGCATTCACTGGACCTTAGAGGCTGTGGTAGGAAAGTATCAAAGAGGAGATGTCATCAGGAATTCAATTTCCTAACCAGATTCAGTTGAGGACTTTCTTATGTAATGTGGTTTCAATGCAAGTCACAGCATTTAATTGTAAATGCTGTAATTTGGATTGCTTTAGATGGGATTTCTATGTTTGCTCATTCATTTGCTGCCTTCCTCAGAGCCCTGGATGGGCTTTTTGCAGTGCTAGCATCTCCATAGGTACTATCAGTCATGTAATTTAAGCAGTCTTACACACAGGCCTGTCTGCATTTTACTGTGGCATAATCATCAGTATGATCGTAAAACCTGTTTATTTTGAAATTGTTGTTCACTGGATAAAGATTAAAAAGCGTCTAGCTGGTTCTAACAGAACTAAGGAAGATTTGAGCATTGTCAGCATCCCATGTTGTTGAATCCTTGTCTGACCTCCTCAATAATTTGTGTGAAAGTATCGATCATTCCAATACAGGAAGATGGCAAAGGTATGGCTGAAGGCAATGATTTTGTTCTGGGCACCCAGGTTAAGTGTGTTAAACACTGTTTAACCCCCTTCTCACTCCTACCCCCCTTTGCTGCTGTTGACAGTTTATTTCCACAAGATAATGCAAAGCTTTCCCCTTGCTTGACAGAGCAGCAGGATTTATAGCTGTGTCTTATCCAAACAACCTGTAAAAATGTTAAGAGTATTTAAAAAGTAATGTAAAAAAATAGTTTAAGTGAAGAACAAGTCAACATTTGCATTCCTGTTCTCCTTAGTGTACACAAAATTGTGTACATACCTTAACTTAAATTGGAAAGAGGAATACAGTATTCTGAGATTTTTTTTTTTTAGACTCTGAAAGGGGCTGTCTACTGTTTTAATAATACAGTGATGTTAGGGCTTTGCAGATGTCATACAATATACTTGACCTTTATAAATAAAACTGCATTGCATCTGTATTGCAAAAAATATCCTGACAGTAGCATGCAGATTTATTAACCACCATATATAGGAATTGTTAGATTTTATTCCTTGAGCAGAAAGGCAGATTGCCCAAGTAGGATTTGGACAGAATAGCACCATATATACTGGGGCTCTTTGATCACAGCCAAAAATATGCAGGTACATATACATAAAACTGGCAGATGAAAACTGACTGTTGTGTTCCTAAGGAAAGTCTCTTGCATTGAATTTGGGCAAGAGTATTCATACGAGTTACGGTATGGGAGGAAAGAAATGCTGTGGTTTGTTGGGCACCTTGTGACATTAATGCTACCAACTACTGAAATTCTAGGCTGTAGAGAACAATATGGGAAGCCAAATCTTAATGTTGCATTTAGCATCTGTTTAGGAACATTACACCTAATATTCTGGAGAGCTTTTGTCCTAAGGGACACCAGGTTAAAGATTATTAAATTGATGATAGTTTTATTTTAATAGAAGGGGAAAATTGACACAGGTAGGCAAAACTAAATAGTTACTTTAGCTGGAAGAGATGAATACCTGTTTTCAGTGTTTCATAATGGAGAAACTTCTAAGTTTTCATGTTCAGAGTGAATCTCTTTCATAGAGACAGAGGTAAAATTAAAGTGCATTTCCAAAGATCTGTGTGTGTATCATAGATAGCTAAAAACACTTTGTTAGATGAGCAGCAGTATTTCACTTGAGAGGTGAATCTTGCATGACCCAGTGGGTGTGTGTGTGAGGGTAAATAAACTGAAGTCCATTGAAAATAAAGCATGTTTCAGACTTGCTGTAAAGGCAGATGTGAAAGTTCAGGTCCCTACACGAACAGTGAAGTGCGCGGAGGTCGTCTGCTGTTTCTTGGTGTAGTCACAGAGTTTTCTTTTAGCTCTGGCTGCTGTTGTTAGCTTGCCAAGAGGAGATAATAGGCTGAATTTAGATATTTTTTTTTAAAACAAACTGAAAGTTCTGCTCTGTGTTCACTGACTTCAAAGGTTTGTATGTTTTTGTTCCATAAACTCACTGAATGGAGGTGTTTTTTCAGGAGCTTCAGTGCTAGTTAGTTTCATTGCACACTCATTTATCACACACCTGGGCTGATTTTTCTAACCATGTTCTACTCGTGAATATACAATATATTAACATATGTGCAAAGAACTTGCATCTGCTTTTGACTTTGAAGCAATGAAGTGTCTGATCATCATTAAAATGCACTTAAATGTCTTTCAAGTAACTCTCTTTAGGTCTGTTGTGGTTAAACTGGATCTGAATTTGTTCGAGCTCACTTCAGTAGTTCCTGTTTCCTGTACCAAAATAACTCTGCTCCTTGGCATGTATGTTTTCTCCATCTCTTGTTAGCTCTTTCTATGTATCCCTTCAAGTAAATATTTCCTAAACGCAACTTGTGGAACATGGAACAAACTCAAAGTGTGGAAGAGTTGCAGTGGTATTTTTCAGAAAGTGAAAAAACTTGCATTCCTAGTTCCTGTAAAATATATGGGACAGAGGAAACAAACTGTTTCCCTAGAGAGCCATGTATGCTGTATCGAAAGGACCACTGCTTCCACCTTGTTGGGATGCGCTGATTTACTGTTCTGCTTTTGTGTGTGTGTTTTTTCCCCGCCTTTCCACCAAATCTGATGCAAGTACCTATGCTGCTTCCTTCTTCCTTTCCTGTTCTTCCATATTAAACCCTCAGGGTCCTTCTGGCTCCTTGCAGCCTTATTTCCAAGCCAGCTGTGTCTTCCTTCAGACCTTTGCCTCTGGGCCTGGGGCTCAGCTTTCTGCTCCTCTCCTGTTGCAGGCTGCACTTTCTGCTTTGCTTTGGCTGCTGTTTGCTTGCTTGACTGCCTGGTTGAAGCAGCAAAATACTAAGGGGTAGGAACTTGCAGAGGGAGCAGGAGGGGAGAAATGATTTGTGGAGATGGTGGAAGGAAAGAGAAAAGGAAATGATTGTGTGATGCAGTAGGAATTTCAAGTAAGGCAGTCAGATGAAAGAGGAAGATGATCCTTAGTTGTAATGGGAACAAGCATTTCTGAGTTTGAAGATGGTGTGGGAAGGTGATGAGACATAAGGGTGGTGTGAAATTGGAGAGTAAGTACAGGGTAGTAATGCAAGGAAAAGAAAATAATCATAAAAGTACATCAGGTATTTGAGAAAACTTATTTTTGTGCTTATATGATGCAGATAAAGGTAACTTAATTCTTTGCTGACTCCTGGCTTGTCTTTTCTGTCACAGTTCTCAACCTCAAGACCTATTTCTTCTCTCCAATGCCCCCATTTAGAGCCTTCCTATGAACAAAAAGTTTTCTGTTAAGGACCTGGGCAGCATGTTTTTATTCTGATTTATGGGAAGCAGGGGCATTGATAACTGCCCATAAGCTATAGCTTATGTTGTAGTAGTTACTCTTAAATTGGTACACAGCAGTTTTATCTGCCACACATTACACATTAAAAGTATTTTGGGAGAAACATCTATGACCGAGTTCCTGTTAGCACTCTTGCAGCAGTGTTGAAGTGTGGGATACCAATGGCCAAGTGGTGTCTTCATTTGGATTTCAGGTGACACAACAAATCCTAGATCTAGGGTATCATCTGCAATATTGGGTTCATTTTCCAGGCCCTGCCATTTGAAGTTGTGTAAGATGACCATCCCAGAGGCTTGAGGATTAAGGATACAGTCCTTCCTAAAGCTTTTAAAGCTGACTTGCATTTCTGTCAGTAGAATTTGAGCAATCTTGATCTTTTCTCCAACATGTAATTCCTTGCGCTTTCAAATCCTCATTGCTGTGTGCATTCATGGATTTACGTACTGGCAAATCAGTATGTGTCTGTCTCCTTTTCCATTATGCTTGTATAATCCCATCCCATGTTCACCCATAGTCTTTGCTCTTGTCATGGTTGAAAGGGAATTCCCTCCCATGCCCTGATGCAGCAGCAACAAGCTACAGGTACATTTCATGCACCCTGTCTCTGAGAGTGGAGCCTTGTTTGCTGTCTGCAGAGCCCATCCTGTGATGGTGAATATGTATGCTTCCCATCACTTGTGTCTCAGCAGAATGAATCTTGAGTATTCCTGTCTTATTAAAGGAATGGCTTTCTTGGCTTGCTAAAGGAAGTAGAACAGCAATATCCTTAATGCACATTGCTGTCTATCCTCAAGAAACAAGCAGTGCTCTTGTTTCTCATTGTCCTGTTTGTAAAGTGGAGAGTTTTCCCTTGGGAATACCTCAGCATCTCCCACACTGGGATTATGGCTTGCTAGGCCATGACACCAGTAGGTTACAACTGCTCGTAGGGGCAGGTTGCCTGACTGAGCGATCTCCAAAACTTGCTCAACGGGATCATTTCCCCAGTAAGCATGCCATTCCTTAGCTTCACCTGAGCAGGACACGTTTGTGTTGCTGCATCCTTCTTTTACCATCTTATGTCCATTCCTGTTAGTATTCCCTGAAGAAGACAAGTGATGCCATGAAATGTGAGGTTACTGGTATGCAGCTTGTGCAAAATATCCTCCCATTTGCAAGAAATATGATGTTTCCCTTTCAATATCCTTTCAGGCTGAAATTCCTGGGGAGCATTCAGCTCCTCTGGAGGCCACTTATTTTAATCAAAGAAGGGCAGTTTCCTGAAGTCCTTAAAAGCTCTTCATCTTTTCCTTGACTTCCATCTGAATTTGGTGCCCTTCTTTCTGAATGTCATATTTGTCACTGTTATTCTTCAAAACAGTTCTTTCTGACTTGTGTTTATACGTGGCTGGATGGGATGGAATAGGTTGCGGATGTCCATAGAGTGTGTCTCATATATTCATGGCAATTAGGGAAATTTCTCTGAATCCCCTGCACATCTCTCGCCTCCTGTAGATTGACTAGGTAGTCTGAGACTTTATGAACATTTTGTCCTGAGACTGCAACTTTCCAAGCTTGGGATCGTGTTGGCTTTTTTTGTGAGAAGTCTGCTTCTCTGGAGGTGCTCACCTCATGCTGCTCTCACACCTGCTTTGTAGCTGAGTATCCTTGCTGTGGCCCTTGGACTGCAGTCCCACCTGCAGCGTCTCTACATGGGGACAGTGCCGAAGTCTGCATCCTTCTGCTTCAGGGTTTCAGTACCTTTTTTTTGATTCAGCCAAAGGCAGCATCACAAGCCTGAATTCTTAGTAGGCTTCCTAAAGCAAGATTAGCAAGAGCATTTCTGATCAAAAAAGCATCTTACATGAGGCAGTTGCTGTTGGGATGTTCTTAAAAATTCAGCCGATAGTGACAGTCAATGCTTATGCAGTAGAAATACAAGCTAGAAGATAATATTTTGAAAGTGGCAATCTCGCCCCAATCTGACTTTTTAAAGGGAAAGAAGCTGTCAGTGGTACTGCTCTGCTAAGAGTCCCAGCCTCCCCACTTTTCCACAGATACCTTATGAGCTTCCTGCTGCTGTTCGTTCTCCATTTAAACGTTATCAGGTTGTATGGTTGTTTAGTGTTCATATGGTCCACTAAATAGTTCTTGCCTGTTGTGATCTACTGTATTAGCAGCCTAGACAGAGCCTGCGTGGTGGTGCTCCCACAGCTCTGCTCAGTATTGCTGTATCCCAAAGTGAGCTTTCTGTAAAGTAGGAACATTGGCATTACTTACCTTCAAATCCCTGTGCATTGCTCCTTGGCGCTGGATGGAGTGTGTCTTATTTAGATAACGTACACATCTTTCAAATATTTATGTCTCAAAGCATGGCTGCTAACATCAGTCCTTTTACTGACTCTTAAAGAAGGAAGAAATACTTCTTCCTAAAATCGCTAAGAATGTTTATTGAAAGACTAAGGCTTCAAGGGCTTGTCTGCATTCTGCTGTTGTACACCTATGGCATTTAAACTGGGGACTTCTCCAGGTGACTGAAAAGCAAGAGCTGAAGCAGCTTTCCTAGTGACAGTAACATCTGTCAAAAGTGTTAAGTGAATCAGAGTATATGCCGTTAAATCTCTGTCACTTTCCTCCCCCTCCCCCATACATCCCATTTTCTGTGAAACCCCTTCCTAAATTTACACTGGAATCAGCTATATATTTATGCTGTCATGACAATGTTCATTTTTGATTTTCTTATGCTGAGGAGGAGCAAAGTGCTTTTGCAGAGCACAATCATTTCACCTGGACAACACTGCATTTAGAAAAGTTTGCAATGTGTTAGTAGCCTCTAATACAAGAGACAAGAATGAGCTGTGTTTGCTCAGAGGATCTCTTAATTGGATTTCTGCATCTATTTAAATTAGGTTATCATCCACTTGGCAGATTTCCTGCTTATTCCACCAAGGTGAAGGCCATCTCCATAGTGGCTATCGGTCACTTTCTTCTCCAGGGCATCTGAATGTAGTTCTCTGTCTGCATGCTCATTTATCACTATGAAGCCAGGCAGACCTCAAAATATGCTAATAAACTTTGGGGAACTTTTTCTAGTTGCCATTTAGCTAGACTCCTCATACCAGTTTCCAGTCAGAGTTCACTGTGTGGAGCTGCCAAGAGTGGAAGCATACATGGATAATTGTTTGGTTGATGGAGCCACTCTTGCCTTTTAGAGTAGGTGGTTCTCTTCAAGATACATTGTCGTGACCTTCAGGATGTGTTGTCTGGATCTCTGTGACTCAATTTTGGTAACTGAAATGTTCCTGGAGGGGTTAGATTGTTTCTGGATCCCTTGATGTTGTGACATATGGGTACATATGTTTTCTTTGCTATTTTTGTTGGTGCAAAAAGTCCAGCTCAGTTGCACTGGATGTGAACACCAAAACTGTGATATGCATTGGGATAACACCCTTCAAAAAACCACTTTTTTGGCCAGGCATCTCTGAGAGACAGCCCATTCCTCCATCATGACTTTGCGATGTGTTTTCACCTATAATTAGCTGCCGAAATCTTCTACTGTTTGCTTAGGTAATAAGTAGCTGCTTGATCCTGTTTGGAGGAATTGATAGTGGCTTCTCAAAATGAAGCTCGTGTGGGAGTTCCTTGGGGGTGTCAGATATTTCAGAAGTAGGCAAATTGTGTTGGCAAGAGCTGACTTTTTTTTTTTTTTTTTTTTACTGAGCTTGCCAACGTTTCCAGTATCTAAACCTGGGGTTTTGTAGGATGCAAAATACTAGCCTAGAAAAGGGTGGTAAGATCTGTGGGGTGAGACATATTAAAATGCAAGAGTTAACCAACTCTTGCCTACAGTATTTTTATACTAACAACAGTTTTCAGCATAGTTGAAAGGAGACGTTAGTTTTTTTTTTTTTTCTTAAATTATTTTGCTTTTTAAATGTCAAATGCCAAAATATGACATAATGAACAGCAGTGTAAATTTTTTACTGATATATTTAGAAATCCTAAGTGGAGCATTTGATCAACACGGTCTCTACAGAGCAACTCGATTCTGCAACTGGAAGTTGTAGTTAAGTACAAGAAATATGAAAATGAGGAGGTGGTTTTTCTTTTTCACAGGTTTAGATCAGGGCATAGTTACTTTCCCTGTTGCTTGTCTCTTTAATCAAAGTCTCAGTTTAAAAGAATTTTAGTGTACTCTTCTGAAGAACATTCTTCTATCCAACTATGTACTAACAGTCTTGGCTGAAGATTCTTACTCGGAAATTTCCTTTTGCAACTTGAAGTTGATGCTGTGGGTTGTATGTTGTGGAAAGGCAAGCAACGTAAAGAAAATCCACAAGTACATTTAAGGGCCTTCATGTTATTCAGTCCCGGACTTGAATCTTACTCTTATTCCCAGTTAATGAGACAAGAATAGCTCACTGGAGTTATATTTAAAATTCCCTTTAAGAAACATTCAAGGCAGTCATTATCCATAGCCAAAACAAACAGCTAATGTAGAGTTATCAACTATTAATGGCATTACAGTCCAAACAAGACCCAGATTTTACTGAAAGGTCTGTGCTATTCTGTACTGTCCTGCTTCTGGTTGTAAGTTGCAAAAGAAGATCCATTTGTGTGCTTGCAGTCTTTAGTATTGAAAGACATTATCCAGTATTACGCACTTCAGAAAACAACAGTTCCTACTGCATTGCTGTCATGCAAAAAGTATATACTGCCTTACGCTGCAGGTGTTTCTTACTGCCTTTAATTCAAAACCTTCTAGAGCAGTTGGGGGGGACCTCCACCTTTCTGTGATGGACTTGGCACAAATAATTTATCTAACAACATAAACACTTTGGTTGCAAAACCAGCTTTCCTGAGGACTGTGGACTTCAAATTGGTGGTTGAGGGATAATCATCTTGGAAGGTTCTACTTTCTCCCTCTATTTCTCACATAGGAACCTAAGCGATAACTACAATATGTAATACAACCTGTTGAGAAGGGATGAGTGCAACGAAGAGATTTCAACTGTTGTCTCTTGTTGACAGTCATTTTGATATCACTGAGGCTTTATGACTTTTGGTGGTTGTTTTTGAACCTCTGTATGTTTGGCCGTGCCACAGTATTCATAAACAGCCAAGAAAGTTAAGTATGCAGATGAATAAACGTTGGATCTGTGGCCCCTTGGTGCGTTGAGTATTTCTATAGGAAGCAATAGCAATTTTTAGTAAGGTTTCTGTATCTATATATTCACTACTTTTTAGAAGGTGGGGCCTATTCTTTGTGGAAGGGAGCATCTCTGTGGAGATTTTAAAAAATATTTTAAAATTATTTAACTTGTCCATTCTCGATGTCACTGTCCTCAGTGATTAAACATAACAGCCTTCCATCAGAGATGTACTTTAGTTTTGTTGGTTAAAGTGACAAAAAGGTTCATAATTGGTAACTCCAGTGTTTTGTTGTTAACTAGACTGGGAACACAAACACTGAGGTCCTATTCTGGAGCAGCATGCAAGTGTATGTTCTCATCTTACATACTCTTTTAAGTACACAAGGACTTAAAAACATCACTGAAAGCTCTGTGAATGTGGACTTGGAGTGGAGAGCTTCCCCAGACCTGCTAGAAACTTGCAGCCTTTGCTTTTTGTGTTACTTGGATACTAGATAACACCTTATGAAATGGAGGTATGTCTTGATATAACTTAAAAACCCCTCTGTTTAGCACTTTTTGCAGTGTATTCCTATCCTGGTGAGTAGTTTCTGGAAATCAGGAGCAGTTGTAATACTTGGCCATGTTTTCTCTTTGTAAAGAAGTACTTACCACCCCCCCACCCCCATTTTGCAGAAGTAAACACTTCTAAACATTTCACGGTATGGATTTTGAAACAGATGGTTGTTGTAAGGATTGTCTTGACTCTTGCATTGCTGCTCATTCTGGGTCAGAGGCTGCAGATTTTTTTCCCTGTTTCTTATCTACTGAAATCAGCTTAATTAATTGTGGAGGGTTATGGATATGGAAGCTCCCAAAAAAGCAGTGCTTGGGTATGAATTTCTACAAATATGCTTGATAGGTGTAGTTGGTGGATAGATCTAAAGGATGTACCCATATACTCTAATTGGATTTTTACAGCACTGATGAAACATCACAAAAAAGATGCCATGGGTTGTAGTAATTTTGAGCAAGGTTTATCATATGAATAAATTGTGTTGGACTTGATACTGTTAATCTTTTCAAACCTAAATGATTCTATGATTCTAAATAAGGAGTTCTAATCTCCCAGGAAGCTGCACTTTTACTGCTTTAAACTTCAGTTCTGGCAGTGAGCTCTGTGTCTCTGCTTGGTCAAATTCCTGTAGATATTTCCTTCCTAAATATGGGGGTTTAGGTCTTTAGTAGTAGTTGGCAGACTCTTGATGGGGGAGGCTGTAGAAAAAACATTCTTCCTCCCCCCCATTAGCTTTGGCATAAAAGTTCATATTGAAAAGTTTTATTTAAAGTTGGGAGAGAGGAGCAGCTAAAGAAAAGGTCTTGCGTATTTTTTTCTTCTTGACTATTAATACAAAATGTACTTTTTCTTTCCCTTTTTTGAGACCTCTTCCAGCCTGTCTGCCCAGTACCTTGCTTTTCATTTTTCTTGCTGGCAGTTTAGAATTGTTTTTGTACATAGCTGTGGTGGTATACTTGTGAACACCATAAATTTCAGATCTGCTTCCAGCTGTTCTGTGTCAGTGTTGTCCAAATTGAACGTTTATTTTCTCCTATTCTTGATCCACCTCTTTTTAGTTAACTCTTTTCAGCAGTAGATTACATGGAGAATGATACCTGTGTTGCTACCACTGTGCCCTTTGAACTGCAGGTTCCTGCAGACTCCATTACAAACTGGTGCTGTACCAGCACCCTACGTGCCAAGGAGGGCTTTGTGTTTCTGTAAGCATCTCTAGGTGTATATGGCAGTAGTCTTTCCACCTATAATTAAATTATTCCTTTCCTTAAACTCAGCAAGCAGCTTTTCCAATATTGAAATAAGACCTTTTGGGATAAGATTAACTTTTTGTTCTAATATTTATTGTATGTGCTGGAAGATATGGATGTAGCATTGAGGAATTTTTTTTTTTTTTCCTTGCTGTGGATGAAGAGCCTGAAATGCCTGTTCATCCTGCTCTTTGTAAAATGTAAATTACTGTCAGGATAACAACAGGCTGTAATACAGGCTTTGGTATTTTATTATGTACACTGCAAACATTAACTTTGCTTCTTATCCAGGGCTGCATAACATCTCAGGCTTTTTTTCGCATCTGTTAGAAACCCAGATTTTTATCTTCTGCCTTCATGCTTGATGAGTAGCCAATGGATGTTAGTAGCAGGAATCTGGGCAAAACACTTATCCAAATCCTGCATTTTATGGCCACTGCAATACAGCACACTTTTAATATGAGCCTTTTCCAGCACAGCTGAAACACGGCTTCTGTGCAGAGCCCCTGCCTGCCGAGACAGAAAATGTGGCTGATTATTTTCCCAGGCATCTTGCTGCTCCTGAGCTGTCATGTTGGTGGGATTGGTGGCTGGATCTGATCTGGCTGGTGGACTGAAGCAGCCCCCAGTACAGGACTGGGTGGTCTGTGAATTAATGCACGTTTATATGCTTTTTTTCTGAGAGGCATTCATAACCAGACATACAGGTTTTTAAGTGTGTTGTATGAAACTTCTTAAGGTGCTTTTCACATGACTTCTGCAAATTAGAATGAAATTAGCTTGTTCCTACTGTTGCCTTATTAATTACCGTGATGGACTTAAACTGATTTGGGAAAGGATGTGTTGCAGAGGACTGTGCCCACATGTTTTCTGTGTGGTGTTTTTTTTTTTTTTAAATTGTTCCTCAAGTCTCCATCCCATTTGATCATTAATTTTTTTTTTTAAAAAAATATATATATATAGTGATGGCTTTGTGTCAGGTTCCTACCTCTGCAGAGATGACAACTACTTTCTACTCTAAATGACCCTCTGCATTAGGAGCTGTTCGACAGTGCTAGAGTAAATAGTCTTGAAAATGCCCCTTCTTAAAAGAGGATCATCTGGGAATAGACCCAGTCCCTTATAAATACTGTAGTTGATTTTGTTTGCAGATAGTTTCTATTAGAATCTTGACTCAGAAAATACAGAATAAACACTATTTTAAAATAAAAGGTAATGAAACAGCTGTATCTTGTGTAAACCACTTGCAGTGGCAGGAGTGTGTTTATGACCATTTTAAATAGCTTTTAGTATCGATTCAGATATAGATATATTAAGTGGATATGTGGTACATTTGTGTATTCAACATCTGGGGCATATGCTGTTTTAAAATAATAACAATGATTAAGAAATGGTGTAGTTTAGAAAAGCATTTGTTATGGCATAGTTGTGAACTGTGAGTTAATTTATATGCTTTGAGTTTCATTTCATATAAAAAAAATACAAAAGAAAAAAATATTGTCTACCTGATATTTCACTTGTGAATTATATTGAAAGAAAATGGCTTAATAAAATAATGTAGAAGTCGCTGAAAGCCTGGCATGTGCAAATATGTGAGAATGGCAATTTTACATTGCATGAATAATTTTTTTGGAATTATTGGAGTGACGAATATTTTCTTGCAGGGGACAATAGAGTAACTCTTATTTGTAGCTATGACAATGTATTTTTAGAATCAACTAATTTTTAAATATGTCAAACTGAGCTTTTAGAATCAACTAATTTTCAAATATGTCAAACTGAGCTTTTTATTTATTTTTAAAGATGGATGGAATATTTCCTGATGAGGTTTGTAGCTTACAAACTGTGAAGTGTGGTTTAGTCTCATGCGAATACACTCATAAATACGCAGTTAGAGCGCAAAGTGCTTGCTCCTACAGTCGGTACTGCTTACGGGCAGCTGGAGGTGCTTTTTTGTTATACTGTGTTCTTTGTATTTGAAGTCTCATTTTAACTAATTATCCTTAACTAATAATATCTATTTTGATTAGTCAAGCGTGACTGAGTTATTATCCAGACCATTCTATGGAGATACTTAATTTTAAGATGCTAGGATGTGGCAGAGATGAAACTCTGTTATTAATGTCCTAGCCAGTGTGTTTTTCTTCTTAATAGATTTATTTTTTATTGTTGTTAAAAGGGTTTGAATGACTTGGTGGGTCTTTGAGCTTTAATTTCTGTGATATTTCCATGTGGAAGAGCAGAAGCTGTGAGTCAGTTGGTTCAGATGTAGTCTTAGACTGTGACAATAGCTCATGAATTTCCTAAGTTTGTTCATGTTGTGTATGTTTTGGGGCTTTTCCCCAAAATAGACTTCTAATGGATTTTCCTAGCTGTGTGCGGTTCCTTCACTGTTGTTTAGACCGAATTTCCTAGATCCCTTTCAAATCCTTCTACTTGATTCCAACAAGAGCAGCATTGTTTTTTGCTGAGGGCCTCTAAATTAACAGGAGAGGTCTGACTTGAACCGTATCTGAATTCCCTTCAGTCTCTTGAGGATATTCTTGCAAACACTCCATTTGAAAGGCTGACTTTATCAAGGAGAAAAGCCTCATTTTGAGCCTTGGAATGAAATAAATGGCTGAAATTGTAATGCTAGTTGATATGACTAATGTGAAAGCTTTTATTATGCTTTCTTCTTCAGCAGGCAGTTTGAGTAATGCTAATAATTAGTGCCTTTGTTAGAAGGATTTGGGGGATCTGTGGGGGTGGCTAAGACCAAAAGAACAGTACTGAGTCAGGGCAGAGCATAGGAGGCATAGTCTTGCCCTAGCACAGGAGGAGGGAATAAGGAAATAGGTTTATCTGTCATCTGGTCAACCTCACAAATTACCAGCTTCTTGCATTACTGAAAGCAAGGAGTAATATAGATGTAGGTTTTTCTGGTGTTTTTTATTTTCATGCATAAGGAATTGGAGTGACAGTATGTGATGTCAAATTAAATTTCTCAAGAGCCAAACAGTTGTAGCAGTCTGAGTCTGTGTTGTCTTGCAGACAGGACTTGAAAAGTCTGGTCTGCTTTCCATCCTGTGCTTTGCCTCGGTCAGTGATGATGGACTCTGATGTAAAGTAGCATGGTTTTTTGAAATAACCTCAAAACTACTGAAAGCATAAAAAACTTCTCTAAACGTTAATGAATCTGTGCTACATATAACCTTGAGGTATACTTTAAAAGGACTGTAGCATAGGCATAGTATCTCCAAGGCTGTCTGGCTGGTTTTGGGCTTCTGAAGTCTCAATTTGGCTCTTTTCCAAGAAGACATGATCTATTAATCTATTTTTCTTTGAAAACCTTGTTTCATATTCATATTTTAAAAGGATAAAACTTCTGAATGTGTAAGCTCTGCTCTGCAGGTAGCTGTCATCTGCCTGGGCTATGTTCACATTAGCAAATAGTTCAGCCCACAGAATTGGAGTTTCGGAGTGAGAAATAAAGGGCTGAGGACCTGGTGTCATAGATCTAGATTTAGCATTCTCATTTGTTCATTTGTGCAAGTTGCTTTACGAATTTTTTGCAAAATGTCATAACATGGTGGTTATGCTGCATTAGCAGGTGGGTAAGTTGAACTTGACAGTCTGAAGGGAAGATTGGAGAGCTCACCTGAGCATGACTCACCACGTTGCGAGTACTTTAGTTGTAGACATTGAAAGAATCTCAGGAAAATCAGGAAAAAGTGGTGGTGTTGCACGTTTTCTGTCATAACATGATGCTGGCAGAGACACTTCTAGAGGTAACGGGTTGTATTACATACCCATTTGGGTAGTCTCCCAGAGAATGTGTGAACTTTGAATTCTGAAGTTGGTATGCTCACAAACAACTCCTTCCCTACTCAACTTTGTGAAGTGGCTACTAAGAACTCCAAACTTCCAACCTGACCACATACCAAACTAAAACTGCAGGCATAATTCTGTGCACACAGAATATACAATGTAACTTCAGAATTTTCCTTTTAGTCACAAAGAAATGATTTAATGGTGGTGTTACTCCTGTAGCAGTGGTGCCTCCTCTGGTGAATATAATGGCCTTTGCTGTTCGAGTAATACTGAAAGACAGTGCGGTATCATGCTTTTGTGTGCTTCAGTTTGTATAATTTAATAGAAAATATAATAAACTAAGTCATAAGTTCTTTAACTTCTTGTTTGTATTTCCTTTCAGTTTTGTATATGGAAGATACTTCAAGTAGCCATGTTATTCTTTGGTGTTATTATAGATGAGAAACTTGTAGCTAAAAGAGGATCTTGCAATCACATGAAATCTATTTTTATTTCAATTGTCGATGTATCTAAACCTTATTTACAAAAAATAATTTCAAGTTAACATTTCTGTAATTATTTTTTTACTACTTTGCACATAGACTTCATCATTTTTTTAGGAAAATACTGAAATTCTGGATTTTTTTTTCCAAGAAAATACTCATTGGAGCACCATGTGGTTGTGCTGAAGTTCCCATGCTATTAATCAGCTCAGCTGTTGGCCATGTGGATAAATCTTGTCTTTTTTTGCCACAGGTCCAAGGAGCTAATAAAGGAAGCGATCCTTGACAATGACTTCATGAAGAATCTGGAATTGTCTCAGATCCAGGAGATTGTGGATTGTATGTATCCCGTGGAGTATGGCAAAGACAGCTGCATCATCAAGGAAGGAGATGTGGGTTCCCTGGTGTATGTCATGGAAGGTATGATTTTAAAAGCTGATACTTATTTCCTTTTTTCAACACATATAGAGACAAAAATGTTATCTAAATATGGTTGTTGAAAAATTGTGTGGACTAATTTTACCTGGAAAATTTTTTACTAGATTTGTGTGCCTTCCTATATAAAGAAATAGGTTAACCTTGCACTGAGATCTGTTGGAATAAACTACTAAATCCACTGAATATAGTTCTTTGGCTTTGAGGCAATATCAATGGTTTGTTATATAAATTAGGGACTTAACAGAAATAATGGTGTTATGGAAGAGGAAATGACTGTAAAACAAGGAGAATGTGGTCATGGCTTGCTGCCTTATTGTGGGGACAAACTTAGAAATGTTGATAAAGCACATGGGGCACTCTGCAGAAGCAATGCATTGTGTAATAGAAAGTGTTATTTTTCTGTCTTGTGCACAAAGTAAGTGTAGCATCTGCAGTTTGGCACATCTGATTTGTCACAGTATGTGTTGTAGCAGAGTTTTGTTTTCTTGGTGGAACATGAGAGCAATGGATATTCTGCTGTTCTTGGCAGCCACCAGGTTTCTGAAAATCTTATAATGGAATTGGTGTTGCCAGTGACCTGCTTCTCCAAAATGTCAGCTATTTGCATGTTATATCTTATTCTTTCCAAGTTCTCTAACTCTTCACGTGTCAAATTGAGCATATTTTATATGGTTTTTTTTTTAAAGGAAGTGCATGTTCATCTGTAGGAGTTACTAAGCTTGATCAAACCTCGTGTCCGTCTACTACAGCATCCCTCTTCTGAGAGTAACTGATAAGGAGTTTTGAGTCAAATGTCACTGTTTGAATTAAGAAAATGCAGTGAGCAAATTCTGTTTGATTTGGTACAATGCAAATGGATAAATGCTTATAAAATTCTTCTTGCTGCTTACCAGAGCCATCTCATAGGCTTGCAAGCATTTTGGCCAGATAAGACCTGAGGGGAATGGAGGTTTCTTGCTTGCCTGTATCTTTTGAGCAAATACATGAAAACTACAGGTTATGTATAACTTGCGTGTTTGTATGTATGTGTACATGTGTAAATTCATTTCTTAAATTGTTCTTTTAAACAAAAATATTTTCAAGGCAGTAAGCCACCTTTTAAATACGTTTTTTTGCCAAACTCTTAGTGTTGTATAGTTGCAAATGCTTTTTGCTAGTTTCCCAAAACAGCTTTAATGTTCTGTCCTTTTAAGGTGAAGTTCTTTCTCAAGTCACAGGTTTAATTCCTTTGGCTTCTCATATTTTCCAATTTTGCACATTCAGATGGCATTTTGCATTATGAAGTAGGCTATGGGGGATGCCAAAGCAAATTATATATTTCTACCCCCAGCATTACATGGAAAGATTTAGGTTTTTCAGGCCTCCATTTAAATACAGAGACGACTTGGATGAGGTGCAGAATCTGTTCTATCAACAACTGCTTTAAAATTATATTTGAATAATATTGTTTTTATAGTAAAAATGTGGAGGTTTTTCACTGCACAGCTCTATGCTTGCTTCCCAAACAATGCCACATCAGAGGCATGCTTACAGTATATTTGCTTCATGACTGGTTTTGGGTGTTTCCTTTAATGTTGTCCCTTGAAAAAGCCCGTAACAACAGCACACTGTCAAAAGTGTATACTCATCTCCTGCTCAGCCTCTTCATATTCTATGGAGAGGATTTTGGAGGGGAGTTCTGGGCAGAGCGGTTTCCACCATGGTTGGGAGTATTGAACACTGTTTGGTACTCCGATGACCCTTTGTTTGACAATCTGATGATGATGTACTAGTAGTGTCAATTCCTTGAATTTACCAGATGTTTCTAATTGTTGGTCCAAACTCTGTGACTGAATTCTTGATTCTTGTTTTCTAAATGAAATGTGTGTCAAAGACAACTTTTGTGTCTTTTGGGCACTTCAGCTTATTCTTGCTTTTCTGGCAATCCAGCCCTCTATGTATGAGGGCATGACTTGGCTCTCCCCCAGCTTTCGGTTGGTCTTGTAACTTAATTTAAGATTATTTAGATAGCTCCGTAAATATGCATAATGCTTTACAAACAAAATTATGAAGAGTTTATAGTCTATGTTTAGACATAATGCAATGAGTGATGATGAAGTAATGGAAATGGAAGAAGATGTTATCAAATGGGTTGGATTATAATTATGAGAACAGGCTCACTCATCATTTTGGCTCATCATTCTGTGTCCTGTCGGTTATTAACATGGCCCACCGCCCCCCAACTACACTACAAGCATTATTCTTTACAAAACTATACTGAAGAAACCCATACTTGTGAGTATGAGAGGTATATTCTTTTCTAAAAAATCTAAATGCTGCGTTTCCTCCATTAATTACTCTCTTTCCTTACTTGTACTTATAGCCATGTTTAATATAAATAAAAATTGCTCATGTAGAGCATTTGATAACCAATACTCTTATGCTTGTTCATAATTTATGATTCACTGTTTAAATAGAGCCTCTTACCAGAAGATTTATATATATATATAGTCTGTTATATATTGGTGATGCTTCCTTAGACATATTTTAAATAATAATTTTAAGTAAGATAGATTTGAAAACATCTATCATTTTCACTGTTACTTTCTGCATTCTCTTTTATTGTGGTGAATCTGCAGTAGCGTCTTAGTTTTCCCCTCTAGACATGAGGACTCTGCTAGTCCTGGTGAGACCTTTGTAACTACAATCCTTGAGTATTTTGGTTCTTTACCATGGATGTTAAAATTCATACATATGTGACACTCACTGAGCTTGGTGAACCTTAAAAGGCTGGATAATAGTAAGTGTTGACCTCCAGGCTCTTTCTTCTTCATTGTGGCTTGATGATGCTTTCTGAATGTAATCGCAGGTTTGCTACATTCCTTGGGTGGGAATGGCTGTAGCATTGTACCTCAGCAAAGAGTCAGGAAAAGGCTTGATTCCACTTGTCCATGTTGTCTTTGGTTCTAGCAGCAAGGTAATTTCATGCTGTCCAGTACTGGCTCTATGTATGCAGTCATTTTTTATTTGTGTATTTGCCCAACACTACCCATGCTAGTGGGCTTGACTTTTTCCCCTCCAGTCACATGCTCCCATGCATGTGATGACAGGGTTAAAACTTTGTATTCTTTGTCCTATTATTCCATATCATACCTCACATTTCCTGCCCTCCCTGTTGTGTTTTTTTTGGTTGTTTGTTTGTTTTTGTTATCAGGAGTGAGAACAGTACCGGTACAAACAGGTTGGACTCTAGAAATGAAAATTTGGCTAATACAGTGAAGCTTGAGAAAAGATAGGTTATCAAAAACACAAGAACATCTTTCATACATCCTATTATTCAACCTATTATGTGTCAAACTGTAGAGCTGGGCAGGGAGAAGTGCATCACAGTACAGGATGATAGGAGGGTGCTGTAAATTGTGATTTAGATGGGGAGAGGAGGAAGCTGAAGGAAATGTTCTTGGGAGTAGAAATGGTGAGGTGGTATTAGTGGGAAGTCAGAATGAGGCACTGACTTCTCTGCAGCATGCTGGATAGAGACAAGTGTTGAGTTTGACAGGTAGGAGTGTGCCTTTGACATGTGCCATGCTTCAGCTGGTTTGGATTTTGTTCATTGGTCCCAAAAGGAGGGAAACACCCATCGAACTGAGGAGCTGTCAATCTAAACACCCTCTGGCCTGGACATGTGCTAATCTGGGAGCTTGTTTTTAAGGGTGTTTGTGTAGAATAGCTCCTAAATTGTGCAAGGCTAAGGGAGATGTGTGGTTAGTCTAATCCTCTAAACCCAGTAACTGCTAATACACTCAATCACCTCTAAAAGAGGAGACTGCCTCAGTCCTGGTAGACTTCGCTCTCCTGGGTGTGCATCTGTACTTTCTGGACTGCCTCTGCATTTCTTGAATCTGAGAAGTTTGATGCAAGGAATTTAGTTGGGTTTTTTGTGATCATCGTCATCCCTGTCCCCGTCCCCCAACCCTATTTTTTTTTATGGTTTGGATTTTTTTTTTTTTAAGTCATTGGAATACAGGTAAGATTTAACTGGAAACTTGCCTAGTTTTCTCGTGGGCTCCTGCCTGGGCTTTTATAAGATACAGCCTTGAGGAACTATAGAATGAGAGTTGTGCTTGTTGGAGAGTCATTCTGGGTCCTTCTGTCCAAGACAGCCTGGCAGCACTGAGGCAGATAGGATCCTAGGTATGAAAGCCCAAGGACTGCTGTTTTTACCAGGTCTGAAGCCTTGGAAATACTGGTTTGTCCTGAATTTGGGCTCTTGTTTAGCTTTGGGTTGGTAGCAAGAAAAGAAAGTTGTAGGTCAGGAGCTGAAACTGAAATTTCTCAGCAAGCAGAATCCCAAATTTAGGGTTACTTCGCTTTTAGTAAGTTTAATAAGCTTTTTTTGTTGTTGTTCTGGGCTGACTCTAGCCATAGTCTGTGTCTTGCTGGTCAGGTTTCCACCTCTAGGAAAATAAAGGCCCCCAGTTCACCTGCTTTAGACTTTCAGGACTACTGTTGGCTCCACTGTATCCCAGTCTTTGAAACACTTTATTTCTCTAGCTTCATCCTGCGTGCACTGTTACTTAGTTTAGTCCTTTGGGGTAAGTGGGTCTGAGGGACTTGCGGCACACACCACTTTAGAGACGCCTTACGTATTAAATGCAGATAGCCAGGGATACATTTGTCCAGTTAACAGAATTCTTTAGGTTGATGCCAACATATTTCTTCCATAGAGGAGGGAAACTTTCAGGAGGTACCTACAGTGAGGCACAGCAACCTGAGGGGCTCCGTAAAAGGCACTATTAGATAGGTGCCAGGGTGGAGAGAAGGTATCATCGCAATCGGAGCCCCGTGAAAAGAGATCTCCTTATGGCTTTATACCTTACCTGACCTCAGGCAGGGTTTTTGCTGTTTACAGACTGTTCTTTGCATTTTAAGTATTTCTGTTCCTTAGCAGCAGTGCTGTCATCAGGTATCTGCATGATCATTAAATAGTAACACAAACTAGGTCCTGTGGCTGTGAAAGACTTCTTAGAACAGAGACCTCGATTAGGATGTGCAGAGCTTTTGCATTTGGGTGGTCGTAGCAACGTGTGTTTCCTGAGTAGTGTTTTGTACAAGTTGAGTATTTCTCTTCCCCTCCAAAGTTTTCCCTATAGCTGTACAGGAAGGAAGCTGTATATTGGACATTTGAGGCAAATGGCACATGTCTGTTTGTCTTGGGTGGATCTTATGAACTACGAAAGAAGGATCTATATGAAGTAGTAAGGTAGGAACTGGTATTTCATCAGGTTCTGAAATGATCTGGGGCAGGGAACACCCCTGAATTCTCCTATGTTCACTAAGCAGCAAGAAAACCCTGTTGCGACGGAGGGAAGACACAGTCACTCAATATGAGTGATCAGCAGACTTCCTTTATTGTACCTTACAGTCACCTTTTATGCTTTGTTACAATTAGCTCATACATATTACAAAAGTTAAGCTCATTATTGGTTAGTTGCCTAAATATCAAGCCCGCCCCTAGTTTCTCTTCTGTAGTTATCTGTTCCCACCTGTAACATTCTTTTCCCACCGCGATCTTCCTGTTATTGTGTAACAAGAACTGCCAAGGATAGTGTATTTTTGCTTTACTTCAGATAAGCTGAGAGCGATGTGCATTTTTGTCCAGCCAGCTGGACTATGTCTATGTGAACTTTTTCAGCTAGCCAGTTATCCACAAAACCCCACAACTTCTGTGTATTAAATTAATTGGGTGAAGAGATGCCCTTATTCTCTAGCAACACCAAAAAAATTCCCTTGTAGCTGTGCTCTGATGGTGGAATTTAACTTATTTGTTATATAAGCAAGTATTCCTTAGGGGCTGGAATTGCTGTGAGCGTTAAACATACGTGCTTTGACCGCCTACAGCAACAGTTTTCCTCCAGGCTGATGAGACTGGTAGTGAAAAGGGGGACGAGTCTTGTACGTTTGAACTGGTCTATACTGGCTCTCTTCAGTCTGCAAATAAAACAATTTTGAGAATAAAATAAACTTATTAGAAATATTACCTTATGAGAATGTATATTGCTGTAAGAGTGGTTCAACACATTGTTTGCGTGAAAACCAAAGTTTCTTTTTGAGCCAAAAAAGGTTCTTACTGGTTTAACATATTCTGCCTCTAAAATTAATCCACCATCTCTAGTTTTCTTTAAGCAAAAAAACCCGAACATTTTCCAAGTTCCAGTTTTGCAGTTTTGCACTTGTTGGCTTCTTTGTTGTTATGCTTTCTTTGGGCATGATATTTCTAAAATTTTCTGAAAGCACTTAAAAATATGAAAACCTGGAAAGGTCTCTTTCAGAGACATACATCTAGATCTGTACTGTGTTGACAGGTTTGAGTTATGTGTGGGTGTTACCTCACACTAATGAGGATAAATGTGATATCCCACATCTGAAACCAAATGTTTCCTCTTGTGCTCCCTCTCTGTCTGAACCTGTCAACTGCAGTATGTCAAATTTGATGGTTGCATTATGAAAGGAAAATACATCAGCAGAGCTGTTGATAAATCAGGTGGCAAGATACAAGTTTTAGGCTCTCATGTGAATAACAGTCATGCTGTTATAAACAGATGTCTTAATTTTTTTAGAAACTATATTAATAGGTGTGAAGAGTCCTCTTTTTATATTTGTTGCTATTCCCATAAAGTGTGGAAGACATAATACAGTGAGCCGGGGGAAAAAGGAAGGTTAAAATACTTGGATTAACTGTTTCGTTGCTTGTGATTTTTGTATTGGCACTGGGTGCTGTAACATCCTCTTTGACTGACTGTCCTGCAAATTACTATTGAGGTTGCACCTCTGTACCACAGCTTGAGAACTTGAGCAAAGAGAAATAGCTCCACCAGTACCCTGTGGGCTCCTACTTCTGTAGGCATGAAAAGGGAAGAACCATTCTTTTTAAGAACCCATGTTGAAAAACAGCCTGCACTTCCCCCAGTCCTTGTTTTAGTAGTTTTCCTCTATTAAATTTAGTTTCCTTTTTGTTTTCAGTTATGGAGATTTGCCTTTAAAAGAATACTTTGTTTCTTGCTTCATTCTTGGTGGCTTCTCCAAAGCAACGTATTGTCTAATTGTGACCTTCCATGGGAAGGTGTTTTTTTGGGAAGTCAGAGATGTCTTGGGAAGGAACATTCCTAGAAACTGCAGGATTTGCCAGGATGGTAAGCTTGGTGTTGATAAGGGGAGACAAAGTCTCATTAGCCATTTGACCTACAGAGAAGAATGCGAGAGCCTGTAGAAGACCTCCTATCAGAGGCTGCAGAACTCTCTGGTCTCAGATGGGTGAAATATTCAATGCAACTCTTCAGTCTCTGGGGATTTTTGCTGTTGAATCAAAACCAAAACAGGCATCTGGATACTGTGTTTCTCCATCTCCTTGCTGCCTCCTGCGTGTTATCATTACAGGCTTTGCCAAGGTCTTGTGGTGCTATAATTAATATTTTATGACCAATCTGTTGGCCAGTGCACTTATACTTGTTCTCACTTCTGAAGGTATGCTGGAGTGCATCACCTTTTTTGCTCCTGTTTCTTGCTCCGAACTGTGCAGTTACATTTCCCCCTCCCCCCCCCCCCCCAACTGGACAATGAGCACTGCAGACTCTTGGATGCTACCTGCAGTCATCCACAAACGTGGCATTCAATCTGTCTTTGTGTCATTCTCCCTCTGACCCCTCTTTTGTCTCTTTTTATGGACTGCTCTCATAAGGATCTGATTTAATAGGATGTAATTGCTCTTTTAGCCCTGGGGTCTTCTGAGTCAGTTTCTTCTCAGAAAAAGGATTTGGTAGTATTGATTCTTCTAAATGAAGGAAAAACAGAGAACGGAGACCCAGTTTGGATTTAAGTAGGCTAAATTACTTTGTTCCCAAGTGTAAGTCCAGAATAGCAAAATGGGGGCAGTAGTATTGCTGCCTCAGTGGAGAGTGTGCATCATGTCTCTTGGCCTGTACCACATTAATTTTTATATTGCTGTACACTGTACTAGCAAGAGGTCCCTTACTTTATTATGGCCTGCTGTTATTGCCATTGTAAAGTCCAGATGCATGAGCTGCTTCTTGTTGGTATTCACCAACACTGATGGTGGTCATCATTCCTCTCAAAGAACCATACTGAGGGGTTTGTTGTTTCCCCCCTCCCCCCAGCTTTGGCAAAAGGACTTCCTGGAACAAACTTTATAAACTCTTCAGTCTGTTTTTAATTTATTTAGTCTCTGGGGCTAAGAGTGAATATGCAGTTTCCAGTTCAGTCAATTAAATCTAGAGACGCTGGCTGAACTCTGTGTCTGTTGGGGCATTTCAGGTCAATCTCATGCTCTGAGATCATACCTGGAGAGATGGAGTTGAGCTGGTGCAGGCAGGGAATTGCCTGGCTGCATAGTGTGTTTTGTCATGTATGCCCAAAGAGTATCCTTGCTAGACTTCCTTCGGATTGGTGGTCCTTCAGACCACCCTGAAGTTCCAAACTTTTTGGTGTAGGACCAGTTGGTTTTGAGTACTCTTTTGAAATATATTCCTGATAATGTAGCTAGGTCCTCTGATGTATGTTCCCACCTTTCTGCATCTCCTAAGGACACTCAGAAAGGTTGTAATAGCAGCATCCATTGCAATTAGGGCTCTTCTAACACAATTGAGGCAGATCTGCTTCTAAGACTTATGCTGCCTTTCAGTACAAGTGTTTTGGGCCCTACCTGAGTCTCCAAACCTCTCCTTGAGGGGTTTGGATCTGCCTTCCCAAGCAAATGTCAAAAAATAACATCTCATTGCACAGGTGTTAGATAGCTCTTGAGATTGGAGAGCTTTTACTCAGTGTCCACAAGGAGCACCATGTAGGAAGGAATCAATTAGGCATTTATGGCAAAGTGGGATTTTCTGCACAGCATGCCAACAAATCACTATCCTCTGAAGAAGCTGCCTTTCACAGGACTTTCCATTAGTTTTGTGAAAATGTACTGTGGCAGCAATTTCTTCTTTGCACTCCTGTGTTTAATGTTTAATGTTGTCAGCTGTTTTTTTGCCTTTTTTTTTTTTTTTTTTCCCCTTCTCCTTCTTCATCCTGCTAATGTAGTTGGGCAGGAGTCTGATCAGGGTTTTTCCTGTGGTCAGAGATACTGCTCTTTGCTGGAATCCTGAAGCCTTCCTGGGTTTCCCATTTGATTTTGTTTTCTGGTGGATAACTGGTTTAGTGGTCATTGTTCCTCTGGGAAATTTTCGATCACTTATCAATAATCCCTCCCCCTATGTCTAGTGCTGAGACCGTTACACACCAGGGCAAGAGTATTTTCTCAGGCTCTGGGTTTAAGAGATTCTTTAGGATTGATGTCTTCATTCCAAAGTTTACCCTACTGCAGAGCAGACTTTATGAGGAAGTGCTGGAGAAGGCAAGGGCAGAACTATTGGGTGTCATTCCAGTTGTGCAAGACGTGTCAGTTGGAAATGGGCCTCTCCTGGAGCAAGTGTTTTTGTAGGGCTTGAAGACCATCCCTCGGCCAGTGCACTGGCACTAAAAGAGTATTCCTGGAGCACCTTCTGCTACAAGCGTGCATGTGGGCCAAAGGAGCAAGGGAGGTTATCAACCATGTTCCTTAAAATGTTTTGTGTTTTCATATCAGCACTGCAATCCCTCCATCTCACAAGTCCTGGGGAAGAGTGCATAAACAGAGGGGTGAAGGGTTGAGATGTTCAAAATATTTCTGGTTGTTTCTCTTTTGGTTGGTATATTTCTTGAAGATTTCAGTGAAGTTTAGCCCACTTCCTTTGGAGAAGATCAGGTTTGCTTCTAACCCTTAGTTGATGTTTTCAGACTGTTTTATGTCTAGCCTGAATATTTGCAAGAAACCTGGTAATGTTACTTTGAGACCTGCTTATCTTTAAGGTAAAAGTTTTTATTATTTTAGGCATTGTTTAGTAACTACTTTTGTATCATTTGCTCATAATTCCAGTCATGCCCCTGTCTAGTCAGGTGATGAAAAAGACAATGTAATTGCATATGTTTATATCAACTGTGTCTTGATCTAATTGGAAATACTTAGAGCATCTCACTGTAATTTCTTAAGTGGTGTTAATATCCTGAGAGTGTACCTAGGAACTGACAGCAAAAGAACAATAAAAAGGCTTCCATGACTTGACAGTCGCATGCTTTTTATGGATGCAGCATGAAAACTTGGAGTGCTTGAAAAATCACCACAACTTACGCACTGGATCAAAGAAGCAACTGTACATTTGCTGCATCAGTCTTGGCTTCCATCTAAATATCCTTCAGCATTTAACCCAAGGTTTCGTTGAACTCTAATGGTTTTTTGTGAACTGTCGAAGTTACAGAAATCTGTTAGTAGAAAGTTGGAGCAGAAACCTGTTTGTTAATCTTTGGGGATTTCTTAACTACCACAGAAATTGGGCACTACTCCATCTGCTTCCTTTTGGAGTTACAACAATTCATGCTAAAATTTGCTTCCCCCACCCATTTTTTTTTTTTTTTTTTTTACCTTTGGGAAGTAAAAACTGTGATTATTTATTGGTTATAAAAGTCCATAAATATTTCTTGCTAATATTTTTACATTAATAGGTAAAGTGTGGACTTCTTTGTGTGGCTGCAGTATTGAGGAAGGCTTGGGTTTGTGACACTGGGGCCCAGCCTGTGTGAGTGCTGTTACAAGTGTTTGTTTCTATATTTTTACAGACTTCAAACCAGTTTATAGCAGCCTTCCAGCATATGATATGTTCAGGTACTGTGTTCATTTACTGTATTGGTGTTAGAGAACCTTGTGTATGTCTTGTCTCTTAGAGAAATTGAGTTGCACGCTGTTGTTTTCATATACAGGACAACAGAATGCGAATCTGTCACTGTTACCTTAATTTTTAATCTAATTATTTTTATTTTATAGTGTCTTAATAATTAACTTTTCTAAGAGTAGTTATTTACTCATACTACTGATGGAGATGTAAATATTCCTTGGACTTATTTCATGAAATGTTCAATGAAATGTCACTGCTTTATAGGCAGTGATTATGCTCTTGATGGATATAGTTGATATTTCTTCTGTATTAATTAGGTATTTTTAAAGCTGTAGAACTAAGTCTTAGCACTTTAAATGCAGTAAGAGCACTAGAGGTATATAAACATAGTACAGCAGTACAATAATACTGCTGCAACATGTTGAGGGAGATATTTTTACTTACCCTTTCTCCTAAGAATAACTCCAGCCAAACTGCAAATTGGTATATATTTTTTGTAATAACTCATATGAACCTAACAGACTTTATTAGCAAGATTTCTGAATCCAAGCAAAACGGAGTTTACAGAAGGAAAGATTATAGTGTTTTGCACAAGCAGTGGGAACACTCATTGTCACCTGAGCTGGAGATTTAATAAAACTAGCTTGTATAAATCTCACAGGTATTAGAATAGGAGCTTGCAAAGCAGAAATCCAGTCAAGCAGTGTTCCAAAAGGAGTGATGTGATGCTGTTTGTGACCACTGTTCTGTGACCTGCCCCTCTCCTGGGCTGAGGTGCTGTGTAGGGTGAGCATTACCTGTAGCCTACCTGTACTGATCTTACACACTGATCTCTTCCCAAAAAACAAACAAAGACCCAAGTCCCATATAATTTATGTTAAGGAATAGCAAGATGATGTATGTATATTCTAAGGATATTCTTTGATTAAATAATTCCTTTTCAGTAATGAAGATTTAACCTCTGGTTAGTCTAAGCCAGTATTTGGTAGGTGGAGCGGAGAAAATGCAATCAAAGCTGTGAGCTAATGACTTCAGACCTAAAAAATACATTTTTTTTTTTTGTAGCTATCTAAATCATCATCAACCAATGTAAAGTTTCTCAAGGTATTGCCAAACTCTGATGAGCAGAGAGGAGAGGACTATACATTATATAATGCCTTTATACAAATGCTGCTGAGCACCTGAATAGCAGAGTCTCCTATCTCTGTCCTCATTCAAGTTCCTCTGTCAGCAAAACCTTGCCTGTCGCATGTGGATGAGAGGGGACTGCTGGCAAGTTCTTAAGCAATGCTGTACAAGTTTTAGTGTCAAGATGACCTCAATATATTTTCATTTTCAAAATGAATGTCCAGCTTCCTTTGGGATCTGCTAATATTCACAGTGATTTACTACTCTTGCCATTTCATTCATCATTATCTTAGCTTCTCTGAATCTAAACTTCCTGGTAGCTTTGCAGTGTAGTATTGAACAACCCCGAAGCAGATTTAGCAAAAGCTCTAGTCTTCATTGCTAGGGAGGAGTATTCAGAGTTTATCAAGTAGATACATTGTTCTGTAAATGCATTCATGCAACCTGGCTCATCTGCAGGCAGCCAAATACTCATCTTCATCTCTTCAGGGAAGAAAATGCATAGGTGTAACCTCTTCAAAATGATTCCCACTGTATGTGAAACATAATGAATGCGTATTTTTTTCCTCCCGCATAAGCTCATAGTTGATGTGCTATTTAAGTTTGTATTTCTCAGCAGTTATGCAAAGACTGCTTTGTTGTTACGGGTATTTTATTTACAAAATAAATTGGTGAGATAAAGCCTCATTCATTTTATTAATAGCAGCTGAAAAGGGAAATACAAATGTCTGTTGTCTCCCCTGCCGTTCTATGACTCCCTTTTATTGAAACTCCCACAACTGAAATGAAAAATAAAAGAACTTTTCATTATAATAGCATACATGAAAGTGCCTGGATTTTGACCTTTGTTTCTGCCTATTAAAATACATGGCTATATAATTTAGTCTGTGTATGCAGATAGAAAGATGTTAGTGTTATCAATCCAAACTATTATTAAAGGAACATTAGAGGCGGTGCGTTCCCTTTTGTTAGGCTTGGTTCGCTTTGGATTGCTTGTTTACTTTGAAAGCTGATCTACAAAGAAAATAATCAAACCATGGGAGCCCTATGCCCTTTCTTACTGCTCTAGTTGTACAGAGAGCTCAAAATAAACAGTTTGAGGAAAGGAAAGGAGAGAAATGCTTCCTACTTCTTGTTTAAACTGAAAAGTCAGGTCATTTCTACCTTGTGAGATTTTTTTTTTTTTCTTATCTGTAGTGGAAAATGAGAGGGTGAAAACAGGAAGATTGAGAAAGGAAGGGACTTCTAGGCCATAGACATCCAAGGTCTGTAGTACTCCAATTGGAAAGTGCACCATACAAATCAGTTGAAAAGGAGATGGAGTTGTTTTAAGCAGTCTTGGTGACCCTCCGCATGATGGGGTGCCGACTCAGCCTCTCAAACCCAATCTCCATTTTATATTCAGCATGTACAATATGATCCAGGAGCGCTCAAAACCACTTCTTGGAAGGGTAAAGCATTGCAAACACCACCACTTTTAGCTTTCTGGTGATGCCAGTTGTTCTGGGTTTGATTCAAGTGGTGACTTAGTCATGGCTATTTCATGCAGGAATGGGTGAAGGGGGAAATCCAGTAGCAGTTCCTCGTGGTAAGACACATAGGCAACATTTCTGTATATATCCGTGTTCCTTAAACACTTCATCTTGGTTGAACGTCTCTTTGCTCCAGGGAAAATTCAGGTGAGATTTCATCTCACTCCTCTTATCAGTGGGGAAAAACTCCCATGGTTTTGTGGACCAGAAGTTTGATGGGGAAAAATCTGAAAATAAATTTAAAAGAAGGGAATAAAGCCAGGGAGGTCGGAAGATTTTTTTGGTTGTATTCGTTGGCAAAGTTTTCTTATTTTTCTTTCAGTTTAATATGTTGGTCCTGATATCAAACTTCTGTGTAGCCCTGGCTGATAAGTTTTGGGGAAAAAGGAGAATCTTGCTCTTAGGAAAAAAATCTTTAAGATATCAAAATGTCAGATCAATGTTTCCACTGTATTCTTCTAAAATAATGGAAATTACAACATATCCCAGCAGCTGCTATTCCTAGCACATCCAGGCACAGATAATTAAATGCAATCTGAATGCATATGAATTTAAGATTGAAAAACTGATAAAAGTAAGATGTTTGCCATCCTTGTGCTAAATATTTTTATAACCTCTCAGTTTTGCCTGGAAACAGCTATTTTGTGAAACAACTAGAACATGAAATAACACTGGGTAGTCTTTCTCATATTACAAATGAAAGCAGCAGCTGAGGTCTGAGATGATGCAGATCTCAAAAAGCAATAATCCCGTTGTAGTTATGCAGTTGCATCCTTCCAGTAGAGACTGTTTATTGCTGCTGAAACAATATTAACTCTTATCTTGAATTAGGAGTAAACTTGAAGTTATTTTCTGGCTGGATTGTGGATTTTTTTTTTTTTTTTCTGGTAATGATGTGTAACTTCACAGGTTTCTTAATTAATCGAATTTTGTGTTGCCTGTTGTTCTTCATCTGCTTCCACCTCTTTTCTGTCATTGCTTTTGGGGGAGGATGGAGAGGTCTGGGAGCCTGTAAAAGAACTTTGTTCATAACTAGGTGAAATCTTACTGAAATTAAATTTTTCAGGGTTTTCAGCCCAAAACATTTTGTTCTTTTGCTATGTCCTCTTGTGGTAGTTGTTTCCATTGGAAAAGTAAAGTCAAGTTACATTATTGATAAAAGACCTTCAGTGGGAAGTAAAGATCTCTCTGTGGCAAAGCTCTCCTAATTTCACTAGTTTGAAATGGTGAGTAACATGAATTTTAGTGCAGACATCCCTGGAGAAATACTCCTAAGGATTATAGGGTGAATTTTGCCCCTAAACCTGGTAGTTTTCCAATGATCCGTTGAGTTTTTTAGTATTCCATGAGGTAGGTGCTCCACAGTGGCTGAGAAACTGTTAGGTCCCAATTTAGACTTTTATTACAGCCAAGTGGTCAACATGCCCTAAAATGACAACGATCTCCAGAGATCTTCTTTAAACAATGGTTTCCTGTGTTAACGATCGGGCTGAACCAAATCCACGGAAGATCATTTAAGCAAGGAATGTGTTTGTTCTCAGTCGGTACAAGAGAAGAAGAGAAGTTGGTGTCCTTGGTAATGTTCATCTGGAGGGAACAACTGGACCTCATGCATGATGAATGAAAAGAAAGGAAGTTTATTTTCTGCTTTTCATCAGCAGCTCCTGCTTGTTATAATTTGTCAGCTCTCTCCAGTATGTTGTTCTCCTTCTTGGAAAAAACAAGCCTTTTTCATAGACCCTATTTAGTTGAAAATATTTAACACTGCAGAACTAACCTTGGTTATACCTGCTGTTTGGATGATAAATTATTTCCTAGTCTTGTGCATTGTTGGCTGATTAGATCATGATTGACAGGGAATTGAAGCATTTGGGTTTCCTTAGGTGCTTTTGGTGGTGGTTGACAAGACCAAATTGCTGGGGAGCACTGAGGTGCCCCAGAAGCTTCCTGTGCTGCTTTGCCCCTTTAAATTTTAATGGTAAGTTCAGTTTTCCATCTTACTTTTGCAAAATAAATGTGTCTTACTTAACTGTCAAAATAAGCAGGGCTGTGTTTTCTTGGTGGAGGCATGCTGGGGAGAAGGTTGGGGGAATCCAAGAGCAAAGTATGTATCCTCCGTCACTTCTGGTTGTTTTTTTTCCAGATGTCTGGAGAATTTGAGACCTCAAAACACATACTTGGCAGTGTTTATTCCTGATATTGGGGACACTTGTAGCATCTGTCTTTTCTGGTTTGTAATTGTGTGTGCCAGACCAGTGGGATCAGGACAGATGATGGGTCAGAGCCCAAGCTTGGTGCAAGGTAAATAAGGCTTCTGCCATGGTGGCAGGGTTTGGGGGGATTTTCCCTAGGGCTGTCTTTCCTCTGCAGGTGGTGACAGTTGTCACCAGAAGGTTTTTTTGCTAGATCTTTTTGGAAGTTTGCCACTGATCTTCTTGGAGTCTGATTCTTAACAGTCTCTGTCAGTGGATCATCTGTGAGAAAAACCTGAAAAAACCTGTCTTGCTTCACATTACCTTCAGAAAGATTAGCTACTTAACACTCTTGCTTCTCACTAGATTTGTTTCTCAGTACTGTAGTCAAGCGATTATTGTGTGTTGGCATTCAGAGCCAGGTCCTCGGGTGACATAAACCAGCACAGTCCCATCTGTCAGTGAGCTGCCATCTCCATGCTCTAGGAATCTGGTCCCATTCTTTTCATCTTGTTATTTACCATAATAAGATGATCAGTAAGTTCAACCTTTCTTTAATTTTTGTCCTCAAATAATGCAGCTTAAAAAGAGAGTGAAAGAATATGCAAAAGAAAAAAACCAAACCATGCTCATAGTAAATGAAAGCTAATGGGAGTACATGTACTGTAGAATAGTATATTTATATGTGGACTTTCACAGATGATTTTTTGGTACTAATCAGGCTAAATCAGTAAGAAGTAGAAAAGGTTTATTGAGTTAAGCAACAAGATAAATGACATTCCTTAGGGTGACCAATGTTTAGACAGGTTAAGGGTTAAAAAGTCTTGCTGGGCTTTTGTTGGCACTAACTGACAAGAATCATGTTTTATAATGTAGTTTTAATTTTCCAGTACCTACAGGTTAGAATTGGCACTCAGCAGGCATTTTCCATAAGTCTTGCATTGTATTGCAGTGCACAGAAAAGACATGTACTGAAGGATTATTTCACTGTCTTGAGATTTGTTATATGCTGTATTTGCAATGTTATGCAGATCAGCTGTCAACTGTGGGATACTGGAGTTAAAGGTTGCTCTTATCTGAGAATAGAAATCAGTAAATACTCTAATATTACAAATTAGTGATTTTTAAAAGCTCTATAAGAGTAGAAAGAATCACCATTAGAAAAGCTTACATAAACAATTCTGTTTCAGTGCCGTGGTTGTCATTAACATCAATGCTGGGCTTTCTTATAGTCGCGTCAGAGCCTTATTTAGATTGTCCTGTGTTTATTCAGGATATTATTCCTCATAACCTCATTTTACAGAGCTATTAGTGTGAGGAGACCCCACTGGTGACCAGCAAGAAGCCTTGCAAATTTGGTCTTTGTTAAGTGTAATGTGCTTTAGCCTCAAGGCTTTCCCATAAACCTCAAATAGTTTCCTTAACCTGAAGAAATCCGCCTTCAAAGCACATAGAAAAGTTCCGCTTCCATCCTTAGGTAGGGGACTTTTTTCCCCGCTGACCCATTTGTATAGCTTGCAGGTGGGGTAACTGGGATGTTCAAAATGTGTGTCCATCTGTACCTGTAAGGAAGGGCAGGAAATCTTTCTTGAGAATAAATTCCTGGAGTTGTTTATAAAGATTGAAAGACTTGGTTATGCAGAAAGCAAAAAAAAAAATAAAATGTGAATGTGCCATTGTAAATCCATCAAAATAATCCCATCAGTACAATGTGTATCTGATTAAAAAAAAAGTATATAGAATTTGTATTTCTCATATGAATTCACCTCTAGGAAAAATTAGCAAATAAATTTAATCTGGCAGTCTAAGGACAGAACTGTTCCAAGGTGCACTGCAGCAAATTGAATTAAACCCATACTGTTATTCGATTAGCAAATGACTATTCCTAAATTACCACCCTCCCTTCCCTCTTGGAAGCAGCAACATCTACAGCAGTGAATGTTGGTGGGCAGAGAGGTGTTATCTGCTCTGAATGGCAGTGGAGATAGTGGCAGTGTTGGCTCTTTAGTTTGTAGTTTCTTCTCGGATATGTTGCCAGGGGGTGGGGTGGGGGAACTTGCAGTTGGGTTTCAGTAGTGGGTTATTATGCTTCTAATTTTGCTGTTAAAAATTGGTAAATGGATTATATTTCAGTTCTGCTGTCAATTGATGAAGAGCTATGTAGATAAAGATCAATGATTTCTTACAAGAAATCCCTCACTTCTGCAAAGAGAATCGAGAAGGGAAAGAAAACAACTATGCAAAGCTGTGATAGTGACTTAAAAATGAAGAGAAAAATTAATTACATAAACCAGGGCAGGCTGAAAAAGGCACAGTAGTAGTTCACTTGTCACTGCTTCTGAAATTTGTTGCTAATACAAGTGAATGCTGAATGTGTTGACTTTGTACCTCCCATACTGATGGAAGAGTTCTGTGCTAGCTGGCTAATAGTAGTGAGCGCTGGGATACAATAGCAGTTTTTACTAAGTTTTCTGGGGCAACTGTTTGCTTTACCAACAAAAATAAGCTTTGTTTGCTCAGCAGTTTTGTGAACAAAGAAGCAGCTTGGTTCCACCCTGTCTTACGCAGCGCAGCAAGTCATCAGCTGGTGTCCACTGAAAGCTGAGTATTACCAGTGATGATCTCAAAGCTGGAGAAAATGCAGTAGGTTTTGGTGTGGGTTTTTTGTTTTGTTTTGTTTTTAAGATCCTGGATAAAGTTTTACTGAATTTGGCATTAAAGAAGATAGTTTTCGGATGTGTCAGCTGAACACGTTTTCTATATAATGTGACCAGCAGCCTGAGGGAGGTGATTCTGCCCCTCTGCTCTGGTGAGACCACACTTGGAGTACTGTGTCCAGCTGTGTGACCCCCAACATAAGGAGGGCATGGACCTGTTGGAGCGAGTCCAGAGGAGGCCACAAGGATAATCAGAGGACTGGAGCACCTCTTTTATGAAGACAGGCTGAGAGAGTTGGGGTGGTTCAGCTTGGAGAAGCTAGGCTCTGGAAAGACTTTATAGCAGCCTTCCAGTACCTAAGTGGGCCTACAGGAAAGCTGGAGAGGGACTTTGTACAAGGGCAGGTAGTGACAGGACAAGGGGCAATGGCTTTGTACTGAAAGAAGATAGATTTAGATTAGATATAAGGGGGGTGGTGAGACCACTACCCATGAGGCTGGTAAGGCACTGGAACAGGTTGCCCAGAGAAGCTGTGGATGCCCCATCCCTGGAAGCGTTCAAGGCCAGGCTGGATGGGGCTTTGAGCACCTTGGTCTAATGGAAGGTGTCCCTGCCTGTGGCAGGGGGTTTGGAATTAGATGAGCTTTTAAGGTCCCTTCCAACCCAAACCATTCTATGATTCTGTGACATATGAGTTCTCAGGAATAAATCTGGGAAAGCTTGTGCTTCACGATATAACACTTAAAACAGTGCCCTAGGCAAAATGGGATGTTTGTTTTTCTGAGCACCTGTTTGTATAAATTATGCTTTTATATGTACAAGGAATGTCCTACACAAAATACATATGTAGGAAGTGATTGGATGATTGAAAAGGTCAAGCTTGATGTCAGTAAAGGCAAAGCAGCAGCTCTAGTGGATACACACAGTGATGTGATTTAAATTAGCTGCTGCACTCAGGAAAGAAAGTTTGGAGTTTTCATTCCTGTGTGTCCTGGCTGTGCCTCCTGCCTCCTTGTGTCCAGCGATGAGCAACCACACAGCCCCCCCCCCCCCCCCCCCAGTAAACAGTGTATTGGGTTTTACTGAGGAAGGAGTTGAAAGCAGACTGAAAAGCATCAGCACAGAATGCTGTAAGATCTTGGTTTGTTCGCACGTTAAGGGCTCTGTGCAATACTGATCACATATCAAAAAAGCACAGTGAAGGCTCAAAATGTAGAGAACGGGATGCTTGGAGATATAGAATAGTTTCATAAAATGCTTGGAAAGAGGCAGTGAAAGAACAAGGAAATTATAAAGATTAAAAATATTATGGAGAAGGTGAATAGGGAATGAAAATATGCTGGGGTGAGGGAGGTTTCCACCATCCAAGAATTAGGAGGCACCAACAGACCTGAACAGGCAACAAGCTTCAACAGCAAAAATGCATTTTTTGGTGGTGAAAGTCATGCTAACAGGATATATAAAGCCAGAAACATAAACTGGCTACAAAGGGGATTAGGTATATCTAAGCAGAGCACTTCCACTCTTCTGTTGCAACCCATTGTCTTTGTTCCGTAGCAGAACAGAATCCCTTAGGGAGCCAGATGCCTTCACTGAAAGGAGGCAGCGCAGTAACAAAACAGCTGACAGGAACTGGGGTGCGATTCAGGTAGAAAGTATTTGGTGCTAGGTGTGCAATGGAAACATTTAACACTATCTGCTGTTCAAACCTAATAATAAGAGAGAAATGAAAGTTTGCTCTAGAAGTTGTAGCAGTTCTGGGTGTTTTATGCTTAAGAAAGCATCAGTCAAACTCCGTACACAAATTTCACATAAGTAATTCTTTACCAAGTGTAGAAACACTTTCAAATTTCAAGTATGAATATATTCCTAAGGGAATACGCATTCTGGACAATTGTAATTTTATTAATTTGACTTAGCTATTTCCTTCTATGACATTTGTTTTGCTGTCTTTGCTGTGTGCAGACTGTCATTGAATGGCTTCTGAGAATATATCATTGATGGCTTCTGAGACTGCGTTGTTGCTTCTCAATGGATGTCCTTCTTGATCCCTTGAAAATTTTCAAGTGTAGGCTTCTGAAATAAGGCAACACTTTTAAGAACCAGAAGGGCAATACATTTGATCTGCTCTTGGTGTGGATTAATAGCTACTATGTTTCTTTTGAAATGAGCGTTTTGCCAACATTTCCCCTGACTCTGGTTAAGTCTAGTGACATAAACTTGACCAGAACAGGTTGGGATCAGGTGTGAACTTAACTGTTCAACATCATAGCTTCATATCAGACTGTAATGAGAAAAAAGTTAGCTTTCCCAATGGCAGATGATTGCTAATGTGCTAAAATACTACTGATGATCTCTCCAGACTGCTTTGAATTCTAACATCATTCTGTCATACAGTCAGGACTGAAAACTATGAAAAAGCCTTGGTTTTCCTAGTAGTGATGAAGTTCTTGATGTCATGAAAGTCAAACAGACCAGAGTGAAGAGGACTGAACCAATTTTTCTGAAATTACTCATTGCTACTATGTGTCACAGCTTCAGTAGTTTAATTGGCAGTTGTCTCACCCTGGTAAAGGGAATGCTGCTTGCCAGAAGACCATGACTTTGATCTTCTTTACAGGTCAACCTAAATTAAATTCATTCGGTGCTTAACATGCATCAGCTCTGTGAATTGCACCTTCCCTGTTTCCAGATGGTGAGTTTTGCATAAAGTTTTGCTGGGATGCTGACTTCACGCAGCATATCTTGGTGCTACCTGGAGGAATGGGCACAACCCAGTTGCTATTCAGGGCTTTCTTTACATCTCAAAAATAGTGTGGAGAAAACCACTCCTAAACTTACAATCTGGTGAAGAACTTAAACTTTGTCTGCTGGGTTGTTAGTGAAAGAGCATGATGGTTTAAGTAACATGCCTCAGCTTTCTTGTTGCTTATTCTGCAGTGGGAAAGGACATACAGGTGAGGCATCTATGAAAGCCTTAAGTCGTCTAACATTTCCTGGTGTGATGGAGATTTCTGGCAGGAGCTTGTAAAGGACTTTTCTATACAATAACCAAGTAGAAATGAATTTTTTTTTTAGCTGATAAAATTATTTTCTGAAAGATACTGATTTATATGCCAAGCAATACCAGTGTTCAACCTGATGTTCCACTGGGTGTTTTATTAGTGTTCTTCATATTAAAGGGTGTGCTAACAGCACTGTAAGGGCCAGACCCTCCAGGCTTCTTCCGTCAGTGCCTGTGCTGCAGGTGTTAAACTCAACAGGTATCTTGAGGAGCAGTTTGCAGAACCCACAAATCCCCCAAAGCTGCATTTGTTGTGGGCTAAAAATTCTGCTCTGTAGCCTTGCTCTGCCCATGCTTTCTCTGCAAAAAATAACCCAGGCTTTTAGGCAGGGTACTCTGCCTATGAATTGGACCCACTGCATTGAATTGCACTTTCTGTGAGCGGTATTTGTACTACTGGTGCAGATATAAGGTTTCTTTCACCCCAGAAGATGTAGGTATTTTGTAGTAATAATACTTTTTTAGTTTACTTTATGTATAAACTTTGGGCCATAGTTTTCAAACCTCAATGCCTGAAGTGCTTGAATGTCTGCATAAGCATTTTAGAGTTCCTGATGCTTCTTTATAGCCTTACTCCCCACCACTATCCCTGCTACCCAGCTTAGAGCAAGGACTTCCTGCGTCACCCCTTCTTGTAATCTTGGCAATACACATCTTCCTCTGTACCCAGAGCCTCAAAAACACAATGTGTCCTAAACTACTGTTATTTTGAAGCCAGCTGGAGAGAGAGGAAAAGGGACTTCAGGATCCATGACACAGCACTAAAACAGCATCTTGAACTTCTGAGTCCTACCCAATTTTCCTGCCATTGCCCAGTAGTATTTACCAAATTTAAACCAAGTTCTTTCAGCGCAAGAGCAGCCAGATAATGTTGTTGACAAGTTTTAACAAAGATCTCACAGGAGATTTTTTTAAATCCTTTCTATTTTTTTTCCTTCTGTAGTTTTAATAGTTCCCCCCTTAGCTGTTGTTGCTAAGCTGCCCTAAGAATTTGCATTTCAAGGCAATCTGAAACTGTCTTAATTCAAAGAACAACTTCAGCAAAAGCAATTCCATAACCTATAACAGGAACAGAGCTGAAAGAATCACCAGTACGTTCAGTGTATTAATCCTGCCAATGAACAACTATTTAGGCTGCTATGTGAACCAGAGGAATCCATTTTATAAGATGTGCAAAATTCTCCCATCAGCTATCCAGTGCAGGTTATTAACCTCAAAAATGATTTTGTTTTGCAGCCAACACAGCTAAGGCATGCAGGGAGGGGAGGGGAAGGTAATGCTGGCTTCAGAAAAAGGCAATTTAAGTGTGTCTTTCAAAAGATATTGATTCTTGCACTGTGGGAACCTGGAGAATGGTGTAATACCATGTAGGACATGTCTTCTCAATGAATGGGGAAAAACAAGATCAGTAAACAGATAAAGCAATTGATGAAAAAATGGCAAAGACGTACAGAAAGGGTCTTATTGAATAGTGTAATTGAATGGCAGAATGGTATTGGTAATAAAGTAATTTTACCTGCTTTAGTCTAAAGGGAAGGCAAGGCTTGTAGGAGAATAAATTCCTTGTTAGCTCTGCTGATACAGTTTGAAAGAGGAGCTTGGGGTGTGGTGTCTCTGGACAATGTAGATGCCCAGCCTTGGGATGAACAGAAAATAAAATAAATATGCACAAAACCATGCAAGTGAGTAAAAAAGTAAGCAGCGTGAAGGAGGTAGGACTAAGTGGCATGAGCAAGCCAACACTGCCTTGTTGTAAGTTGCAAGCAAGTTGAAACTAAGTCTCCAAGGCCAAATCCAACATGATTCAGCAGAATGACTAGGGTGCTGTAAATCAGAGGTTTATGTGCTGTAAATCTGGGGTCTCACCAGCACCCACAGACTGGTGTGCCCAGAAAGCACAGCACTTTCCTCAAGAGCCAAGGGGTTTATATTTAATCTTAAAAGGAACAAACCAAAACCCAATTGTCATGGTTGAAAAAAGGTGTTTATTTTTAGAAGCAAACAGGTTTCATGCAGTCAGTTGACTTAATATGCTTAGGTTGTAAGTATTTAAAGCATCTGTTCCGAGTGATCTACAGACCAAGAATTAGTCAATGGCACCTTTTGTGAAGAATCCTGAGTGAATGCATATTTGGCAATTTCACAATCTTTTTGATCAGTAAACCAGGTAAAAATCACCCATTTTGTTTTGGTATGTATTATTGACTGAACCCTACAGAAGGACTGTGTGGATGAAGATTTTATTGTACTTTCAAGTTTCTTCTGCTCGAGAAGAAATCACATTTTTTTCTTGCGGACTTGCACTCTATTATCTTGGCTTCCATTTATGTGTGACAGACCATATGCCAAGTCTTGTTTATAGTACATTTGTGTGCTGGTACACCCATCTGACAGTGTAATCAGCTCTTCTCTAGAATGGGTGTTGCAGGGAATGTCTGCCTTGAAACAGCAAGGTCTGTATCAGTGTGCCTGCACACTCTGCAGGAGTGACATAAAAGCCATATACAGAAATAAGCCTCAGACTTATTATTCACCTCTATTCACCTCTTTTTATTCCTTAGCCTAATCTGCTGTGGCTGTAGGGTTGTGGTAGCTCTCAGTGCTCGATTTGCAGGTGAATGGCACCAAAGATGATGAGGCTGGCAGGACCTTGTGGTACTGAGAAGCCTTTCATATCCCATTCCTCCGACCATCCCTTTATATGAGACGTCTTGTCTTCTTCAGTTTAGCCTGAGGTGTGGGAAGGTGCTCCCAGCTTGGTGACCCTTTCACGCCTCGCACCTGCCCTGCTGTGCAGTGTGATGATGCTCTACCACCTTGGGTTGTGCAGTGCTGCTAAGGGGACCCTCAAGGGTACCTCTTGTGCAACTGTAACTTGGAAATTTGGCTGAAAGGTGGCTGTGATCAGCATGCTCCTCTCCTCCCATGTAAAGCACAGTGTGTGTGCTTGCATGCAAGGAAACTAAGGCAGCTTCCTAGTTTAATGTATTTCTCCTTCATTGTTCCTTCCTGTTTCGCTCCTGCCTTGTGGGTTTCCACCTGCTGGGTCTCAGTGGCAGAGTAACTCCAGAGGAGACGCAGATCCCAGTTTTTGATGGCAACCAAGCCGATGACAACATCTACTTCCCTTTTTGGATATACTAATATATCTCATAACTGCAGTTTCAAGAACTGGTGGGATCATTTACCACCCCATTTATTTGTGATCCAGTTTTCCGTACCCAAATCAGATGTATTACATTTGCCCATGGGTCTGAAAACACTTTTGTTTCTGTCCTTCGTTATCTGATTCATACTTTTCAGTGGGTCAGGAAACAACCACTTCATTTAGAGGGAGAAAAAAAGCAGATACAGAAAGGCATTTTCTTTTCATCCAGCTATTTGACTGTGATACAGGAGACTGGCTTTGAAAATATTGGTAGGCTTAAAAATGCCTCCATCTTTCATGTGTAAGAAAGAAAACCTCTCTCTGACCTTTTAAGTACTTCTGTTTACTTTTTGGAGCGTACTTTACAGAAAAAGATACCATGATTTAAGAGGCATTTGCTACTTAATGGGTAGATAAAGTAGCTGATGGGGTGAGAATGTTGCTTTCTCAGCCAAAAATAAATTGCATTACACAACAGCCTTACACCTGAAAAGCTCTAAAAGAATATGTATTGGTGGGTGGTTGTTCTGGGACCTCTGATAATGTCACCTAATCATGACTGTGTCTTTTCAACCACAACAGCAACGTCAGTGCTGTGATTCATCCCACATTCTCTAACGTTTCTGGCTAGCTTGGGAGGGTTTGTTTTCTTCAGACATCAAGGTAATTTGTAGCGGTGTATAATAGCTGATTCAGATTTGAGTTGGCAGCAATTTCATCCTTTCAGAAGATGTTCAAAATTGCTTGGTTTGTGCCCTTTCCGAAAAAAAACCCAAACAAGAACAACCCCCCAAAACTTGTACAAGTTGTAGCCGTATGTTTATGAGTTGATGTTTTTAAGTGGATTTGTGTATTGAACATGATCTAGCAGAAGATCTGTGCTTTGCTTATGTGTGATGGAGATAAAGTATGCGGGCATTATTAGGCTGTTTGTTATGATTTTGTTTTTCTGGAAGGTGCTCACTTTCAGTTTTTCAGAAAGCATGGGCTTCTGTCTTGCATATTAAGAAGTATATTGTTTTTTTCCTGCAAAGAGACTTGCTGCTGCGCTGTCTGCAGTCTGGGGGTAGTGATAGCAAATGGCTGTACAGCATCCTGAAGATCACTTTCACTTGTAGGTCCTTCATGAAGGACAGAGGAAGCTGAGATAATGTTGGCATAGTGAAACATGCCCCCTCTGTTCTGAATTGCTCTTAAATAGTTGTGACTTTCAAAATGTCATTTTTGATAAATACCTGGCTGCTGAATATGACATGAGGAAACAAGGTCAACATGCCTGCCAAACAGAGCTTCCCAGAATCCCCCAAAAGGGAAGGGGATCAGATTTCCTAAATCACTTTAATATGTGTCCTCTATGGGGTACTTCCTGCCTGGTGTGCTAACAGCATCACTGAGCATCTCTGACCTCAAAGGAAGGTCTCTGTGTAAGCACAATCAGACTTGTAAAACTCGCACTGTCTCCTGGTTGTGCTTTGGGATGTGTATATTATGATGGCTTGTATAATTTTTTACTGTACTGATAGGGGATTCATGGAATTTGGAAGGAGGGGCGGCAGGATTGTATTTGGGGAAAACAGACTACAGTCTGAAGTCATCAGAGAGGATATACTGGGTTCATCAGCAGTTGTTGGTCAGCTGAAAAACATCTGCTTTGCCAGGAATGAAATTCAAGTCTTTGTGCGAGAGTGAAGCAAGGATCTCTGTCATCTTTCTGATTATGCCAACTTTTATTTTAACCTCTCTCCTACTTCTCTGAGTTATCAGAAGTCTTGAAGGAGCCTGGCATTACTTTGTCACCTGAAATTGTTCTGGGACACTTTCGCCAAGTGTTTTTGATGAACTGAAGGACAAGTGTGGATTTTGGATCATCTTCACACTCCTCTGAATATCACCTTCTGTGTTAAAGTCATCTTATATTTCATGCTGTATTTGTGAAACCTGGAAGTTTCCAAACTTTGAGGACAAGAGGTATGAGGGGAGCTATCTATCCTTCCTTCCTCCAATCCCCACCAGCTCTTTTGGACGCAAGCTAATGCAGCTGCTAAACTAGTCAGCCATTGGCTGATGTTAGTATGCAAGTGCAGCAGTCATGGCTGGAAATTGATATGTTCTTCACTTGGAGCACTCAAGACAATGACCTCGTCAAGCTTTGGGGGATGAACAAGGCATCGTGAAGAGAGATGGAGCTGCTAGTCCAAAGTTGCATCTTTGCTCCTGAAGCACGCTCAGCAATGGTACGGATAACCCTGAAACAGGGAAGAACAGAAAACCAACCAGATGGAGAACTCCTGCAATGTAGAGGCATTATGGTAATGCAGATCTCACCAATTCAGACTTACTTTGTTTGAGAAAAATGATAGCTCGCCTTGCTAATTGTCTGAAATGTTTACAGTGAGACTGGGTTTGTGCAGAGGTGCACAGAAAATCTCTGTATAGTGCACAGAAAGAGTTTTCTAACTCATAAACTTCAAGAGAGTGAATGCATGACCTGTCTTACATTTCACCTTCATGCCATGTTTCTGATGAAGCTTTATATTAAATGTTCAGTTGCTGATTATTTTGTAAAGCAAACTTACTGAAATTTCTGACATCAAGTTTTGGACCAGGTTGTTCAGTTATTTGTCTGTTTTGACACCTCTTTCAATGATTTTTTTTGTTGTTGTAATTTGGTGTCCATGTGTTGAATTTCATTGTCTTTGCACCAAGCTGCTGGTATTTGCATTTGAATTGCTTTCCTGGGTCTGTCCACACTTTAATTTTCACTTTCACAATTCTTTTGCAGTTAGAGATAGACAAATGAATAAAAGATGAAAAATTTGCTGGCTATGTTTTTACCCTTAGAAATACTGCATTTCTAAAAACTTTCAGAAGAAAGGTTAGTTGTGTTTGTGCACCTTTATTCGTGCTCTTCAAATAATTTGAGTCCAGAAATGACAGTACAAGGCAGAAAGTAATGGCCACTACTGAGGACAGCTGGGAGTACGTAAGATAGATGATGAATTTCAGGGCAAAGATCATTTTTCTGTCTGCATATCGCCTGTTGTGCTGAAGCTGGAGTATTGTGTTGCATAAAGGTCTGAGTCAAACAGTCTGTGTTTCTCTAGGATGTTTTAGAGGGTTTGAATGACATAAACCTTTTTTTTCATTCAATAATGATGCTGTCAAACTTGGAGGAAGAAAGCAAAGGGAAGATTTTGGTAGTGCTGAGTACTAGCACACGCTGCAGACTGCTCCGGTCCTTAGAGCTTCATTCAGTTACTGAATGCACAAAGTAGCTATTTTAGTAATCTATAGGAGACCTGTTTGTTTAATTAGAGGAAATGGGATTACTGGACATCAGGTAAGAAAGCCACGGTGAAAAAAAGAGGCTGTCTATTGCCATCTGTATGTATTGCGTTTGTGCCCAAGCTTTGCCAGCTGCACAGCACTGGGAATTTACGGGAAACCAAGTTCAATGCATCAGTGAAAATTCAGCACATCAGTCAGTAATTCAGGCTGGTTAAGTAATGGTAATACAGTCTCAAGTGACCAGAGTGGCTGTTTGGTGAGTTAGCTTTATTGATATGTCTCACTGAATGCTCCCCTTACTACTTGCATTTTTTTCCTTCATTCAAAATAACTTGCCATTTGACTTCCTTAAGTAAATGTGTGCACTGATTAAATAACCTCCTACTTAAGCACATCTTTTGCAGAAACTGGGGTTACCAATGTACCTGTTACAGTCTTACTCTTTTAAGTTAAGCTTTTTAGAGGCTGCATCTTCTCCCACCCTTTCATTCTGCCGAGGCAATACTTGGCAATTCACAGCAGCCCCTGCTACTTTAACAGGGGGGCATGACTAAATATCTAATAGCAACAGCTTCTGACAGAGTGACACTGGAGATAATACTGTCTCTTCTCTTTTCTCTTGGTGTCTCAGTTTACATAGGATGGATCTGTTGACCAGCAGAAGGCACAGCAAGGAACAGAGAGAGACTGTGTGTCCTGACTTGGATTTTTAAAAAAGTTTTTAGATCCTCAGGTTCTGGTTTTCCCATTGCTATATGGTTTTGCATTTTTTTTTTTCATTGGTTTCATATTTTTTGTTTATTTTCCCAAAGGATTAACTTTTTATAGGCTCTGGACTTTTTGAAAGGTGTGCTTGTGTGCAGTATAGATGGAATGTATTCTTTTCACGTGGTATTTATCCACAGCACGTGCTGCTGGTTCATCTACCAGGCACCAGCATCACCCCAGGCCCCTTCCTTCAGGGTGGCTTCCCAGCCTGGGTTATTGCTCTGAGGGAGCACGTAATTTAAAAGCACAGATTTCTTCCCTTTTTACCTCTCCATTTACCTTGTCCTCAAGAATTGGAGAGAACTTTGATCCACATCGAATGGCAGTTGCACTTTTGGTTTTCATCTTCAAGGTTTTTATTTTGCTCAGAAATAAAATGAATGCCCTTTGCACTGCAAATAGTTTTCTGTCTGAAATGAAAGCAGGCTCATTTTCCACAGGACCTAAAATCATTTCCCCACTAGTTCTAATTAAGCAGTGTTTGCACTTGAAATCAGGACTGTTTATACAAAATTAATGCTTTCAAATATGATTAAAAAGCAAATAGTTGAATATAATCTCTGCAAACTACCGAAAAAGAATAAAGTGGAACAGTTTAAACCAGCTTTGTTTACACTCCAGAGTTACTGTGTATGCATATTCACTGCTGGCTACACTTTTCCAAATCTAATTGCTCCTTTTCTGCTGAAGTAGCTGATAATCAGATTTACATGTTTGGTTTAAAGAAACAAAATGTTTATTAAAAAAAAAGTGCTCACCCCAACCCTGTTTTTTACTTTCTGTCCTTCCAAGTTGGAGCCTGAGCCAAGGGGGCGAGGGTTGTGTTAGTAGTAACAGTTTGCAAAACCCTGCTTTCTCATCATGATACTGTCTTGCTGGCTGTTTTAAGGACAGCTAAATGATTCCAACTTTTACTGAAATGCAGCCAGCTCCATGTGTCTCCAGCCCGAGAGAAGGCAAAGTGTGGTAGTTGTTTTACCGGGGTTAATATTACTAGACTTTGCAAAGAAACTGTGCTAATTCACTGTCATCTTTTTTTTTTTTTTTTCCTTCCTGGAAAAGAAAGAGCAACAGTTTGGCCTCTTGAAGGGTAAAAACCAGAGACATGCTGCTGTCCTGCAGTGTATGTTTTTTTTTGGCTAGGGAGCAGCAGAGAAGGGTTCACAGACCTTGAGTGTTTGTTGCATTCCTTTTGCCTTTGGTTTTTCAGCTCAGAAGAGCCTTTTGGCAGAGCACCGCCAGCATCCCAAGCCCCAAATATGTGAATGGGTTTTCAGTGTTTTCTCAGAGGTAGATGAGATCAATGGTTATGTTAGATTTGGGGTGGGATACTGAGGCACATAATTACACATATGTTATCTTAGATTTATTTATTAGTGTGTGCACTGTGCTCTGTCCTTGGGAATGAGGGTCATTGTTAGTGGAGGAGACAAGGACAATCAGTTTGCTGATACTTGAACTACTTGAGTGATATTGGTTATACCAGGGTTTTCTTGCTGAGAGTTCATTTTCATGGTAATCTGCATGAAAAGGGCTGCTTAATTCTCTCTGTGAAATCAGTCTGCACTTGATGCTTTTATTGCAAAAAGGAGAGCAGCCAGTAGTGGGAAGAGGGGTATGGTTGCAGTGATAATATGAAGAGGATGGACTTTTTGGGGAATTAGCAGATACTTGTATTTTCTTCTTGAATTGAATAAAACAGAAGAGGACCCTGCAAGATGCTGCAGGTTCCCTGGCAATTACAACAACAGTGACCATCTGGGAACCGTAATGTTTCATAACAATAAATGATTAACTCCAGCAAATTAACTTAAAGTCTCATTCATCAGAACAACAGGGAAGAAAAGTGTTATTGAATAATCCTGAAATCAAAATTTTCAGCATCATTCCTCCAGGGGCACTTCCTGAATTTATTCCCTGCTTTGTTAAGCACAGAGAGTCCTTAGTTTCCAGGCACTAAAGGAAAAATTGTTTTCTTCTCTTGCTCACCTGTTATATGTGCCAGTGCCTGAGGTCATCAGTCACTCCTCTTCTTGTCATGCCGTTGAGACAAGTCTTTTTAAAAAAGATTTCCTTGCACTGAATTTTGACTGGACTGATTTGCTCCTCCTCAGGATGTCTCATGCCATCCCTTCTGACTGCTGAGCAAAATAAATTGCATGCGAGTGACTATAGTTTACTGTGATACGCAGGCAGCAACTAGAGACCTCAAAATCCTGTCAGCCTGTGTGGGAAGTACAGATACAGCAGGGAGGTGCCTGGTTTTTTTTATGTCCTTGTGAAAGGTCTACCAACCACCAATGGTACAGTTCTGCTTCTTTTTTAAAATAACTACTTGGGATTTACAAGTGGGGTGGCTTTATTTATTCTAATATTACATTATGTCTAGAAGTAATGTAGAAGTAAGGAAGCATTAGTCTTGCAATGGTGGTATTGTCCTGTGGAAAGTGCTGGCACCCTGATCTGGAGAGGCATCCAAAGCGCAAGAGAAATTAAATTGTTACTTAAGCCCTATCCTTTTCAGAAGCAAAACTAGGGAGAAGGGGAGGAAAATACCATTAAACTTTGGAGTTTTATGGGTGATATATATGTATGGGTTATATATTATAACTTTAGGGTTATATGTGCTAACATGATCACTGTCAGCACGCAAACACCAATACAAAAAAGATGACACAGCACTTGGGTTGCAAGTATCAGTTTATCTTAACTGACAGAAGAACCTGTTTACACAAATACATCTATAGACCTGTAGCCAGCAGTACTTTTGTAATTACTTGCTTTTGCCTTTCAGTTTTCTATGAAACTTTGGCTTCCTATTATATTTTCTCTCCATTTTTATTGTCTGCCCTCATCTTCTCCTTGCCTTGGTCCCCCTCAGTAGATGGCTGCTAGGAAAGCCCCTTTTTGTCAGCAGCTGTCCTACAGAAGACATTTGATATGGGAGAAGGGCATATGTCAAACCCTAAACTTGCCATCAGTTGCATGGCACCCCAGGTAGCAGCAGAAATAGTGGTTTTTACAATCTCTATGGCATTTTTGTGTTTTTTAGGGTTGGTCTGTTTGTTTTAGCAGTCAGGATTGTTACTCATGCGTGTTCATCACTCAGCTGTAACCTGGGAGTGTTGGGGCGTTGCCTTGGCTAAGGCAACTTCTGAATGAAGCCCACATAGTTAGGAAGCCTCAAATTGCAGGTGAAAAAAAGGAAAAGATAAAAAAAAGTGTACATCTTCATAGAGCCACTTTCTTCCAAATTTATGGAAGGGTTGTGATGTGGACTGCAGGCAAAAGAGCAACAGGCAGGATCAGGTTGGGGCAGGAGGGCAAAGAAGACTTGAGAAGGCAGTGTGCGGGAAAGATTACTGCTGCCCACAAAGGAGAGGGCAGCGATGGGGAGGTGTCTTTCGGGCAGGCAATTCTGAACTTGGGCAGCTGCTCTGCAATTACTGTGACCTCCTGGACTAAAGCAGCTGAAGTGCCTGCCAAACTGCTCTTTCTCAGAGCCTTGAAATTTGTTTGAGCAGGGAAGAAGTATTTATTATGGGATTGATCTGGGAGTGCTCAGGTGGGAAAGGGTCTGCACTGGTTGCAGATTTGCAATCTATTTATTAGTTTATATGAGAAAAATGAGGAAATGGACCTGGTGAAAAGGAGACTGCTCTCGTACTTCTCCTGTACGTTGCAATTCCATTCCATAGCCCAGGCATCATTTTTGCAGCATGGCTTCTTATTACCCTCCTATTAATCTGGATAATAAATTGCTAACAGGTAGAATAATACTGGGAAAAATGAGTCAGCTCTTCTATTAAAAGAATCACAGGGTTTGAGCTACTTATTGCTTTAAGAAATGTTAGAGGAATTTGAAACACACTAAAAAATTGTGGCAGTTAAGGTTATGATTATGGCTGGATTGTACCAAATGGAGGTTTTAATTTTATTTGATTTCTACTTACCTCTGAGTATTAAATTGCACAAGAATTATAAGATTTGCAAGTGGTGTTTTACTTTGCAATCTTTTTTAATGTGTGGGTTTTTTTTTTTTCCTGTTTTGGAGGTCTGTTAATCCTTTTTTAAATTTTTTTTTTTGGGGGTGGGGAGGGCAAAGCTTTGAATGCAAGGCCTGGAAATTGTGTGTGCTTTCTGCAGGGAGCAAGACAGCTGCAGAAAAGAGGGTGTCAGCTTTGTACAGTGCCTTCCCCCCACCTCCTTCTGCATAAGGAGTGTTATGTGTGCTGTCAGAATAAAAGATCACTTTTATAGTTGGTGGAGTTGTTTACTCTTGGTTTGTTGTACTTCTAGGAATAAACATTAAAATTCCACCCCCCATGCTCAGTACTAGGAAATCCATGAACTGTATGTTTCTGAGTGTCATCTTCTGGAGGAAACTAATCTGCAGCTGTAAAATAATAAAAGGCTGCTAAGATGTTGCTTTTGGGGAAAAAATGGATCCTGCCCTGGGCTTTATGCTTGTATCTTCCTGTGGGACAGTGACTTCTTTTTACAGCTGCATACATTTGCAGCCTGTGTTAGCACAAGAGTGATTATAAAGGGCACTTGAGTCGGTCTGTAATGATCTTGAAAATCAGAATTGATTTTGTATTACAAAAAAAAGGGATGTGTGTGCTGCTAATATCATAAATGAAGAAACCATCACAGTATTTGTATTAGCTCTGAATTGCACTGTGAGAAAAACACTGATGTTTTAAGTGATGATCATCTTTTCCAAATTAAGCTGTGGGACCTCTTTCCTAGCAATGTATATGGCAGTCGCAGAAGTTACATTACCACGATGTACGGTTTCCAAACTGTAGGGGATGGATGTGACTCCTCTAGATGAGAGATGCTCAGGCTGTGACCACAGAGGTTAAGAAAGCAAAGGGTAAAAGGAGAGAGTATTTCTGTTCCCTTCCTCTCCCCCTCGGCCCTCTATGGAGGGCTTTGCAGTGACAAGTCTGGCTAGTTCATTCAATAAGTATGTATTGCTGTTATGATAAATTTTAGCCTTCATTACTGCTTGGCTCGGGGAACTTGCCTGTTTGTGGTGAGCTAGAGGGTTACACAAAATGTTTGAAACACGGTAGGAAATGCTTAATAGTCTCAAAAGCAGAAGTTTTTGTTCTTCCTTGCCCTCTTCAACCACAAAGCAAGGTTTTGTCATCTCAAGGTCTGCAAAAGAGCAGCCACCAATAAACTGGTGAGCTGCAGGTAGTCTGGAGGTCTGTAGACCTTGAACTTGAGGATATACAAGAGGGAGAGGACCACCTGCAAGATCTCTCACTGCTTCCAAGATAAGCTGGGACAAGTTTGGTTGCTCAGCAGTGTTTTCACCTGTCTGTAGAGGGCAGACTTAAAAGCTGTGATTTGTATTCTGTAACGGTGTTGCATATGTGTGGTGGTGGTGCCAGGGTTAAGTATTGCACCTCGCTTCAATCATATGGCACGTGTTCACACATCAGTGAGGGTAAGCTTGGGCTTTTCTAGCTATAAACAATTCATCTCACTTCCCATGCATGAGTTGGTGCAGCTCTTTTAGTTCTCAGTACATTTGAAGTGCTGATGTTGTCTGGTTTGGTTTTTTTCTGGTTTGGGTTTAGCATGGGCACTCTACTTCTAGTTTTAGCCCCATTATTAATCTCATCTTTCTAATTGTTTAAATTGCTGAGTTATTACTAGACTTTGGGACCTTGACTTCATTTTATTGACCTGACTTAGGATAAGCCAGGCCTGAATCCCCAGAGGATACATTAAATATCAAACTTGGGGTCGTTCAGGAGCAAGCCTGTCTTTGCCTTCTGTTTGGATGGTCTGGCACAGCCTGTCCTAAATCTGTTCCAGTTTGTATAAATATTTGTTATTGCTGTGGAGGAGCGAGATAGACGTCCCCTTCCACCCACTAAAATCCTCTGCCTTGCTAATATGTGTCACCTTCGACTCATTACTGTTGCTGTTGAACCCTCTTGTTTTTTCTGCTATTTAAAAGCTAAGCCTGTGCAGAGTGACCTTCAGCCAGCAGCATGCTGTGGCCCAGTCCTGCCCGTGCACACTCAGTATCACTGATGTATGACTTTCCTTATACTTTGCTTTCTACTTGCATTGAAAATAAGTCTGTAATTTTAATTTTATTTTTCAAGTGATCCCTTCCAGGAAGAATTCTGCAAATTACAATTATAAAAATTAGATGATCAGTTTTTTTAACATCAAAGAATTACCTTTAAATCTGTAAGCTGATAAAATGTATGGCCTCTGCTATGGCCCTCATTTTCAGTAGGAAACACACATATCCACTGCTTTGCAGCGCTTGTGCAAGTGGTATATTTGCAGTACCTCTGCTTTGGGTTGTCCCAGGCTTGTTTAAAGGATTGTAAAGAAACGTTTCATAGTTTTGTGTTGCTAAACATCATGCTTTCAGTGAGAAACTACTGGTTAAGGAAAAAACCCAATCTTTATCATTATTGTGAAATATTTTGAAAATGGTGGAAAAAGCTTAACTCAAGATCAATGCATGTATGTTTTTCTTAGTGCAGTTGACATTTTTAGCACTAAGTGATGTTAAAAATGACTTTTGGAAATAAGGAGCAGTGTTCCTATTGGGTCAGACAACAATGCTCATTAAACATGATGAAGCTGTGATGCTGTACTTTACATGCTGAATTATAAGAAGGTCAAAGAAAATGTCAACACCAAAATTCTCTTTTTTTATGCCTGATGTTCTCTTATCTAAAGAAAAGATACTGTAAGTACAGTGTGCTAAAGCACATAGCCAGTTCTTTTGTATGTTGTTCTTGTTTAGGTCTCATTTCCAGCTAAATGTTTATTCCAAGATGCTAAGTCAGAGGTCCTCAAACTTTTTAAACAGGGGGCCGGCGCACAGATGAAGTGGCAGGCAGTCATCTGCGGCTGCTTGGTTTCCCCACCCCCAACCCCTGGTGGGTAGGTGGGGGGCAGCGGCGGGGGGGGTTCTGTAAATACCGGGGGCCGGATTGAGGACCCTGGGGGGCCGTATTTTGAGGACCCCTGCGCGCTAAGTATTCCCCAAGTGACTCTCATTCTTAAAATACACTAAAGGTCAGTTTAGCCCCTCATAGCACCATTTTAAAGGATAACATGACCATGCATTTTTCAGTTTGTCTTCTAAAATAAATTTGGAAGCCTCTCCAAGCAGATCATCAGCTTAACATGTGAAAATATGTCCCAAGGTTCCCTGAGGATTTTGACTAATGCGTTTTCACTGAAACGGAGAGAAATTTTTGGCTGGGGCCACAGCTGATATAAATCAGCATAACTTCATTGGCTCCGGTGGAGTCTCTTGAATTTATACTACTTGAGGAACCAGGCTATATGGAAAAAATTGTTTCACTGAATTGACTACTTTGTCAAAAAGATTAACCTGAAACATTTCTGCCATTTCAGAGCGAATATATGTTTATGGCAATGAAAAGGGTTTCATTCTTCAGGACATAATTAATGAGGGTTGGCAGCTTTTGACAGGAACCAGTATTTTTTTGTTATACATCTGATAGAATTTTAAGTTTTGCTGTGGTATTTTATACACACATTTTGGTAGCTGAAAACACTTAGAGTAACTAATTCCTTCAATTGTAGATTTCCTCTTTGAATTTATGAACAGGGAGATTTAACTTCGGCATTTTTATTTATCGCGCTGCAGAATAAATAAAAACAAGGTAATAAATTTAAAAAGCAGTGGAGCTACAGAACTGGTGAGGGAGCACTGTGAATACAAGTAACCTGGTGATGTTTGCATAGGTGTGTAGTGCAGATTTAGGTGCCCTTTTAAAACATTGTTTTAAATAAATGCCATGCTGCACAATTTAACAGCGGTGCTGTTGTGCTAAGTCTTCCAGAAGATGCATAGCCCCGAGTCTAAAGTCTTTGAACCAAATACAATATTGGTATGTCCATGTAAAAGAGTATATGTTAAGAGAATGTGAATATCATTGAAATAAAAAACATTACAGTACAAGAAATACATAATTTGAGTTAAACGAGCAAATCTCCTTTTTAGTTTTTAGGGGCATTTTTCCCCCCTGTAACGCTTAATGCTTTTGGATGGTTTTCGTTCAATAGTAAGTGGAGGGTCATTTGATTTCACCTTCATTTATGTACCAGTAGCTATTCATATGATTATTTCATGTGTTTCTGGCATACCGTATGTATTGGTGGAAGTCAACAATAAATGTACTTAGCAGTGTAAAAAAACTTTGAAGAAATCTCAGCTATATCTCAGCCCATATAAAGGAGTCATTTAAATTTACCTTGAATGTACATGTTAGAAATGTGTATTTTCTTCTGTAATTGAATTTCTCTCAACTACCTGTATTTACTAGCTGAAGTACGGCATTTTTATTCCTGTTAGCATGGGTCAGTCTAGGGCTGATGCTGTCTTTGTCAAGCAGTAAGTGGGAGGGTAACGGACACTTAGTTTGTAAAATGTCACCCTAGTGTAAACACATTGTTCTGATCCTTATGCAGAACAGCTGACATATGTGTTTTCTTTATGCAAGGGGAGGCTGTCATATACTTCTAAGAGTCAAAATTAGTCAAGGGGAGTTTTCAGTCCAGAGGAGTCCAAAACATACAACAATATTTTCTCTGATTTCTAGGTAGTTCTTGTTTCTCTTGAACAGTTGGCCAAAAATTGACCAACGAGTCCTTCTGAATGTGATGCTATTGATTTCTGACCCATCGCTGAACGCTTAATAGTCAATTGTTTCTTTTGTTGGCTTCTTAAATCTTGGCCTGTTTTACTTCTTTCCTTACTCCTATTTTAAACTTCTGAAACTGCCAGGCCACTTAAGATTGGTTGCAAGCTCAGAGTATGCCATTGTGTTAAATGAGGCTGCTCTGGTTGGTTTATGAAGATACATTATGAAGGGAAGAGCCTCTGGATATTTGTTTTTCCTATAGGCAAACAAAATGCAGGTGAAATCCTTAGTGGTCTTAGTGCTGACAGCTGTAAACTACTCAGCATTTTACAAGCAAAGACCTTCATCGAGGAGCTGATCTGATCTAGTTTCACTGTATAATAAACTTGGAAAGCACAGAGGGTGAAGCATCGGAAGTTTGAGATTCATGTCCCAAAAAAGGCACCAAACAAATTTCAGCGCTAGAGTTTTGATTTGTTAAAGATTGTGTGGGGCTCTGGGCATTGTCCCTGCTTTGAACATTTAATATTCCTCTCAATATCATGGCAATGAAATCGGTAAAGTGCCTGTGTCAAGGCTACTTTTCTTCAGAAGGTCTAAACAAAAGTCACCATCTGCTACTAAATTACTGAAGAAAACCAAGCCTCTCTCTAATCTTGATTCCTCTCTAAGCCTTGAGGTCATTCTCGTAATTGCTGACATTTCCTGAGCTTGTGTGTAAATTTTATATGACCATAATTTCGGCAGAAGTTGTCCAAAATCCCTTGTCATTGGGAATTTGGAAGGTGGCTGAGGGGGAGTTTTTGGAGCTTCATCTTCCAGTGCGCTTAACAGTGAAGTCACAAAGTCTTTTTAAAGAAGGAATTCAGTTAAAAAACTTAAGTAGGGAATAAACTGTCCGCCTGGGAACATGACTACTCAGGCAGTTGTACAGCTGGGCCATCGTCTGTGTCCAGGTGTTGGTGATGAATTTTATTGTCATTTCTGTGAAGGTCCTCTGCAGTGCCTGGACAAGGACACTTTATTTAGAACTTGGTGATGTTAATCTGCTCAGCCACTGCTTCTGCTTGTGAATATGGGCCTCCCAGCATGTTCAAACCCATATTGGCGTGGATATTTACATTATTTTTCAATATTTCTTTTTTCCTGCTGACCTTTTCAGGGCTGCTTTGAATGAAAAGTCAATCATCTCCCTCTCTGCAAGAAAATTAAATGATTGTTTGCCTTAACTGGCAGAGGTTCATAGCTGACATTGAAAGCCTGCCCAACTCTGTTACCCACTGCATGCGTATTATTTTTGCTGCTTCTGTGCTGGAAAGCAACTGTGTAGCTGTCATCTAGTTACGCATTTATGTGCTTTTGTGAACTGCTGTGCCAACTGCCAAACCCTGACTAGTAATTTTGATTGAATACTCTTTATTTGGCATCTGAATTGATACAGAAATAGGGCAGCAACTGAAGCCTGTAAAGCACAGGAACAATTTCCAAGGAGAGTTGTATGTAGAAGCCAGATGCATGAAAGGAAAGCTTTGTCCAGTGAGCAGACTGCAGAAGGTAAAATCAGCAGGGTTTACTATACAAAAAATTTTTTTGAGTCTTTAAACTGTTTTATGAGTGAAACCCAGTGCATGCTTCTGTAAGTCATCATAGTTGCATATTCATAGAAAACACAGCAGAGCAAATGTGATAAATCTCCGGTTGTAAGGGAGAAAAAGAAGTAACTGTATATGAGACAGCTGTATACTACATGTGTAATATCACTGTCTGAAAAACTGTGCGATGAATGCAGGTGGTGTGCTAGGTGTGATGAATGTGACACATGGTTTGCTCTTTCATAATGATGTTTATTAGTGCTGGAGAAAGGGTAGAGACAATCCATAGGAATCTTTGAGCAGTCTGTGTCTTGGGTGCAAATGCTCTGTTTCACCAGATATAGGAGAGGAAATAAACAGCCATTTGGAGTAATGATAAATTGCCTGCTAAGCTCTGCTCACAGAAGAAAATCCACAGTAATGTAGAGGTTTTCCTTTTTAAAAAAAAATTTAGATTCTGCATGCTTATTTCCTGTCTTGAGTTTTCTTTTCTTATGTGTCACTTGACAGAACTCAGAGCGATTCAAAATAACTGGCGAGTTTAGACTGAATTAAGCTTTAGATAGACAGCAGTGATGGATTTTTTTTTTTTTCCCCCACTATGAGATGTCTGTTGTACAAAACTACTGGGATAGCCTTAGAAAAGGCTATGACTTCTAATATCTCCAGGCTCTGACTGGCTGTGACTTCTAATATGACCATCATCTACTCATTCTGGACAAGGGAAAAAGAAAAATGTCTTCTCCTTTATTCCTGTTCCCTAGCGCTTTTCTGGTCACCATGAATACACTAATTAGTTGAAAGCAAAATGAGGATTAGCCAAGTAGAAACAAGGTAAACTTCTGCAACACACTTCCAGCTCCCTGGGTTCTTGCTCCGGGCACAGCCAAAGCACTGATGATTGTAGAGGCTGTGGACTCTCCATGCTAGTTTTCCAGGATGAGGCTGCTCAAAGCCAACCAAAGAGAGGTTGGACCAGGGACCAGTTGAAGTCTATGAACATGCTGATGATACTGCGATGGTGGTCATTTCCATAGTGCATCTGGTATCAGTGCCCTGTGGAGAGCGCAACTCCTTCCAGTGAGACTTCATGTTTTTTTATGTATATGGTCCATCCAGAAACCTGTGTCTATAGCTTCTTTTTAGCTTTTAATTCTCAAAAGCTTTAAAAAGTATTACATGTTATTTCATATTTCTCCTTAGAGGCCCCAGACAAAAATGGTCTTGCAGAGAAATTGTTTTTACTAAATTATCCTGGGAGACACTCTTAAGAGGCTTTTCCCAAGAGACCCACCAACCAACCATCTCCATTTTTACGTTAATGTCAGTTCAGATTCAGAACATGGTTGGTGTTCATTCTGCGCACAGTGACGTGTTTGTAGTAAAGTTCTGTGCTATCTTGGTCAGAGAGGGACAGGAAAATGTCTGGCTTCCAAACCCACTACTTTTATAGAATCAGCAGTATGCTTCGCAAAGCTGTTCTCAAGAGAAACGATATTCATCCTTGAGAAGAGCAAGCCCTTGTCAAGTATCACCTTGTGTGAACAGGAGGAGAGTTTTGGAGATATGAACAATTTTTTGGGGTTGGAAAAACCCCTGGACTACTGTCTTGGGAAACACCTGGGAGACGAAGGTCTGCATTTTCTGCTTCCTGCCCAAAATATTGCAGATAAGGTCTCCTTTACAAGCCAAGTACAGTGATCCAGGCAAGGACTGGGATAAAGCATGATACCCATCTCTGGTAAGGTATCACGTATGGATCTATTATATTTCAAGGTTTCTTGGGAACGTATTATGTGATATAGGAAAAAATTATGTTTAGCAGGGTAGAAGTTTTTTCCATGTCTCATCTGTTGATATTTCTTCCAAAGTTTGGGTACTGTTAATATCGGCTGTTTCCTATGGGAAAAAATAGAAACAAAAAACGTCTATTACATAAGAAAGAAAAATAAAGCGCCCCTCAGAACAACCTTTTTTTTTTTAACTGAACGTCTATGAAAATGATTAGTGAGTACAAATCTCCAGAAAATAAGTTTTCTGAAGCCTCAAAAACATAATTTACTGCAAAATGATTTACTAATTCAACATAGTAGTTTTTATGCCAGAAATAAAATATTCTACAGAAGTCTTGTCCCTGAATTGGATTTACTGAGCACAATGTATTAAAAAGCTCTAGTCCAAGCATTATCTCACCCTTGGAGAAAAAAGCCGCCTATTCTGACTCCATGCCTCCAAGGACCCCTTGCTTCAGTTCATTTTTAAGGTCACTGATATTGTTTCATTTGCATTCACAGTCAGAAATGCCATAAATTGTTTGATCAAAACTTTTCTTTTTCAGTCTTTCCACTTACTTAATATAATCTTATTTTGGTATTTTTGAAAAGCATGCCTGGCCTGCTGTGTCTTGCACTAAAAGCGTCTCACTATGGAAGTCTACAGAGATTCTGCGTCTCAAAAACCTGAACAGATACACCCAGTGCCTCTAGAGAAACAAGTAGAGTTTTGTGTATGGCATGTGCCTTTTTACCCAAAGGTTATGAATTTTGATGCTAATTTTGTGTTGGTGTTTGAGAAAGGCATTTATGAATGTTTCTTGTTGATCTTCCTGTAAGCATTAATTTCACAGAAAAATGTATGCTTTTGGGCAAACCTCGGAGACTAGGATTTAAAAATAATTATTCAAATAAATTGCTTTGCTGAACACTGTCTGAAATAATTATTTTTAAAAAATTGTTAGGAAGAAACTTCTCAGAGATAGGTACTTTGAACATAATTGCTAATCGAAAAGATTCCCTTTCTTCACTTTGTTTTGTAGCCAAAAAGCCTCATCCTGAGACAAATCAATCACCAGGAACTCCAGTCTAGAAAAGAACAGAAATGCAATTTGCATAGCACTGCAACCAGCCAACAGAAACAAAAAATAATAGGAATCACAAAAGAAAATCAAACCCCTCCTTTCCAGAAAGCTGTCATTGGCAGAAATACGGAACTGAACTCAGGTTTCTTGCTTGTGCAGGAATGGAATGGCTGTAGAGCTGGGTTACAAACCCATGGATTGCAATACGTTTAGGTACTTCTGGTGTTGCTTTTCTCCACGTATATCTGAAAAGTGTGTCTTTGATGTTGCAGTTGGGAAGCAATGGTTCATTTTCTCGTTTTTGATGATTGAAGACTTTTCCTCAGTGGGAGGTGATAGAGAATGGGCATTGCTTTTCCCCTGTCATCTCTCTCTGTTTGCTGTGTTCTTTCATTAGCTGTTACTCCTAGCAGAGTGAAAAATCACAATGGCTTTTTCACTGACAATAAAGGCTTGTCTGTGTATTCCAGAAGTGACAGCAATGGAAAAGATCCATAACAAAAGCTTACACCCAAACTTAAAATCCTGTTAAGGAATGACTTTGAGCCAATGATTTCTGGAAGCACTCACAACTTTTACATTCAAAATATCAGGGTTGTTCCACAACTTGTATGTGGTGCTTGGTTACCTTAGGCCATCCTTTCACCATGTGGTGTCACAGGAAATAGGACTGATCTGATAGTTAGAATTGAAACACCTCTTGTTTTTTCTAGATTTAATACTAGTGTTATTTAAACTGGATTTCAGGATGGGTGTCTCAGGTTTCCATCCCTCTGATTTTATGTAGAAATTTTTTCTGCTTGTCAAGGGGGAGAATACTTTGTCTGCAGTGTGAATCAAGAAAAATTTTGGAAGACAAATCCACAAAAAGGGTTTTTTAAAATCTGATTTAGTGGAAGTCTTTAAGTATGCAGCTGCTTAAAGTGATAGAATAGGTTGAATAAAAACTTCTATTTGCAAATTTCTTGGCTTAAAAAAAATACAGCTTTTGTAGGCTGCTTTGTAGACAATATTTCATTCTTGATTTAATTTTTTTTAAAGGGTAGATTTTATTGTGTGGTGCTTTTATTGTTTTATTGTGAAAGTGCTTGTGCCTTCACATTTATATTGTCGAATACTTTTGTTCTTAGTTCTTAAAGCTGTTTGGTAGGCTGCATATTTCTAAATCTTGCCTTCCTTCTTATATTACATATGCAAGGATTCTCAGTTTAGGAGGAGGACTATATATGGAATATACTTACCAAAAGGAAAATAAACCCAAACTGAAAATCCTTGTATCGCGTCTGGCTCCCAATCATACTTTTAAACTATGTTAGAAAATTTTAAGGTCTGGATCCAAGTTAAACACAGCAGTTACTCTGCGAAATGACTTCTATACTGTGAATAATATACACATCCTGGGGTCACCTGGAGGACTATCCTTTGGTTTGCTGCTGTGGAGGAAAATTAATGACAGACAGATGTTTTTCCCAAAATACTTTTATATCTGGTTCAAAAGCTAAATTTCCATTGTTGCTTCTAGTTCCTTGGACCAACAAAAATGTGTTTATTGGTGCCAAACTGGTTTCAAAGGCGCCAGGCAGCTCAACTCTCAGAAATCAGATCACATATTGTTCATTGCCTTTGGCAATAACCTATAGACTTGCCACAATATTTTTGATTACAATGAAAGGATTTTCAGCATTTTTTATATAATCCACTTATAGCCATCCCTTTATGGGTGTATGTAATGGTATTTTTTAAATAAATGTACTGTGTGGGTTTTTTTGTTCACCAGAGGTACAAATGATGTCAGGGTTTTTCAGACTTGAGCTAAGGGCATGAAGAGAGAGAACTTGCTTGTTTGTAAAGTCCATGTGTCTTACACTGTTGAAACAAATGTAGAAAAAAAATGTGATGACTAAAATCCTAGTCCAGCACCTAACGTAGCACCATCAGTGGTAAGTCTTTGACCTGGGATTAACTTGCTGGGGGAAGAAAATACAAAAGATATAAACTAGCTGTTTTTGTAGCAGTGATTTTGAGGCTGCTAATGCAATCTTAAAACTTCAGTACAAAATCAATTATGAAGAAATGAAACAGGCACTGAGCAAGCAAAACATTATTACGTTAAACTTACTTCATTATGTATTGATTGTGCAGAGTCTCTACTGTCATGATTTTCTTCCTGTTACCTGTTCAGATAAGTATGGAGAAATCCAGGAAGATTTCTTCTGCCTAATTACTCTGATCCTGTAGACAAGGTGAAATTTGCTGGATTAAACGAAGTATCATATTTAGTACTGCAATGTAATTAAAGTACGTGATTTTCAGTTGAGTATTGTTATATATTGTAGTATTTCCTCTTGTTTGGTTAAATAACCAAAGTACCATTACACCTTTATGTAGCTCTTCCTATGTTTTTGGCTAAACAATTGTCTCATTTGCAAACAATACTGAATTTTGGGCTGTGATGAGCTGGGCAGTATGTTACATTACCCTCACTCAGCATAGCAGCAGCTCCTTTTCATGCCCTGTGATGCGAAAAGTGCAACCACATGTTTATACCGATGGTGATGGGGCTATGTTCTTTGTGGCACAAATCTTAAGAAGACCAAGGCCAGTTTTTTGATGGCCCTTGAGGAGAGCTCAACAGAAGAGTTTTGTGTCCCACATCTGCATGTCTTATGTTAATTTGCTTTAATTTTCCTGAATGTCCCCATGACTGTAATGTTTTTTTGACAGTGAGAGGAAGATCTAAGCAAGTATAACTGTATTTCCATCAAAGCATATCTGAGGATAGGGGAATTGATATCATTCACTTAGGAGGTTGTATAGACTACCTGTTGCCTGGAAGTCTCCAAGTACAGGACAAGTATTTCGGCATGTTATGTTCAGAGTCTGGCTTTGAGATAGCCTGCTCGCATTTGGATTTGGCTTTTATTTCATTGGGAATCTCTAAAAAACAAGGATTTTACTAAGAAGCTTAAAGCTGTGTGACACAGGCTCAGTTTTCGGAAATGTCTGTTGATCTTTTAGATGTCTGAAAAGGGAATTGATTATCAAAGGCTCCATAGCAATCCTTTGAATATTGTTTGGTTTTATGAAGTCTCCTCCTGGCGTTTTCTGAAGGTGACTTACTGAAGATCAGATGTTAATTTGGAGAGTCTTGGCTAGGTCCTGGCAGAAGCGGAGCATGGCTAACCCAGTCTAGTGGGATAGCAGAGTACTTTGGGGCTTGCATGTTTTTTTCTGATGCTTGATGGTTTTGAAGGCTTTTGGTATTTTATTCTGAATTCTAATACAATCACTCTCTTCTAGCTTGCTTTTTTTTTTTTTTTTTTTTTTCAATTTCATGCCATGCTGAAATGTCTTGTTGGTTTACTAAATTGCCTAAATGCAAAAGAAAGCCCTGTTTGGATATTTATGTTATCATTTATCTATGCTTGAGCAAACACTTGCTTCAGTCCAAAAATATGTGGTAATTGGCAAATACACTGAGGAATGTTATAGAAAAACAGTGCATGTTTATTTGTGTGATAGATATGAATGTTTTCTACAGTTTGCTGGTTCCTCATCATGTGCTTGTGTTGGTAGGAAATTATATCCTCTCATCTTATTAAAATAATTAAATACGGTTTGCAAAAGGAACTGCTGGTTGAGTCTATACTGTGTACCGATTTATATTTTTAATGTGCTTTGCTGGTCCTAAGAATGATGCGTTGAAAGTTAACAGGTAGAAATATCATCTCTTTAGTGTCCTTTGTATTACATATAGGTCATTTAAAGCATTTGAAAACTCTGGGTTTCATTAGAAGGAGAAGAAATTACAATTTATTGAATCATTTTTTGTTTGCATGTTATGAAATAGCTTATTTGTTCAACCAAGTACCAAAAGACATCTACAGTCCTGGTAACCCAAGATGTTAACTCTGCTTAGACGTTATTTTTGCTTACAGTCAGGAGAATAGAAGTTTGACAGGGAAATAATGTGCTTTAATGAAGTATTCATCACGTCTCCCCATTTTTCATCATTAAAACATCCATTTCAATTTAGAAATGGACCTGAAAAGTCATGAAATCTGCCATGCAGAACAGATGGTTTTCACTGCAGATGGAAAAAATTCAAGCTATTCCTCAACAGCAGTCTACATATTTTAAGCAATTAACTGCTTTTCTGGAGGTGTAATAGGTCAATTTCTTATTTTTTTAGATGGCAGAGGTTAGTTGCCCATAGAGATTAACTTCAAAGTCTGTTTTTAAACCAGCTAAATGAAGTTCATATTTAAAATACTACATTTGATTAAACACAAGGCATACCTTTTCAGTAGAGCTTGGGGTAGGTAAGACGACTGACTGTCTTCATATTTTGTGGTTTTACCCAGATACTTTCTGCTTTCTAAACGAAGAAAAGACACTTTTTAAAATTAAAAAATAGATCCTTTTCTTCCAACTAACTGGATTTCAATAGGGGATTTGTAGTCTCTAATGTTCTTGGCTGCTTGCAGCCATTTTTTTTGAGCCGGCTGGGGTGTGAATGTGCATGATGCCTTCAACGTGTAATGCAGATTCTCTGGGATATGGTCCATTGCTGGTTCCTTCCTGATGCCTGACCTGTCGATCTGAAAAGATCTTTGGCAGCTCTGGCAACAGGCAGTTTTGTTTGGTCTTTCTCACCTTTTTGGATAAAATGTTGGTTGTTTTGTCATCTGAAGGTTTCTCCGAACTAAGGAGGGCTTCTTGAGACTCCTGTTCTCTTGTTGGTCGCAGTCATTGTTGAGTTTTCTGTCCCAAGTCCCGTTTGTCTGGATGAGATTCTCCTGATAGTTTCCTACTGCTTCTTTCGGAGGTGGGAGGACTGGTTGTGATTACTCAGTGTTTCTGTAAGACAAGCTTTAATTAGTATGTCATTACTTGTTGTGATGCTCATTGCGGTTGCACCTACCATATGGTTGTATTTATCAGGAGCATGACCTGTAGGAGATGGTATCTATATTGCTTTTCTTTTTATCTATCTCTTCTGACAAAGCATTTGAGGATCATTGCTGAGATTTCAGAACATCAAATTCAGCAAGACAGATTGTAGAAAATGGTTGGGCTGATCTGAACTGATGAATGGGTCTGAGCGGTGGAGGCACGAAGGGAACCTATTACTCATGCTTGGGGTCTGTTCCTTTGGTAAGGTTTGTTCAGGCAGGACTGATCCATACTACACGATGTAGGAAGTCTGAAGTTTGCAATGTCAACATCTGCATAGCTCTCAGAGCAAGGACTGCTTACACAAAGTTTATTTTTCCTTGAATTGTAGAGTTTTGGTAGAAACATAGCCAGTGTCAGCCGTTTGCTTTGCTGCAGATGGGAGCTTTTGGAAGTGGAGATTCCCTGTTCTGTTTGTGTGCTTGCTGTGACACAACGCGCATGACAGGAAACACTTTGCATTGCATTTTATTCTCCAAGATAATCCTCGCAGGAGAGTTCCCAAACTTTTCTGTGAGACTTTAGAGCTTCCTAATAACATGCCTGGGATCTGTTGTGGATCTTCTAAATTTGTGAGATCTGGGGGCATACTCTTGTCACGCTGCAACATTAGTTAACTGGATGTGTCAGTGAGACTGCATCACCACAACCAACATGTGGTTTGCCCCAAGATGGTTTTATGCAAGACAAAATCCTTTGTTTTGTGAGAGCTACAGATCAGCATCTAGCTCAGAAAGATTTAAGCTGTGGATGCTGCGGCCAGAGTGATTTAAAAGGTTCCAACTCTTGGGGTTTTTTTAATTGAAAATCTACAGAGGCACTTTATATTCCATGTTCATCAGCTCCCAGAAGATTAAATATGCTTTTGTAGCATTCCAGACAGCGTGACCCCACTGTATTGTTAAATCCAGCTAGGGTGTGGTATTTAACACAGCGATGCCTTCATTGTGGGCCAAGCACATTTTTTGATTCATAAATACTGGTGTTCTGTTCTCCCATTGTTTCTGCAGTATCAGCCGTGCTCCAGCCACATTTGGGGAGCAGACACACAGCAGTAGCTAGTAAAGAAGGTTGACTTGACATCTAACTCTTTTCAATACAGCTGAAGCAGCTCTCTGTGAAATCTGAGACACGTTTCATTTCCATTTTTAGGCAAGTTTGGCATCTATTTAACCTATTAAAGCCAGCTTTTCAAATGGTTTATCAGACTTCTGTTTTTTTCCAGCAGCACTCCTGTCTTATAGGCTACAAATCCAAGAGACTTCAAAGGAGTTTTGCACAGCTCTGCCACCTCCTCCTGTAGCAGTGCCTCCCTGGCACAGTTACACTCATGAAAGCCCATGGTGGGGTGAGGATGAGGGGCTTCACAGGAGGCTGCTCTCTGTGCTGCCCTTCTTGCTCCTGAAGACCCAAAACATTTCCATTGCTGCTTTTAGGATGGAGGTTTTAGGGGCAGAAGGAAGGATATGGTAATGTTGTTTGGAGGAGGTCTGTGAAGGCTGTTTGGGACAAAAGCGCTGGTTTGCCTTGGACCTCATACTTGGTGCACATCTACCATTTGACTAATGAAACTACAGACAGAGAAAAGTGAGATTTGAGCATCCATGCTCAGAGTCGGATAAGCCAGTGCTACCACTGCGGTCTTCTGCCCTCACCACGTGCTTGCAGAGACAGGAAAAGTTAATCTGATCTGTAAAGGAGAAATGATTTTTTTTGTCGAGCATAGAACTTTTCCATTCAAAACATGCAATTTAATTCCAGTAGAATTCCTACTAAAAATATAAGAATAAACAGTTTAATAGGATAGTAAATCTGAAAGTGCAGATTAGATGAGGTTTTGGGTGTGGTCCAGAGCTCTGGTAGCTGTACTGAATTAAAGTTAAAACCAGTAAGGTGCTCTAACTATTACGGAGTGTCTTATGGCGGTATTTGGTATCCCAGAGAACAAAACTGCAATCTAGATTTTTTTTTCCTATTGTACACAGAGAAATGCGAGTATCAGGTATTCCCATTTTGCTGTCAGTAGTAAGGAGCCCTTGAATTACTACAGACTTCACTTCTGATAGAAACAGTAGATCAGTAGCCAGTAAAAACCTGTGAAAATGAAATTCAGCTTCCCCTTGCATTTCCAACTTCCTGAATGCTAGTGAGGCTTATAAGCAAGAAAATGATAGATCAGTTCTCCAGTCTGTGTTGCTGGGATTATTTCAGGTGATTTGCTTGGAAGGTGACATTTCTTTGTTGTGCTTTGAGCATTTTGCTGCGTTCCTGGACTGCAAATTGCAGCCTATACAAGAAGAGCTACAGTTGTGTCATGGTTTAACTCCGGCTGGCAACCAAGCACCATGGAGCTGCTCACTCACTACCCCCACAGTGGGATGTGGGAGAGGATTGCAAGAGTAAAAGTGAGAAAACTTGTGGGTTGAGATAAAGACAATTTAATAGGTTAAGCAAAAGCTGCACATGCAAGCAAAGCAAAACAAGGAATGCGTTTGCTGCTTCCCATGGGCAGGTGGGTGATCAGCCATCCCCCGGAAAGCCGTGCTCCATCAAGTGTAACAGTTATTTGGGAAGACGAATGCCATAATGCTGAAAGTCATCCCCCTTGCCCCCTCCTCCTTCCCCCAGCTTATATTCAGCATGACATTATATGGTATGGAATATCCCTTTGGCCAGTTCAGGCCAGCTCTCCTGGCTGTGTCCCCTCCCAATTTCTTGTGCCCTTCCAGCCTCCTCTCTGGCAGGGCCTGAGAAACTGAAAAGTCCTTCACTTAGTGTGAAACATTCCCCAGCAACAACCAAAAACATCAGTGTGCTATCAACATTGTTCTCACTCCAGGTCCAAAACACAGCACTGCACCAGCTACTAAGGAGAAAATTAACTCTATCCCAGCTGAAACCAGGACAAGTTGTAGGAAGAGTTGAAAATATATCCCTTTTATCGAGGGACAAAAAATACCATGCTTGCCTAATGCTGGAAAGCTTTAGACTTTCCAAGTTTTTCTCCTCACTTTTGGGAGGTGCGTGTCAGTGTGAGGTGGATGCTGTTCCTGAGACACGTCTCTACAGACAGTTCTAGAGAGTGTTGTCAGACTGCGGTGGGTAAATATATTACTTTTGTGCAGGGAGTTTCCATTTCTGCATTTTCCCACAGGCTCTTCTATAGTACTAGTTGCTGTGTCCACAAACATTTAACTTTTTTTGTCTATCAACTTAAAGTGATAATAAACTGCATGCAGCTCCTGCAACATGGTGCTGTGGAGTGACCAAGTATGTGAGTTTTCCTCCTTACTGTACACACAAATTGGACATGCTGGCATAACATTTTATCAATTATTCACAACTCAGAATGAAACAAATACCAAATCCAAAACACCTATAAAGGGGCACCAGGTAAATGCTACATTCAAATTAAGTTTATGTTTTTAAAATTCTTACGAGAGGATTAACAAAATCCTGTGAACATGAGACATAATGGCCATAATGAGGCAGGAATCTCACATAATTTCTGGATTTTTCTTCTTACACTAATAAGGCAATAGCCTTCATAACTGAAATATTATTCTGGTATGTCAAATATCCATTGTCAAGCTAATGAAACAAAATTCATCTGCACCTCTTGACTGCTGTAACCTTGCAAGTTCTGATAAACAGATGTAGAATAAATGCCACTGAACAAAGCACATGTACTAAACGTCCTTCTCAACTTAATACACTCACTCAGAATTTCCTAATTTATTGCAGTTACATAAACAATATTAAATAAATCAATTAGGTGGGTATATTTATTCTCCTAGTAGCTTCTTTGCGGTTTTCAATATTTTCACCCGTAAACCTAAAGCGTTTCCACATTTTTGTTGCAAACTTACAAAAACTAACCAGGAATTCAGAAATCGCTGCACTTGCAAAAAACAGTTACTTTTTTTAAGTTTAAAGCTTACTCAATTTTTCCCATAAGTGCATTTTGTGAGCATAGGGCCCATATTTAATACAGAGGCAGTGAGCCTTGCTGGAGGCAGAGCAGTCCTCCATCTCTTCTCCACAAGTTTCTGGGTTGTAACTCAAGGGGTTGGATGTTTCTCCAAGGACTGGATTTTGCACTGCCCCTCTTTACCTCAAGATCTTAATGCCAAACTGCATTGTTTAATGACAGACATGAGCGTTAAATCTCAAAACATCAAAACCAGTCACAGAACAGTTTGTTTTGCTGCTGCAATGGAGGACACAAACCCCTTTAGGTGGGAGAAGGTCCATCCTGGTCAGTGTCACGGTTTTGTGGGCTCCTGGAGGTTATTGCCATAGCTTTCTGCTCCTTTCTGATTAACGTTCTGGCTGGCCAAAAATATTTCTAGACCCACTGAAGTGTGTCAAGCTTAAGGGAACTTGGGACAACAGGAGCTTTCATCTGTGAATAAGATTTGAAATAAGAGCTTGAAATTTAGGGAGAAAATGGTTCTCTGCTTCTCTGAGTACCAATGCCAGTGAGCAGCCTCAGGCATACCAACACTGACAGAAAATATGATGAATTAGGTTTTTTGTTTGGTTGGTGTTTTTTTTTTTTTTCTTCCAGCCTGAACCTGGGACACAGTTCAGAGTTCAACAAAGATGAGGTAAAAATCCAGCCTTCCCTGTGGAATGAAAAGGCTATTTCAAAGCAATCAGGGGTTTACTAAATCACTGACCTTCTGAAGGAACAGTGTTCATACATCCGCTATGAAATAATTCTGTCTAAATAATTATTAGAAAACCCCTTCAGGCCTCTGCAGGAGGCCTCCCAAATGCTCACTTTAGAGCTTAGTGCCGCCTGCCCTACCCTGCTCCCAGCCCCCTGGCCGCCATCTTGTGGGGTGGGGTGGGCGGCCATTAGCCCCTGAGGAGCTGGTCACATACCAGCTCCTTCTTTAAAGGGGCTGTCCCCGAGCGGGTGAATGCCTCGGCCACCTGCTGTCTCCTCAGAGGGCCGGGTGCGTTTTGCGAGTGCACATTGAGCTGGAGTTAGGGTTAGTGTGTTGGAATGAAAGGGCTGCTCAATGAGAGACACCAAAATGAACATTTCGGGTTGTAGGAGGTCACTGCTAAGAATGCAGGTTTTTTTCTCACAACCATACATTGGTTCAGTGTTTCCTTGAACTGTGCGTTTCTATGATTTGAAACAGAGAGTGGCGTTTGCTGGGTAGCACCACAGTGCAAAGTTGAAGAGTCATTACTTGAGATGCATCTAAGTGTCCTTGCCATAAACATCTTCCTAATTAAAACATAGTCCTGGGAAGCCTAAAAGAAGGGCAGTGCTCTTCCACTGTAGAAAACCAACAGTGATAGTAGTTTATTGGCAAGAAGGTTGGGTGCCTGACTTGGTGAGGAAGCAGTTTTCCCAGGTAGGCTCACCCTGGAGTCCCCTTTGCTGGAGGGCACTAAGTAGCACCCACCACCTGAGGCTTCTTCCATTTCCCATGCGTGAACCCACAGTGAGTGTGTAATAATAGAAAAGTAGAAAATGATATCAAGTGTGTTTTATATATACCTGAAATTAGTTCTTTCCTCTATGTTGTCATTTTATATTCCTCCAAGACAGCACTTAGCCTGAGAAAGGTTCTTTTCTTTTCTGGCAGGGTCAGGTTTTGGTTTTCTCATTCAAGATACACCTGATGATTATTCCATCTTCTGTGTGCAAATGAAAGTCAAAAGCAGGGCCCAAGTCCCACACCCTCCCTTCCCTGTTGCTAATAACTGAAGTGAAAGAACATTGTTTGAGCTGTGTGGGGTGTACCTGAGCATGCAAATGAAGCAGGGCCCAAGTTTGGCTAGTGTCTGATATCCTCAGCTGTCCAGATACGCTGATTGCTCATACAAAGCTCATCCTCCTGTCTGGAGAGATAATTGGATTGCTTTCCCTCTCCCTTCCCAGAGAACAGAAGTTGTGATACAAATTTCCTCCATGCTTTGCACCAGTTTGGAGCTTTTCCATTGTTAAAAAAAACCTGCAGAAGTTACTGGTGCAGTATTGCAGACAGTCCTTGCAACTCAAAGCATGTTTCTGGCCTTCTGAGACCATAGCTGATGTTAATAAAACACATCTTGGCATTTAGGTCCCTGTTTTCCCCTATCATTCGTTTCAGTGGCTTGGCTGCTGCAGTGTTTCGCTGGAGAATCAATGGGTCATTTTGCACTCTTGCTCGTTACTGTGAGCCCTTCATTAAGGTTGTGCATGTTGGGATGGGGTGATGGAAGCCTGGCAGTAGACCTTGTGCTTCAAAGAGAGCATCAGAGAAGATTTCTCTGATTTTCAATCACTTTTCTGCAAGGTATATAGGAAAACAGACTGACACAAAATCTTGGCTTAACCCACTGTGGCAGTAGGCTCCTAGGCTTTAGCATCCAGGGTTGAATGATCGGAGGTTGCTTTGAGCTTGATATAAAATATTTGGTTATCACTCCTGTTTGATCTGCAGATGTGAGCATCTGCAAGATCACAGTCTTCTGTTTGGGCTGAGAAAATCTGTGTGCTGTTGGATCCTTTAACTTGGGAGGCTAATCTGTATATTTTGCCAGCTTTCCCTGTAAGATAGAACACTCCAATGCAAAGAATAGCCATGTTGTTCAATGCCCACCACCTCAAATTTTTAATGAGCCAATACCTCTTTTTAACTCGGAGAAGCTCTCGTAAGTTTCAGTCCTCCCAAGAGATTTTTCTTCGTACTCACGTATGTGCAAACTGATCTCTTTGTTGGATTGCTTCCTTTAAATTGTTCATGTCTCTTGTTTGCAGCTAAGCTGGAAATAAAAACATTGAACTGCTTTGAAAAAGGAATAAGCTTTTTCTACCTTTGCAGATTTAGGGATACAGGAAATCTTGCAAGAAACCTTTTTCTCCTAGGATTTCCAGTCTGATGTGTAGATCAAAGGAGCCTTGATACACACTTGAACTCTTGGATTTGTACAACCTCTAAATACGTTGAGATTTTCAGAGCACTCTTTCACAGGAAATACTTATTGTTGTAAGGGGGTAAAAAAATCCCCTAGAGTTTACCTATGACTGTTTTTCAGTTGTGGAACACTTCTTTTCCAAAAGTGGGCCATGAAAATGACTTCCACAGTAGTGCATGATTTTCTTGGCTTTTCCCATTTTCTTTTTAACACCACAGAGACCTTACAAGCCAATTACATGCATATTTTTCCTTTAAAAGCTTTATTAAAACCCAGAATAAGGTAGAGCTGGGTAAGAGAACTGCATGTGGAGTTGGCTACTGATTGTGAAAATGTGGCCACTTTTACTTGTTACCTTTGAAAATGCACCAATAGCAGCAAATAGTAAGTTGACTCTTGCCCTCCTGTGTTCCATGTAAGTGCATGATAGTCATAAACATCACCGTGCAGTGGCTGACTTTAGGGTTAGGGGACACAACATATTTATATGTTCTTACGCATATATGCTCTTGGAAGCATCATGAGTTCTAGATACTAACTGACATAGCAGAGTAGATACAGTACAGGTTTCAGATGTCCTTCGGTCTGTACTCCCAGGATTACAGCGCAAATTCTTGTGGACTTCTCAGTATTGACTGGGGAGCTGCAATATGATCGCTGTACTCAGCTGTGGTCTGAAACGCTGAATAAGCTATAAACTTGTGGAGGCAGGAAACTTAAAGGTGTTTAGATCTGATTTAGATTTCCCCTCGTGAATTCTCTGCCCCTATGGGAAATCTGGTAGCCTTTATGTGGCATCGTTCAAGAGAAGTGGCTGTCTCCTCATGTACATCTGCAGAGCAGTGTTTGCTGCCCAGCTACCACCTTTGATCCAAGCCATCCGTAGGAACTGTGCACATGAAATAATTCATTTCCCTTCTGCTCTCCAAAAAACAAGAACCAGCAGCAAAGACCAGGTCTCAGACTGCTTAGGCATTAAATGGGATATGGATTTCATGCAGGCAGTTTGCTGGAAGCTAGTCGAAAGTGAAACAACAGTATTAAATACTGTAGCTCAGCCCCTTCTCTGTTTGGTGAACTCTGCTTCATATTTAAAGTTAGTCCCTGTTTGTGTATGTATGTAGGAGTATATATATACACGTTTGTATTTGTATATAGGAGGTGAAGACTTGATGTCAATGTTTTAAAAATGTACAAATGGTTTGGGACCGCAAGAAACTTTCTAAAAGTGATTGTGTGTGCCAGTTCATCTTCCAAGGGTGTTTAGGTTGTGCTGTGGTTTAACCCCAGGTGGCAACTAAATAGCATGCAGCTGCTCGCTCACTCCCCCTGCTCTGGTGGGATGGGGAAGAGAATCAGAAAAAGGTAAAACCTGTGGGTTTAGGTAAGAACAGTTTAACGATTGAAATAAAGTAAAATGTAATAATAATAATAACAACAGTAATGATAATAAAACATTATTAAATAATATCTAATTGTCAATTATAGAATAACATACAAATAGACAAAATAATAAACTATTATATCAATTAATAAATTAATATGTTGATAAGATATAATAGTATTAATAAAACAAGTGATGCAGTACAGTTGCTCACCACCTGCTAACTGATGCCTAGCCACTCCCCGAGCAGCAATTGGTGGCTCCCAGCCAACTCCCCCCAGCTTGTATACTGAGCATGACGTTCTATGGTATGGAATATCTTTTGGCTAGTTTGGGTCAGCTGCCCTGGCTCTGATCTCTCCCAGCTTCTTGTGCACCTCCTTACCAGCAGAGCATGGGAAACTGAGAAGTCCTTGGTTTAGTGTAAACACTACTTAGCAACAACTACATCGGTGTATTATCAACATTATTCTTATACTAAATCCAAAACACAGACCTTTACCAGCTACTAGGAAGAAAACTAGTTACATCCCAGTTGAAACCAGGACAAGTTGGTGAGTGACAGCCGCTTCCAGGGTTTGTTTCATCTGTTAATGCCCACAAAACATGCAGACCTTTTATTGTTAGAGGATGGTGGTTTGCTTTTACTGGTAGTGCTGGCTCACTGTTTTTTTTTTTTTAATGTGATCAAGACTTCTCGACAGCCAGCAAAATACAAGCTGATTTGTTTTGAAATGTTTGAAGTTGGCTGCCTTGTGACCTTGCGGGATCTTGGATTACAGTCCTGGGATGACTGAAGTCTTGAAGGCTTTTTGGTACCCTGACCTAACGCGTATGATTAGGTTGTGTTTCTCTTTCAAGATAGGGCTAGCAGGACTGGATACTATGAGTTATTGGTGAAACTTGTTCAGGCTCAAACCAGCTGTTGGACTAACCTCACTATTGACATGAGCAGTAAGTCCATCCAAAATTTTGGCCTTAGAGCATAGTATGTTTTATGATTATTGATCCTTCTGCTGCTTAAAAGCTGTGTGAGGTAATGCTAAGCAGAGAACTAGTGTAGTTTTTTTATAGTAGAGCAATAGGATTTTAATCCGGCTTAGCTGCATGGATGTGTGTGGTCTGTTTTAAAGAAGGGTGCTTTAGGTTGACCTAGACAGCTCTGACTCCTATTTGTTTGTAGAGAAACAACAGAGATGATCTCAAATAAGCATATATAAGAAATATCTGGAAACGTTGCAAGAATGATAGGGCATGAAACGAGCAAAGACTGTTGAAGCAACCTTTCTTTTGAATAAGCTTTAACCCAAAGCTAATGGCAAATAGCTTAAACATAAGCATGTGTAATTGAATAAATATGTGAAAGCTACATAGGGAGGATCCCTTGGAACAGATCTGGCTTTCTTGTGATAAACTTTTGAAGATTTATTAATGCACACTGGGTTCAGGCGTCCCAGGAGGAGCCTGTTTATGCAGATTCAGCTTTCTGTTGCCATGAATATGTATTGTCATGAAGTCAGCTCTGTCGTGAGGTCTGCCTTTAGGCAGCTCCCCAGAGATCATGGTTGATTGGTCTGCTTGAATTATGCCTTTCTGTCTGTGCTCCGTGGTGCTGCCGAGTAGAGGAGTACTTCCTTGCCCAGGTCTTGGTGTGAGAAAGAAAATGGAGTAGGTAGCTGTTGAAAGGGTAAAGAGTTTTTCTGTGCCATTGTGTTTCCATTGTTAATTTTTGCCATGACTTTACTGTGGTGTTGCCACTGGGCTAGTTTGTAGGAGTGAAATCTAGACATAGTATTCCTTTGCACATCAGGAGTTTGGCTGGTTTGAAGTAAAGGTTTGCTGTGCTATAACTGCCTAGATTCAGTTCACTTGTCCAAAATATGCGTGAAGATGTGCACCGCAAATTGCATGACAGCTTCCTAATTTGCCACGTCATCACTTCCCAAGCTCGTTAAAGCAATTTTCTTAACTTAGCTTGAAATCTACCCAAATATATAATTTTGGGTAGTATCAAAAATACTAGCAACTGGTAACCGCAATAACAACCTGTGCAGGTGTGGCTGGCTGCCACACAGCGATGGCAGCTCTAGAGGTGCTCCAGCTCGGCACTGGACACAGTCTCATCATTGCCAGGTTACAGGTTTCCTGGAAAGGTGTACTGACTTTTTAGTTTTATGTGCCTTTATTTTTTTATTATAAAAAGTAGAGCCAAATGTCTCTTGACATCTAAATACTTGAAAGAACTGTAGCAAGGCGGGGCAGTTTTCTCTCTCTGATGTATGACCATACATCAGTGGCTGCTGAGACTCCGCCAGCCAGTTGCAAGAGAACGATTGGTGCGGGTATAGTTTCCAGTTATGTGGATGTGTTATTTCTGAGTTCAGCAAAGTAGAATCATAATTATATCTGTAGCTGTTACGCATCTCTGAAGAAGCCAGGTCACCAGCAGTGCTCTCTAAGCATCAGATAGTAGCATTGTATCAACTGACTTGTGTTGCTGTCGATCAGAGCAAAATACTCCTGCAATACAACCCTTGCTATGCATAGGAGATGACAACATGAATTTTAATCATGCTTCTGTTATCATCTATGTGGAAATGCATGTATGTGCACAGATAGGCTCTGTAATAGTGATAGCCGGGAATTGTATTTCATATTTCTCCGAGCTGTTCTCTTTCTCCACAGGAAATAGTTTATTGCAATGCAAATTGTCTTTCAATTGATTCTCAGCCAAATCAATTTCTGAAGGGAATTTTGTTATTCTAACAGTCTGAAATACATATTCAGTATTACAAGTTAAGAACTTGAGAAGAACCTACCAAAATTGAGACCAGAGCCCCATTACCAGCGTGTGCACCTTCTTACTGTGCATTAAAAGTGCAAGTCCTGATGGCTTTCGTTAAGGAGCTGTTTATGTGCATTTGTGATTTCCAGTAGATTGGATTGCAATTAGATCAGTTTTCTATTAATGTGTTTTAATTGTTAAGAAAAGTTAATTAGTAAGCTTTTTTCATGTGTCAGACAATGTAGTTACCTCCCTTTTGGTATACAAACCTGTATCACTGAGCATTCAAGGTTTACTATAGATGATGATGTTATAATTAGCATGTAATCCAGCTTTAAGATGTATTAAAGTATTCATTTTGGAAAAAAGAACAAACAACAAAACCCTGAAAAACATTTTCCAGTGTTTAAAACAATATTTTTTCCCAGAGAGGGAAGCATTTGTGTCTGGAGGAAAAGGACTTATGCAGAAAAAAAGCCAAAAAACAAACACAAGAACCCCCACATAACCTGTTTGAATATAAGGAATTGTATGTCTTATCTTTCATTTCCAATTCAGATAACCTATCGAGAGGCTTCACTTCCATTACAAGAAGTGTAGGATGTGCCAAACACCATTCTTAATTTTTTTCTGCCAGTGAGGGCAGGAATGAGTAAAGCCAAAACAGCTTTGGTACAGAAAACAGGGCATCTCTCCCTCTGAAGGCTGATAAAGCAAGGTAGTTCAAGATACTATGAAACCTTTCCTTAGCGTGCGTTTTGCTTTCTGACAGAATTTTTGAAGATGCCTCAATTTTGGGGCACTGTATAGAGAGATGTTGTCAACTGTAAGAAGTATTTAAGTGAGCTCCCCAGCCATGTTTCTAATGTGAGACCTGCCAAAGTTTATCCGCCCAAACGAGGCTCATGATAATTTTTGGCTAATGGCAAGACCATGTGTGACTGGCTGTATCAGTGAGGCTCCTCAAGAGTGTGATGTGGGACTCTTGAGCTGTACACTGGGATTTAAAAACAGTCATTTCTGAAATACTACCTTTCTTTAAAGTGTTGGTGTATAGAAATTTTGCATGAAAAGGTATTTGTGTTACAAAACACAGATGTACATGCTTGGGTGCTGTTCTCCTTGCATTATGCGTTAATCCAGTTGCTGGATTTTCACACATGGGACTGAAGAATTTGGGTCAGATAAAGTATTGCAGAACAGTGGCATTTAAGAATGAACACAAGATGGATTTCCAGGGATGTATTGTCCTCCTTTTATTTTTTCTTCTCTTCTAGTCGTGATTTTTCTGTGTTCTTCAGTACAGCTCTGAATTCAGAGAGTTTTCTTGGTAGTGGTTGATTTTAGAGTGTTACGTGTGTTGGTTTGCTCTGGGTTTTTGGACTAAAGCTGATTTTAAAAAATGTTAAACATCCAGTCTCAAAGAAATTTAAGAGAAGAGATATATGCGAAGTTCATGTGAACCTAGAATTGTAAAGCAGTAGAATTGTAAAAATAAATACTTAGCATTTGATTTTGGCCTAGTTTAGTAGATTTTGGTAATGTTCAGATATAAATCTGCAGGTTGAAAGTAGCCAGTGCCTGGCTGAGGAGTGGGTTGAGCTGCAGCGGGAGCTTTGGGGCAGGAGGACAGGGAGGATGGAGCTCTTTCTCTGGAAAAGCTAGGGGAGATAAGCCACACATGAAACGAGGAAGAGGAATCAGATGGGGCTGCTGAAATGGTGATGAGGGTGGAGCACTGCCCAGGGAGGCCAGGGCTCTCGGCTAGCAAAGCAGCGATGCATTCAAGGTTTATGAAACGTAAATTAAAGCTGTGGATAAGGTGGAGCATATCAGCGCAGGAAGATTGCCAGCAACAGGTAAATGGGGATTTTAGGCAGAGTTTTGGTCAGGCTGTGGAAGGAGGATCCTCAGCTGATTAAAATTAGAGGTAACAAACCAGGAGATCATCTTTTCATCTCTTCTTCCTCACAAAGTGCTCTCCACTGTTGGAATTTATTCGGGAGTTTCAAATTAGAAAAGGGGCAGATGAACTGTTAGTGCATATTCATTAGAAATGAAGTCACTAAGAACTCTTTATTCAGGGAAAAAAAAAAAAAGGATGGGATAGGGCAGAAGTTAATAAATTTCAAATAAGGAAATGCAAAAGAGCAATTTCAACAAGTACAGTCTCATTTAAGCAGGGCAGCCAGGCAGCCAAGGGAGAATCAAAGCTCAATGTGTCTCTGCAGATCTGCCAGAAACCCAAAGAATAAGGCAGTTGAACAGACGTGCCTGGTTTTCACTGAGGACCTTGATGTATAAAAGGCCTCTCCAAGCCTGGTGACAGGTTTGGGCTAATAGGAGAGCTGGTGTTACACAGGACTGATGGAGTTCATTGCGTTGGGGCAGAGTGGCACAATAAAGGTACATGAATTCCCTGTATCAGCAACTCTTACTGACTCGTAGATTTAAAAAAAAAAAAAAAAGTATTGGGACTCTCCAGTGAACCATTCAACCATTGCATGTTACAGTGGCTGTGATATGCTGAGTCAGACAGGAACGGTCATTAAGGGCAGAGAACAAAATAATAGCAGGAGGTTTTAATTATTCTCTGTGTACTCTGGGTAAATGTCGCATTAGTGACTAATCACAGTGGAATAGAATAATATAGGTTGAAAAGGGACCTTTGGAGCTCTCTAGGCTGGAGACTGCTGCTCAAAGCAGGGACAATGTCTGTATGAGGTCAGGTTAGTCCTGGCTGTGTTGAATTTTGTTCCCTGAGGGATGGACCTTCCCTACTGTCTCCGTGTGGTCAGTGATGCCCTTCATGAGATTTCTGCTCAACCATGTGCTCTTCAGTGTGTTTGTAAATGAACTAGAAAAAAAGGTGGGCAGGAGGCTAAGTTTGGTCAGATGGTGTAGCATAAATGGAAGTCTGCAAGAGTCATGGTAGGATACTTAGGAATTTGGCAACTGGAATTTGATGTCAATCATCACCAAATAGTATACATGGAGCAAGCAAACGTAACTGTAGATGTACAATAGGCTCTATATTAGCTTTGCTCAAAGAAGGTTTTTGGCATCACTGTGGATGAATTTGCAGAAAACCATTTAGTGTCCTCTTCCCTCCATATCAAAGCTAGACACAGTTTGTGGTAGAGGAGAGGATGCTGCAGGATGCCTGCCTTGCCTGCGTGCAGGATGTGCCACTGCTGCAGCCTTTGGGCTTCGTGTATGCTCTGAAAGGCCAAGGCGCCAAGAGGGGAGAAGGTGGCACGGTGCAAGCTGCGAAGCATTGGGTCAGGGCATGCCGAGAGCTCAGTGGTGCAGCTGAAGCGATGTAAATGTGATTTATGACAGCATTGCTGAAGCACCCAGGGCTTTGAATACCAAACCTGGAACTGCATGAACGTTTGCAACAGCCTAGCGGTTGTGATCACAAGTCCCTGCAGGCATTAAGCATTCAAAGAAATGGCTTTTCTCAGGCAGTGTGCTCTCTCTTCGATGTTTTGTATTTACTAATAAGGGGCAAATTTTATACGTGCTTACTGAAGCTTTTGCAATGGATTTCCTTGTTTTCTATTTTACTGAAAACCTGCTATTTTATAACAGAATCTGTAGGACCATTTTTTTTAAACTACTAAATGAGGACTAATGTAAACCTAGTTGTTTTTCCTTCAAATTAATGCATTGTGTGAGTTTTATGTGGTATGAAAGTGAACAACCTTTTGCAGCCTGAAAAATGGTAACCTGTCACCCAAACAATGTGTTTTGGAATTTCCTTTTTTAAAAACAGACACTTTGTGGGACCTAAAACATCAGTATGTCCTTTTATATGCCCTGCTGTAGTTCTGTAGGCTGTTCTGACTTTCAAAGCCCAGCTCTGAAACGTGTGTAGGGTAGATGGGAGTGCAGTTTGGGTTTTTTTGGACTTGAAAAGTAGTTTTTCTTGCAGTTTTGAGGGCTGGGCTTTATAACACAAGTTGTGCCTGCTGGTCTTCAGTCTATATAGGAATAGTGATTTTAGAGAGTGCTTTTTTCTCCTTGTTGGAGGTACCTGAGCTCAGTTCCCAAGTTTGCCAATCAAGGCAGTTGCAGCAGTTTTTCAGTTCATTAAATTAAATTCATTTTGCTGCTGCTGACTCAGGTCCTGTATTTCCACAGACTGCACTGCAGGAATCCAACTCTGCAACCACCAATTAAGAGGGACAGTGGAAAGCACAGTAATTACATGAATACTGTAAAAAATGTTTGGCTTGGCTATTTCCAACTTGCAGGCTTGTTGCTGTCTCCTGTACCCTGCAGACAAATACTGCATGGTGGCTATTTAGAAGTCAGCAAGCAGAAGTGCAACAGGTGTTTTGTGTTAACAGCTCATTAAAATGGAGAATAGTTTACCTGTTCCATGTACTCCTGTTTTGCCATCTGCAGGCTCCATTTCCCCTTCACCTTCCCCTGCAGCAGCCCTCACCTCTCTGTTCTTCTGTGCTTTCCTGTGAAGGCTCACTTTAAAAAACAAACACACACACACTCCCTAGTACAGGATTTTTGCACTGTAACTAACATTTTTGCCCAGAGTCTAGCAGCTTCATTTTTACTTTATCCCCATGACTCAGGGTTTGCAGAATCAGGATGTGTTTGACTGGGCTTGTTAGGGATTTGGCTCAGTGCTATAGTCTCCTGACTCTTAATTTCCAGCACTGCAGAGTTGAGGAGCAAAGATCAGCAGCTTTGGATTTCTTTTTCAGGAGTATTTGAGATCTGTGGACATCCTTTGCCCCATCTTTCTTGTCATTAACAGCAGAAGTTGTAATGAGTCTTATCTGTATGTTAGGTATACAAACATATTTGAAATGCTGCTGAGTATCCTCCTGAGATACTCTGGTGAAAGAGATCTTAAAGCACAGCTTTATCTGCTGCTGAACCGCAAAGGCTTGTTGATTTGGGAACATTTTGTGTGACTACGTTCAGTAAGAACTATTTTTAGCATTGAAATAATAATGACAGTTACATTAAATAACACTTAAAATCTTCCAAATTCACAAAACTTACAAGTTTAATTATATATTCTGATGATGTTCAGTAATTTTCATGGAGTTGGTGGTCAAATACTCTTGTCAGAAGGATGCAACCTGAACTCTTTCCGGTGCTGCATGAAAAACTTCATTCTGAAAAGCTGCTGTTGTGGCTGCCATAGAGCACTTCCTGAGTGCTTTGTTTGCATGCAGTTAGTACCAACAGACAACTATTAAAGCAATAAAAAGTACTTGCTAGTATTTAATACTTATAATATTAAAAGAGATACAGAAGAAAAGGCTACCATGATCTGTAGAGCTCTCAGTCTTTTTCGGTGTGGTTTCAAAGTCTCATATTGTATCTTAAATAAGATGCAAGGTAGAACCATCACCAACGTATTGTGGAGACATGTATAGGCCTTTTTTCATTCAGGTAGCTTAAAAGAAAGGATACTGCGAATAAAATGTCAGGTTAATTGCCATGCATAATTGTATTATAGTAGAGAAAAGAATTGTAACAAGCCCATGAATTAAAGCTAACCATTTAACTGGAGGAAGGTCTGATTTCTGTGATTTGTTGAATTAATTTAATTTAGTGTAAAATTTTTTTCAGCTTGTAAGAGTTCTCATATTCAGAAAACGTTCTTTGGTGGGGAATGTAAGAAAGACAGATATTTCCAGCTTAAACAATGGAGATGGTGGTTTGTGTGCTGTTCAAGGAGAGCAGTTTGACAGCTTTTTAGCTGCAATGAAAGTAGATAAGATCCAGCTGCTACAGCTAATAATAGCAATATTTTTTTTTAAGGAAGCCAACTCTATCTCTTTGTTTCGCTAATGATCTATGCTACTTAAATACAGCGTGGGGAACGACCAAAAGGGCACGTGCTGCGTATCTTTCCCATCTGTAGTCTTAGGCTGCGGTTCCCCAGCTGCTGAAGCTGGTCTGCTGGCTGCTGCACCACTACACTCCTTGATTACCCACAAGTGGTCCTGTTTTCCTTCTTATGCCACCTCTTCGTTCCTGAGATCCTTTATGGGATCGTAGGAAAACTGAGACATAACAGGAAAAAAACCCTGAAACAACCAAACCAGAATATATATTGACAAAACCAGAAATTATTCCAGACTCGAAATAAAAGAAGTGTTTCAGGTCAAGTAAAGTTGTACTTTTTCTGATGGTTTTCACATGCACAAATGTTTTGGTTATTGTACCAAACGCCATAATATGTTATGACATGGTTCTATATAATGTTTCTTCTCCCCCTGCTCTCCCCGCCCTGCCCCACCATGATTAGGGCTATGTTGTGTAAAAAGGAGTAATGGGGGTGGGAAAGGAGTGCCGTGCAGGGCTCATGGGCTTGTCCAGCTATGTTGGTTCCTGTCAGTGGTAGGAGCTGCTGTGGATCATGAGCTTTCTTGTTGTTTTTCCTGAGCTCTGGCTCTTGCGAGGTTTTACAGGTGCTGCTGGCCCAGATGAGGAGGAGCAGCTGTTAAACAGAAAAGCTGATTTTCATGTAGAAGAGCACAGGAATACTTTACAGTAACCAAAACTGAAGAGTAAGGCATAGAAAACAGTACCTTTTTATGGTGTTACCAGAGCGATCATATCCTCCGGGATTCTCAAGTAGTTGGGAGAGTTTTATTTTCCAGGATTATGGGTTTCAGATGACAGTTGTCGCTTCCTTAACTCGCTTGAAGTTATCTTGCAGAGAGCTTTCCAAAAAGCCCCTAATTGTGTTGCTCTCTGTCTATCCCATGCTGTCAATGCTGTTCACAGAAGACAGGGCTCTCTGTCACACACTGCCATTTCCATATGCCCTGTCGTGTTGAGACTGATGTCTCTTTACTCTGTAAGGCCTTTCTAAAGGTTTCTCTTGGGTATTCTCTGTTCCTGGTTGCCTGACAGGGTGGTGCGTGTATTGACATGAAGGGCATGTGCTCTGACTGTGTCCTGCAGGCACCAACAATGACCAGATTCTAGAAAATCTCAAGTGGTGGTGAAGTCTTTCCATTTGACATCCCATATCTTTGGCAAATGTGCAGTCAGCATACCTAAGGCCATAGCAGAGCTCTCTTAAAGCCAGGTGGCTGGCAGCAAAGCTGGATTTGTTTTGGAAATGCTTTTGTTCCACTCCAAATTTGGATACTCTTTGATTTAGGAAATGCAGAGGCAGCGCCTTCTCTTCTTGCTGTGACTTCCCACCTTGCCACTGCTTCTGGGTTGCATGGCTTGGGACAGGAGCCCGTCTGCTTTCTTGATGTGATCGTACCACTTGACAGCCAGGTTTCAGAGACAGTCATTTTGCTACAGTGGACTTGGAAGGCTACTGAGCTTTTATTATTTTGGGGACAGTCTGGCAGAGGAGATGGGGAGTGGGGCCTCTCTCTCCTTGTCATGGAGATGGGTTTAGCTCAGCTATGAAGTTCATCTTCCCTCTCTTTGGCATGGTATAATCAGCCCAAACAAAGCCTTTATGACTTTGCTATCTGTTTATGCTAGGACAAGATTTATGCTAGCCGTAAACTTCGTCAGACCACAGCAGAACTAAACAGTGGAGAGAATCAGCTCTGTTTCATACCAGTAATCATCACGAAACACTGTTTTGTTGTGAGGAGATCCCATAATACCTACACTTGAAATTGCTTCTGCCTTGTGCCTTATACTTTTCCCCTCTCAAATAGCTTTGGTATGTTTGCATTTTATGTGGTTTTGAATATGTTAGAGTAACAGAAGCATCATTCACTTCCTGATCTGTTTCTCTCCTTGTCCCTGTGAAATGACGAAGGAAGTATTTTATATTTGCAGTAACATTTGCTCCCTGTTGCTGCATTTGTGACAGTATCTTTCAAGGACCTGGTATTTTCACTTGATGAATTCCTTCTTTCTTGGTTTCAGTTCTTCTACTGTGTAATCTCTTTCTCCTTTTTCTGATGTCCTGTAGAAGTCACATCTCTCTTTAATCATTCATTATCTTTGCTTAAAAGCAACAGCATAATGTCTTCCAACTTGTTTTTTTATTACATTTCCCTTTTTCCTTCTTAGTTAAACGACCTTTTTCCTTGGTTCTTTTCTGTTTGTCCTTGACATTTGATTTCCTTTTGGTACTTTGCTTGTTTGTACTTGGTGGTGGTCAGCAACTCTTGGAACAGTACTGGAATATTTTGGGATAGTAAACAGATTTTTGCACCATGGCCATGAAAGTTATACATCTTCTCTGTGTCCTGAGACTGTAAGAAATATGGTTCAAGTTTGTTTTCAACCCCACTGACTCCTTAAGCGTGAAGTTGTAGCGCAGTATGCTGCCCCTTGTATTTAGTGTACATGATCCCAGATAATGTGTTGCTGTTTCAAGACAAATACATGTAGGTGCATCTACCATATAATTTCACTTCCAAATGTCTTTGGTTGCATGTGTCTGATACACGGGAAGCCTTGCTGTCCTTTGCTATGTTTTAATTTTAATGTTGAACACCTTGTTCATCAGCTTGGCTGGGTAAAACTCACCAGGCTGTGATGGCCTGCATTTTGTGTTTGAAAGCATGATGAGGATACTTTGACATCTGAGCGAATTATATTGCTGTGTTGGTTCTGCAGTTTAGTTAAAGCACATCGTGATCAGTATCTCTGTAGACTATTTTAATTTTTTTCATAATGAAAATAATGGAGCAGTTCTGCTAGTCTGGGACCAGAGCACGGGGGGATGAGTCTGTTGGTATTTTGGCCTTGGCTATGCAAAAGTTTGACTAAAGAACATTGCACTGTTAAAAATGTCATCATGTTTATATGGACTTGAATGCTAATGAGGAAACAGTAAATGACAAGATGTTAAAAGATAATGTTACTGCCTAGTAACACTAATTTGCTTTAGGGAAGAAGACAAACAGCATAGAAAATTGCACACTGCCTTTCAGCAGTGAAGGTTCCATGTGTTGAGAATTCTTCACACTGTGCTTGACACATGCTGAACACTTATTTTATGAGTGTTACATGCCTTTAGCCTCGATTTTGATGTAGAAACAAACCTTGCTTTGGAAATAACCATTAAAAGGCATTTCCCCCCTGCTGTTTTGTTTTACAGAAGGACCTAACTATTTTCAGAATAGTAAGGAAAAATAATAATTCTGAAAGGAGATCATGCAAGAAAGGGCAAACAGAAAATTACAGGACTTGTGAAGGAGAGCTGTTCCCTTTTTACAGTGGCAATACCCAGTTTCCCCATTGGTCAGCAAAAGCAATGTGTTTGAACAAGTTTTATAGGTAGGGCTACCTGTGTCTTGGTACACCTATTTCAAGTTTACTTAATTGAAGACTAAACAAATGAGTTTGAATAAGATTTACCCATGCTGGTATGTTTATTCCCTTCGTATTTAATATGTATTGTCTAAAGGCAAAGTCCTTCTTCTGGCCTTGTTCTGCTCTTCTGCCCTCCCTTTGGTGAAGGAATAGGTGCCTGGCACTAACTTTTGCTCCTTGCCCTCTCTTTTTCCCAAATGCAAGGGGAGGACAGTGCTGACTTAACCCTACTAAAACTGTAGTGGCTGGGGTAAAAATCCCTTTTTCCTTGCATTCCATCCATAATAACATTTCTGCCCTTACCACTTTGCTGAGACAGAGCTGACGGGATGATTTTAAGTCCAGAGTGGAAAACTTCTAGCTAAGCTATCACATGACACTTGGTGAGGACAAAATACAGAAGCTGATATAATTTTAAATTTCACAAGTGTTGTTTCAGATGACGTGATCAAATGACACTCTAAATGTTATGCGACACTGGGCACAGAGTCCCAAGCTGCACATGTGCTATGTGAGAGTATCCAAGAGGGCTAATCCCTGCAGAAAGGGAGCGAATGATGAGTTACACCCCTGCAGGGGTATTCTTCTCTGGATTTAAAGTCTCCCTGGCTCAGTTTAGTGTGACTCACCTGCAGTGAAGCAAACCACATGAAAGCCATGCTGTTCTAATGGAAGTGGATGAGGAGATGCTTGAGGATAAATAACTATTCAATAGTAATCTGGATTAATTTTTCTGTGCGTACTCCTGTAGGAAACTTTAGCTGGGGGTTGAGGCAAAGCATTTAAATCCCTGAAGTCTGTGTACTTCTGTAGTGTGATTCTTGAGATAAGAGGATACTAGGAAAAAACCCAAAACTCTTCAGCTGCATCAGTGATGTGATTTTTTTTTTTTGCCCTTTAACTTGTCTGTCTCATTCAACCAGAACTTGCTTTACTTTATCAAGCAAAGTATTTCAGGCTGTAATAGCTGTGTAGGGATCAGAAGCAGGGGAGATTTTTCTGGAGTCAGGGCAGCTGAAATGAGTGGAGGAGCTTTTATATTCCTAGGGAGGCTGTGGCTTCTGAGCTCATCAGACTTCAGCTGTGGACTAGTATCAGCAGGCTTTATACTATGCTGCAGGTTGTATTTTCTGAACGGCTCTTCGTGCATCAAAGCCGATGCCGTGGGATGTGAGGGGTGTGTGTGTTGACCATGGTCCTTCAAAAGCGGGCAGATGTTTTTTGCTTCTTGGGTATGCTGTTTCATGTAAGTCCTCCATAGCAGTATTCTGGCACAGATGTTACATGAATTGTAGCGACATTGCATTGTATTTAATCTGGAGCTGTACTGAAAACTACTGTATGGTATATAGAGATGAACCAGTGAAGAAAAGTTTTGACCTTGGCCTCAGATCTTCTGAATGATTAGCGCATATATATATATATATATATATAGTGTGTGTGTGTATGAATGTATGTATGTACGCACACACACACAAATATGTACACACCCACACCCAAAAGAAATTCTTCAATGCTTTTACCTGGGCAGAAATGAGTTTGCTCTGTTTTCAGTTCGCTGCTCAAGGGGTGTGTTTTGGCTGCTCCATCAGGTGGATGGGCTGATGGCATGGCTCAAAGCTGTGCTGTTATTTTTGGGTGACACTTGCAAATGAGAGCATGCTGCTTTCACTGGAAATTGTAACAGCAGTATTTTTCCCTGTGATGCTACTGTTGGTAGTGTGACATATTTTTTATTCCAGTCTGGGTCTAGCTAGATGCCTCTTGCTCCAACTGTTAAGATGCCATCTGTTAGTATGTTCTTCAGCACCCTTTTCTCTGCGTGTTCTTGGCCCCTCCATGGCATGATGAAGATGTTATCATCTGTCATCGTGCCAGCTACCCTGTCACTCATCATGTTGCTTTGCTGGTGGAGGAAACAGCTTGCCTATATCATGGGAAATCCACTTTCAGCTATAGGAGGAAGGAAAAGCTCATCTAAAAGATGTGCTCTACTATTGCCTGGTTTTGTGTTTGGTTTTTGGTTGTGTTTTTTTTTTTTCTCCCATGGGATGGCAAAATAAAAAAAATGTAGTAGTAACGATAGTGACTGCTGTTATAAAGCTTATTTTCATCTTTTGCTTCATGTGGCTTCATCTTCAAAGAGAAACAAGCTAGATTCCTCTTGTCCCTTTGTCATTATGTTACGGTGTGGCTTTCTCTTTCAGACTATCTGGCTGCTTATCTGCTCTTCATATACCAAATGTGTTAGCTCAGGCACTTAAATTTTGGGAAGATTTACAGCAATTCAGACTAGCTGTTGGATGCAAAGTCCATACACAATAATTGCAAACAGTCAAGTGTTTAACTTGTAACCATAAAGCATTAAGCATTGTGTGGGTATGTGGAGGGAACATAACTTGTCATCTTGTGTAACTTTGCACCCACCCACCCACTTCAAAGCAGAGAAGATGAGGGATGTCAGGTCTCTTGTCTAGAGTCTCTCTCACTTTTTCCAAAAATACTTCTTGCTTTGGCCTCTGCATGGTGCAGTTCCATCTTCTCTGGTGGCTAATTTATGTACATACACAAGCTATATACTACAGTGATTGTGTGCACCCATATGCTAATTTAGCTTAAAATCTCCTTGTCTGTTCCTTCTTGCAGAAATTGTGTTGTTTATAAATCTTGTTGATTGATATTATTTGGTGTAACTCATGGGGGTATGATATGTGGGAGGTGAGTATTAGCCCCCCCTGCAATCCTTACATCACACTGAACATAGGATATATGCTGAAAGTCTCCTTTTTCCTGAAGAACTACTGCTCTTTTCCAGTATTTATACAATGATGCAGGTGCAAAATACCATATGACACTACCATGTAAAAATTCAGAGATGTTCCAAGGAAAACATGCTTTAATCTGCCATTTTAGTGCTGCAAATCCACACACAGGTGGTATGTTTTTTCTTTTTCTGTGAGCTGCTTGTCCACCATAAAGTAGCGTTGTTGTGCTGTGTGAATATGTCTGGGGACAGACCTTTATCGGGGAAGTCCGTCAATAAATTGGACTATACCAGTAGGTTTGGTAATGAGGATAGTCCTAGTTTGGTATTTGGCTGTAGTCTGTGTATAGGTTTAGATGTGTATGTGCATTGGCATACATCTGTTCCTCCAGAAACCCAGAGGAGGCTCCTATAGCTCTTGCCCTCTCCCCTTGCTCTGGGAGGCCCTGGGGAAGGGCAAGAAGCTTCACCTGCCTGGGCTTTGCTCTAATGAGGGGTATATATAACACAGTTGTTGATATAAGGGGGTTTGTTTCCTCCTTCTAGGACCAAAGCCTCCTAACAGTGTCCCCATGCGGTGGCCTGTCAGTGCCCACTGCCAGGCTTCTCCTTATCCATGCAAATGCCTTTCTTCAACCTTCTCTTCTGGAAGCACCTATTGGGCAGGCTCTGGCATGAAATATTAATACTGTAATGCATTTTTATTAGCTCTGCTGCTGTGGAGTTGCCTGAAAACTGCTTTAGAGAAATGAAGAAACTGTGTAAAACATATTCTGGATCCTGGATAGTGTTGTTTACATGAAATGTCAGTTTTGGAGGCCGCCTGCTTGATTTTTCAATAAGCAAAAATGACTTAATGAAGTTTACCTTTGCTGATACTTTCCCATTCATTTTCTAGCAGAGATTCATGTAGTCCTCCATCCTTTTCCACGTTTCCCAAGGGAAGTCTGTGGGCGAGTACCCCTGTGCATGTATATCCACATTGGGCAGATAACACCAGGGCTCTGGGTTTGTGATGTTTACTTCCACCTGTATTAAATACATTTATTCACCAAGAAAATTAAATAAGCCAATCCTTAGCCATAGAAAGGTATCTAAATATACAGTGCATCCTCAGGGAGAAAGTAATCACATCTCCTGCCTGTACAATAATCAAGAGTTTGCACAGAAATATATCACTTTAGCAAGTCTGTTTGTTTGCGTTGTGCCAAGCAGTAGCACAGTAATGTACATTTGAGGCAGATTAAAAAAGAAAAAAAATTAATCTCTTTATGTGAACCAGATGAAGTGCTTATTCCATGGAAATCTAGAGAAAGCCTTCAGAAATGTTGATCTTAACTTTGGCACCAATTTTTCTGGTTTTGAATAGAAACAATAGCTTTTCTGTTACTTAAGAAAACAAAACAAACCCCTTCAGTAAAAAGTTTGTTCGGTTTTTTTTGTTTTTAATAATAGAAACTACTAATCATTTCTGCAGCTTTGTATGAGCTGTCATGTGATGCTTTTTTTTGGTAAAAATGAAAACTAAGGTAATGTCTTCATGACTTTGTTGGCTTACCAGGCAAAGACCCTTCTGTGGTTCATATATGATTAGCTACACTTGCATTCACACCAGCTCTTTGTGGAAGGGCAAAGTTTGTGTCCTTTGGTCCATTGAAATGACTGATTAAATGACATGAGAAGCATGAGTTTTTCAAAAGCACGTAGAAAACAGAGCTTGCAAAACTAGTTGCTGAAGGAACAGCTGAGGCAAGAGTTTAGGTGCTCTATTTGCCATTGGTGAGTATTGCTGGGTCTGCAGAGTGAGCACTGTGCCTTCAGGTTCTCCTAACATCACATTTTCAGAGGTGTTAAGTGGTTTATGGTAGTAGACGGCTTCTAGTTGCCCATCTCAGAGGACCTAGGAGCCTTTTTCCCACTAGGGTTTTTTTAATCATTTGGATTTCTAGTTCAGGATTGTTTTGCAGCTCAAAGCATCTCAGCTTCTAGTATACTTGAGGAAGGTGCCTACAAGGGATTAGACATGAAGGTCAAATATATATTAATTTTCCCCAAGTTCTGGAGATAAAAGAATATTTTGCTTCCCTTTTCTCTCTGGAGGCAGGTGGTAACTAAATTGCATCATGCAGAAGCTGGTTGCTTTTCTCTGTCACTCAAAGGGTGAAGGGACAGTGTTTTTCTTGTCTATGAGCTGTTGGGTTGAGGCTGTAGGGAGACTGTGGTCTCCTCCTGTCGAGGCTTCCATCCAATGTGTCCCTACAATGCACAGTCACTCAGTCTTCATTTTCCTCCTCCAAAAGTGGTCCAGGCTAGCGGGGGGTGGGGGGGCGCAGAAAACTTGCTATTTCAAGTGAAATACGTGATATTTCCTAGTACTCCTCATAACATCTACATGTGACTGTCTTCTTCCTTCTGGTTTTTGCAGTATTTAGTGACTGACCTCTGATTTCCTCCCCAGACTTGCCATCCCCTTTTAGATCTGTCAACTTGATCTTTTTTAATTCAGGGCAATTGAAGGCATCAGGCTTTGCTCCATCCTTACTGTCAAAAAGAGGCTATCAGAGAGATTTCCTCGTCATGTTTAATCTGCATGAGTACACTTACATTTAATTAATCTGTTTTATTTTCACTAATGTCTTTATGCTACTGTGCCTACACTTGAGGAAGCTGCTGTCATCTCAGTGTGTCTGTCCTACCAGTGTCAACAATGCTCCTGTTGGTTTGCATGCAGGATATTTTTGCAGTCATCCTGGTCCTTGAACATAAGGCAATGAGCTAGCTAGAATGACACACTTCATTAGCAGCTGGTATTTGTTAATCCCTCTGAAACTGTTATCTAAAGAGTCTTTTCACTGTTTTGTTGTTATCGGCAAAAAAGCACAAGGAGAAAAATCTTTTACTTTGCTAGTTCCCACTGGTTTGTCTCTGTTCTGTTTAATTAGTTGAGCAAGTGTGCAGGTTTTGGAAAATGACCTTTAAAGCAGAATATGGTTCATTTTTGGCCAGTCTGAGCCCCCTGAGAAGATGTACTGTCAACCTGAGGCAGGGTTTGTATTGGATGTGTAAGAGTCCTTCAGATGATTTGAACATCATCTTTACTTGATAGGATCTCACAATATGTTACGGAGGACTAGGGATGTCCTCCTGGCTGTAAACTTTTCTGTATGTATCTTGCCTCTCTTGACGTCTCCCCCTTCCCTTAGAAGACTGAGTGTTGTCGAAAGAGGGTGACCAAAATGTCCAGTGTTTTCCCCTTGCCTCTCTCCAGCCCCTGTGGTTACAGGGACGTACTGAGAGGGTGCCTGCTTTCAGGTGTGTGAATTCAGCATAAAACAAGCTACAAAAAGGACAAATTTCTGTTGCATAGTTGTATAAAGTGCAGTTTCTGTATCAAGAATTACAGCTTTTACTTTAACTGCCTTCCTTTTCAAGTAGTCCTGAGCACATGGGTAGCAAGAGTGGCAGAAATCTGTTGTTCCATCACTCCTTCTGATCACCTAGATTCAGGATAAAAAAATATTTTCCCATTCATTTTAAATTTCCAATTTCCATTGCTTTTATTTTTAAATATTTTATATGGCAATATAGCACCCTTAACCTCTGTCTGAAGGGAAGAAAAATAACACTGAAGAGGGGTGGGAGGACAATACAGTTTTTATGCTGTAAAATATTTTCATAGTTCTGCCATGGCCTTTTTGAGAACTGAATAGGTGACACATCTAGGGCTGATACAGGCAATTAAGACAAAGCCTGCGGCTGAAGCAGGAGAAATCATTGCTTTTGTCCAGGGGATGCAGGAGCCAAGCATCTGCTGAAGGTGTGCAAGATCCTGAGCCAGTTCCTGAGAGCAGTCATTTGCCACAGATCCCCTGAAATCTGAGGAATTGTCCCCATTTATATCAGGCACAGACAATGCCAACATCGCTGTGAACTAGCAGAAAGGAAAGGCTGCCTGCTTTTTGAGTGTTGCTGTTTCACATACCTAAGACTGATGTTTTTCAAAGCAAACAAAATCAGGTGAGATGTAGGAGAGCTGAGCTTGAAGTATCCTGAATAAGTAGTCTTGAAGTTAAGGGTTGCATGCTATTTTTCTTGCTACCTCTATTCACATTTAGTTTGATAGATTATTTCTGTACTCGATGTTCAGATTTCTTTATTTAAAATATACTCCTGTTTTAAACTTCAAATGTACATATATACAAATTTGCCAGACAGGTGTTGGCATGTGTTTTTACAAGAAGTAGGCTATAGATTAATTCAAATATAATATGCTTAAAAAGAAATGACAGGCTGGGTTAAAAATGAATCAGGAATCTATAATATATTAATGAGCTGAATCAGCAATGCCTGTATGCAATATACTCTTTTAAGTAGTATTTTGGCTATGGATTTGTGTAAAACCATATATAGTTTTGTAATATACCCAGGGAAAGCATTTGCAATGTGAAATTATTGTAGTTGTTTATACATTAACTACGTAATGTAGCCATACAGTTATTTGACAAAGGAAAATATTATTTGTGAAATCATCTGGAGATGGAAACATGTCATTTTCTATTTGAGATAAATGGATCATACTCTTATTTCTACATGAGCTTTTGTCATATGTGCTATGTAGCCTGGAAAAAACCAAACCAAGTCGGCTCAGATCCTTTCATTGTATGCAGCTGATTTCCTGAAGTGTCAGTGCAAAAGCTTTTTTGTTTTCTTCTTTTCATCTGTTCACTTGAAAAACTGTGGTAGCTAAACCTTTGTTGTCTTTCCTGTTTGCAAATGAGAGTAACACTGTTTATCTGAAACTGTCTGAATTTCTTTTCCTGCACTTGTACATAAAGAGCCAAGGAAAGGCCAGAACTCTGCAAGAATTCAATCCAAAAAATATGTACAATACATGAATTGTTCCAAGATCAAAACCTCCCCATATCTATAAATAATAAACAACCAGAAAAGAAAGCAATGTTTCTGTAGGATCCTTAAGTATCTCTAGGAGAGTTCCTGTAATATATTGCATTTTTTTTCTAGTTTGTTTTTGGTTTGTTGTGGGTTTTTTTAAATTAAAATCTTAATTAAAAAACAAAGTAATTTTAATTAATTGCTTGCATATTAGCAAATTTTGTGTGTGAAAACTTTATAAAAATGTGAAGAGAAACATGATCACAGCTTTCAGTTTGTTGTAGGTTCTTAATTCACATGACGTGAAGTGACAGATTCCATTGAATGCGTGTCACTAGTAAAGACTTCAAAAGTAACTCCTGGTTTTGATTCAATTAATATACAGTAAAGGCTGTTAAAAGCTTTTCTAATTACATATATTGCTAAAAATACACAAATACCCATCTTACCTTTAACTGTGTAATTGTAACATAACTAGGCGAAGTTGAAAAATTTGAGATGTTTTCAGTGTTTACTCTCAAATTAAGAGTGAAACATCTCTTTTCCATGAGCATGAGCTGCATGAAATAGTAACAACCAGAGGGACAGAAATATTATCCAGATGCCTTGGGAAGGAAGCTGATCCAATTTGTATCCAGAGGAAGAAGACACTAGACAGATGGTAGTTGGCTATCGATAGCTAGAGGTGCTGCTCATGTGGCTGCTTTTGTCAGACTTCCCAGATGTTCTCCAGGTGAACATTTTCACTGTGTAATATTTTCATCCTAATAAATTTTGTGGCCTTATTCCAAGGTTGGTCCATGTTCTGCAGAGGAGGGTGTGCAGATAAATACTTCTTGAACCCTGAAACCACGTCTGGGTTGTATGGGTTCAAATAACTGGTGGCCATCCGGTTTTTCTGCCAACGCTTTCAAATCCTTATGGCTCTGGTGCAGAAGTGGGTTGGCATTTAACAAGAGTACTTGACACGGATCACCGTGGGATTTTAAGCCTTTCACTGTATGTGGGCTCTCCCAGAGATTGCAGTGATGACTGAGTGATGTGCATGCCTTGAGAACCATCAGCCCAACAGTATCATTTTACTGTTTTTTGCAGGTTTATTTGGGTTGGCTTTGGTTTTTTTTATTCTGACATTTATAGTGACTACTAGAAAAATGTCCAATTAATACAAAAAATAGCTTCTGCTGAATATTCTGTATAAGCCAGATATGTCCTGATATAGCTAGCTGTGTCCAGATCACATAGATCCCATTTACCCTTTGGTGATACTGGAGAGAAAGAGTCACTGGAGTGAATTTGCTGCCCACAGAAACCAGCTTTCAATATTGTGGGTTCTGTCAGCTTGATTAGTTGTCTTAAAATTATGCTATTTAATAGAGTTGTGTTATTTTGGTCTTAATAAACAAATGACATAATTTCCCAGTCAAGGCACAAGGATGATTTTGCAAGTGCCTTCAGTCTTGCAAAGACCTCAAACCTATTCTTCCCACATGTGGCTGTGGTGTCTTCATCATTAAGGGTTTGCATACAAGTCAAGCACCCCAAATGGATTTAAAGGCACCACAAATCTTTTAATATTCCTATATTTTTTTTAAATTACTTTTTAAATGCCTTGGTACAAATATGTGCATACACGTGCATCCCTGTTAGCACCTCTAGCATTTGAAGTTGTTGTTGAGTCATTTCTGTCCACTGATGCAAGAAGCTACTTGGTGCATCCAGTGGGCAGTTAAATGTGATCAGAAAATGTGGCTTCTGTATGGTTTTCAGAGACTTTTTGTTGGTTTTTTGTGTGTCTTGTTTTGTTTGCTTTATTCCCTCTGTTTTCACTCAGGATAATATGAAAACTTCACTAGAAAGTGCATTGGCACTTGTGATAAACGTGGTGTAGAAATTTGTGGTGGATTGCTATGGCCCTTGGAAAATTCTCCATTTGTTCATAAATCAATGGTGTTTTGTGAGTTAAAAAAGAAATAAAATTAGTTTTAAAAGAAATTAAATCCTAACATGCCAACAAATCAATCTGTTTCTAACAGAAAGGATCAATTTTGGTGAAATCTCATTTCCCATACTCTCTCTGAGAGGGTACCGAGTATGTACTTCCCAAAAGTTTCCTTCCTGCCACAGCAGAGTTAGGGAGCTTTATTTTTGGTGGTGCTTGAAGTGTCTTTCCTCAGACAGCTTTGCGTTTCCTCTCTTCCGTAGGGTGTAGTATTTAATGTGGTGTTTTGGTAAATTATTTGAAACTGCTCCTACTAGCAAGAACATCTCCTATCAGTATCTGATGGCTTTTACCAGGTAGCCAGTGGATGCGGGAAGTCACTGCTGCACTTAGTTGTAGACCTGAGTCCCAGGCAAAGCAAGGTGATGCAATCTTGTTGGGACACTGAGCATTTGTAGACTGTAAGAAGCTTAATCCCCACCCCCCCCCACCCCACCCCCCCCCCCCCGTGATATTTACTAGACACAGATGGAAAATTGTCTTATTACATGAGTTATTGCTGCATTCATTTCAAAACCATCAACCCTGGATATAATAAATACTTTGGAGTAATCAGTCGTTTTCACTGGAAGAAGATAGTTGGGATACGTATTTTAATGAATTTTGGAATGGGAAGATTCCAAGTGATTTGAAATAACTTGTTGTTGACTTGCTATTGTTTTTGCAAGGTAAACAGCATTAACATTTGGATTCTTCGTTTTGACTCTCTTTGCTTCAATGGCATAGTATATTCAAAAGCAAATCCCAAACTTTTATGATAGAATACTAGTTTGCTATTAAAGATGAATTAAAATTATCAAATTAAAGCACTTCTTGAAAGGAAGCATACTGACTTTATTATTAAAGTAAAAGCTCTAATGTATTTTCCTGACAGAAAATGTGAAGCTTTCACGTCTTTCTTTTGATCTGGAATTAATTTTCTCTCAAAATTTTTCCAGCTAATTACCTTTCTTTCTCCCCACATCACTGTTCATGAAAACCCAAGTCTGCCTTACTGTCCTGGGGGAGAAATCTTGAAGTTTGGAAATAAGCTTTCCATTTTACCTGGGAAAGATGTAATCTTCTGGTGGCTGTGGGGAGGGTGGAAGCAGAAGGCCCCAAGAAGGGTCTTGCCTGTTGCTGGAAATATCTAAGAGTTTTTAAGGTCAGGGAGATGTCAGCGTCATTGCAAGAAGATTTTGGTTTAGTAGAATGAAGTGAAGATGTAGGTGAGCTGGCTGCATGCAGGCTTTTTTTTTTGGTTGAATTGTGTGTTTTCTGCAAGTTTCAGGGAGCGATGCTATATTTTGAATAGCTCTTCACGTGTTTGCTAGGAATTAAACAGATACTAATGGTAGTATGTTTCAAAACAGAAGTCACCCACACCTTACTCAGATCGTGAGGAGCCTAATTCTTCTATCAGTTGCTTTTTTATTATTAATTTTTTTACAGCATTCATTAAACTGTCATTGTTTTGAAAGTGGCATAGTGGTATAAACTGAATGATCTAAATATGTGTATGAAATGGTGCCTATAGTGAAAGGTTTGTGGAAGCACAGAAGCTAGAATTTGATAGGAAATACTATGTTTGGTAGAGTTTTTGCTATGTATTTTAGAATTTAATGTAGAAGTTTCTGAAGGAAACTCATTTTAACTTTCAGATCAACCCTGACAGTGTGAATAACCAGTTTTTCAAGGAGAAAATGAGAGCATTATTTTGGAACAATTGGTACACATGACCATGAAAAAGTATTTTTCTTTCCAGTTTTGTAAATAATAGGTACCAAAACTCGAGTTTCCTTAGTTTTTTGTGGCTGTATCTTGGCAATCAATACTCTCTAGATGCTTTTTAGCTGGACCGTTTGAAGATCAATATATCTGAGTATTCTGTGAAATGAGAGAGAAATAAAATGAATTTTCAATGGTGCTTTGTAACCGTTACCAAAACTTCCATCACTCTTGAATGCTGTTTGTATTATTCTGGGTGATCTATTGCAATTAGATGTTTTATTTCAGCATAAAGCGCTATACTTGAGTTGCTGTTCATAATTAGCAGATAATCCAGGTGTTAAAAGAGAAAGGTGCTGTAAACTGTCAGGAGGGGATTGGCATCTCCCCTTCCTGCCTCCTCCTGTGGTTAAGTAGAGCATAGTTTCACATTATGTTGAATCCAAAGTATGTCAAACCTGCGGTGAGTCCAAGCATGCCAGATTATCACAACATCATTTCTTAATAAAACATAGCATCAGAGCAAGAACCGCAATTAATACTTCTTTTTAAACAAAACTGTTCTGTATCTCCCATGTTCTTCAAAGCTGGCGTTTTTGGAATGTTATGGGAAGTTGTCTGTTGCCAGTGTATATCATTTGCCATCTGCACAAACAAAAAGAAAACCCATATTTGCCTCTCTGCATGAGAGGTGAAATCTTGTTGCAAGCAACAGATTCTGCGGTTTCACTTGTTCTTTTTTTTTTTTTTTCTTTCTTTTTTCCTTTGCTGAAAGAGGACATTTAGGAATTAATTGGAAGTCAACATTTTTGCTGAGAGCTAAAAGATGATTGGGTTCTTAATTATGATTTTTTTTCTACCCTTTGTTTTGTTGTTTAACAGCCCCCACTGCTTTTACCCATTACTGTTAAGTGGGTTTGAAAGACATCTTTTCCACCTTCATTTGCAGGTGAATGAAGATCATTTTGCTTGACTCATAAGGTGTCTGTGATTTGTTTTTAACAGCCTGTAATTTTGTGGGTATGAATTGGGTTACCACTGTGTTTTTCTAACATAATTCTTGCTGGTTATTTTGTCGTCATTATGTGATGGAAACCAGGCATAAAATAGAAATATTCTCCTCTATTCATTTTCTTAAATCATTTGAGGGTTTTGCAGAGAGCAGGGGGCAGATCTGCCTTGGAAGTGAAATACTACTTTTAGCTGGCTAGTGGTGTATCAAAGCAGAAACTATGGTCTCAACTTCTGTCTCTGCTTTTTTTGTTTATCGTAGCCCTGTAAGAGTATAGTCTCTGACAACTCAGATTTGTTCTGTTTGCGCTGAACATATTAGCAGGAGGGCTAATACAGTGAAGCAAGAGTCGCAGGTGAGTGGAGGTGGTGTGCTAATGGAGGGAAGAAAGCTCAAATATTCTGCTGCTTCTGGGGTTCATTTTCACTATCCAGTGAAAATGCATGTCCAGCCTTTCCTGCCCTTGGCAAAAGCCAAGTCAGTAGCGTGCTCAACCCAAAATCTGATTCTTAACCATAATTTTGAAGCATTTCGTGTTTCACTGGGCTTTCCAAACCTTTCACTTATGCTTAGATATTGTTTCCTGCCCTACTCCTTCTCATTTTCTTTTATCTCAGTCTTAATGCTAGCACTTGATATAAGAGAAAGGATTACAGCTTTGTAAGTAGTAACACATAGCAACTGTTTCCAGATTGTTTTGATTCCACCAAAGCACTGCTGTTAATTTTAGTCCAAGTATGTTCTTTGTTAAACACCTCCTTTCTTCCACTGAAGAGCATAGAAATAGTTAGTTTATTGCAAAATAAGAATTTTACATTGCTTCTCAAAGGTAATGCGAGGGAACAAAATCACATCCTACTTTTGCATACTGGGGTTATTCTGATTTACACTGCGGTGATTGAAATGGTTTCCAACATTCTAAGTTCAAACATTTTAAGTTCAGGGAGTGGAGCTGAAAATTTGATGTCAGCTCCTACTGTAGCATTTTTTCAGTTGGTCAAATGCAGGGGGAAGTTATTAATCCCACCGAGTCCTGAAAATACACTAAAATACTCACATGCTTTTGGGCTATGTATTCACAGGAGTGTGATAGCCCGTAAGAATATTTCTGATTTTTACCTTTAAAATGTCCCTTGTACATCCAATACTGTGGTGTTCCACTAAATAAAACTGATATAGAGGTTTGCATTAACACCTCAGAGCTTTGCACTGTGACAAGCTGTTCTCATTACAACAAAGTTTCAATCCAGATGCCACTGCAAGCTTGAAATTTGGTTGCAGTTTGCTTTGCAGAATTAAGTATTAATGAAGACACATTATTCCTTTTAAAACCAGGTAAATTCAGCTCTTTGAGGTGACCATTTAATTACTATCCAAGTCTTGAATCCTCTGAGTGCTAGTGTGCTCAGTCCTGCTGGTTGGCCACAGCTTTGCCTTGTTTGTACAAGAGCACTGAAGGCTTTTGCTGCCAGTTCCTGTTAATATATTTCTTTATCAACACACATAAGGAAAATAAATCAGATAGTTTTCTCTTCCTGCTTTCTTGGCAACTGTTGAGGCAAGCCGTGTATCCCTTCTGTGGTCAGGAATTGCTGGAGCAACTATTTTGCTTCCTTTGCCGTGGGAATACTTATTTTTCCCAAAGATGACTGGTGTGTTTTGGGCTTATGCCACATGGATGTCCATCTGTAGGAGGTCCTGCTCATTTTCACTTTATGCAATAGCTACAGCACCCAGGGACGTGAAAGGGGTTTTGATTGCAAAGTACTACAAGAACTGCAGTGTTAAAATATGTTTTTGGCTGCTGAATTGGTTGGCCCAACCCTTGCTTAGGAAAGGTTGCAGCAGCCTTCTGGAGAACCTGAATAAAAGCCTTATTGATTTCCTGTAAAATAAACAAAGCAAATTTCAGAAATGCCCTTTAGTCCTATTTATTTTTATTATAAAGCTTATTTAGGTATATACATAGCAGAGCTTTATGCAATTCATTTGCTAAAAAAACCCACAACACAAACCTCTTGGAAAGCTTTAATGTTTATGTGACTGTCTCAGTGTAGGTGGGAGAAAGTCTGAACTTAAATATGTAATTAGTTAAAGAAGAATAAATTATTATTTCTGGCAAAAGGTGTACAGTGGGCTTGTTATTTCAAGGTATTTTTCTTTGAGAAAGCAACAATGCTATTTTTAGTTGCTTTGGAGTAAATGCAATGGTGAATTTTGTTGGAAATATTTGTGGTTTTTTTTTTTTTTTTTCCAGTTGCTCTTTCAAAGACAGCAGGCATAGACTGAGGCAGAGACATTTCAGCATTAGTGGTGGGGTTGGTTTGTAACAGCCACTTCTAATCTTAGCATTTTTCCTGGGTTTGTTGTAGCATAAATGTCTTGTAGAAAATGGGGATGTTAGGTAGATGCTTCTTTATTTCCCTTTCTGTGAGAGGCCGCATGATGCTTGAAAGCACTTTGCCTTTGCTGTGAAGAAAGCTAATGGTTTATGACTGTGTGTGTGTCTCACCAAGAAAGGCTTGGAAGCCATGCTGCTGGTAGAAGTGAGTGTTAGGCGTCTGTTTCCCAAAAGTGTGAGCTTAGTTTGCTTGGAGTCTCCTTTTTTCCACCTCCTATAACTTCTTTCTGTTATAGTTGGTACTGGAAATCATTGCTATCTCTGTGCAATATAACCTCTCGGAGGTATTATATAATACAGTGGTTTTGCTTTTCTCTGTATGTATGTATTTTATGTCTATGCATACGCTTAAAGACACCATTTTGATGTGGCTGAGAGTTCTGCTGTGAATTTTTTGCAGACCATACCTGATTAAAATCCAGTTTAGACTTACTAATCAGGATGATAGGGTGAATAGTCCTGAGAGCAGGATATCCCTTTTCCTTCTTTTCTGCAGGCAGTAGTATGTGGTTTCTGCATTTTTTCAGTATGTGGAAATCTGTGGGACACTGCAAGTTTCTTGGGCGTCTCTTGGGATTGATTAATCTGTGTGGGTGCTATTGATGCTCCTGGGAGCCATGGAGCTAAATCATACACAGCTCTACAAAAGGAGAACCCCCCCCCCCACCTGTTAAGTCTTCTCAGCTGCACAGAGAGTTTTTTCTTTTCTGTTTTAGAAATAAAAAGGTGGTAACACAGTAGCGAGAAAAGGGCTTTGATCTTCCTTTCCCCTCTCCCTGTTTGTACCGGCAGGATGCAATTGTTGCAGAGCAATGGCGACTCCACAGCTCTTGCGCTACTTCAGTTTCACAGGTGCACTTCTGAACCATGGGCTTCACAACTGTCAACTTAAATTCAGCTGAAACTTGTGATGCTCACTGCCTCTTGTGGACCTCCTTGACCTTAGAGAAGACCAACTCCCAAAGATTAAATTTAGGAATCTGCTTCCAAGTTCTTGGGCATGAGCCATGTAGCAGTAATGTAGTAAACATGTCTGAGACACCTGAGCTGAACAGGGCTGGCTTTAAAATGCGTGAGAGATGCACAGATCGAAACCCAAGAATTTGCAGGTTTTGACCCCAGTTTGGGCTCTATAGAGCTACAGACATTATAGACCTGTAAGACTGTTAGTTTGGCGGTTTTTTTGTAAGCTGTAGTAGGTTAGCATGTGGTGTAGGAGAATAAAGACACATAATGACATCTCAAGGCAATGTCTTTACTTCATGGTCTGAAATATGATATCCTGGGAAGGCAAGACAGTATTTTGAGACAGTTTTTAAAATGTTCATTATCAGAAAGATAACAGTATGTTTGTTTCTATGAGAAGAGGGATAACTGTAGCAAGTAAAAAGCATTTGATGGCAAATAGTCAGCTTGAAGCACAGGAGAATAGTCCATAAAAACAATTGACAGGATAGACATTTTTAGACTATTTTGTTTTCTTTGTTCTAAAACCCATTGGACAGTGAAACTTCCCTTTCCAAAAGATTCCCCTTTCCTTCTCTTTCAGCTTGTTAGGACCCTAGTGAGGACAAACGCACATCGCTTTTCCTGGTTTGAACATATGTGGCACATTGCTGGTTAAGCATACAATAACACTAGTAGCAGATGCAATTTACCCCATGGCTGGGATGGTGGACTTCTTTGCAGTGTTGAAGGCTTTTGGTGCAGTGTGCTCTGGCAGGTCCATCATTAAAATTACCAAATAAATAGGTCTTCTTTACAAGCCAGTGTTTTGGGGAAATTCAGTTGTTCCAGCGTTCCTGGCTATGGAGAAGTGCAATATTCCTGTGCATGGATGTCTAGGAGTCGAGGTAAATAGCTGTCTGCAATCTGCAACTTCAGTTACACAAGCTTTAATTAGCACTGCTGCTCCCGGAGGTCTTTGTTTCCTGTGTAGATCTTCTGAAGAAAACTGAGAGTTTTAATTTCTGTACAAAACTTCATCCCACTTTCTTGGGCATCTGTGGCCAAACAGGACAATTCTACAGACAATAACTGCTGCTGGGGACAGTATTTAGTCCCTAACAGCCACTAGCAGAAATGGAATAGGAAATGCTGAACAGCTTTAGCAATTACCAGTTCTGTATCGGTCAAGAAATGAGAGTTAACACCATCTATTTTTCAAAAAATACCAAGGGACCTTTAATGAGACATTAGACTCTTCTCTAATCCTGCAAACAGCTCTTCCCAGCAGTGCTGCTGGTTCCCAGCTGCTGCTGGGGCAAATTCAAAGGGAGAAATCCAATTTGCTGATTTACAAATACCATGCCCTGCGAAACACAAGATGTTTGGACAGCACCATCTCCTTAGCTTGTGTGATGAATTATATTTGTCAGATCTTCGGTTCACAGAAGCTAGTATACATAATAGATAAATCAGCAGTGAGAAATACCAGTAGTTCCTCCACAAAAAGCATAATATTGGGCTGTCTGCATTATTTGTTGTGTTACCAGAACATTTTGTAGGTAACCCATTTCAGCATAAAAAGCTGTGCTATTGAGCCTGATGGGTTTCAGGTGCAGAATAAGTTTTGCAGCAGCCTGAAGTTTCTATATACCTCTCCGCCTCTCATTCTTTCAAGCAGTGCTTGATGTGAAAGTTAGGCAGGCTTGTTTGTTCTTGCAGGCATTAGTATTAGCTGAAGGCTTTTAAAGTAATGTCCAGCCTTCTCACTGTCTGTTTATCTAAAAGCTGGTCTAAAATCGCAAGGGAGAGAGTTCCTGTTTCTTACGCATGGGAGTGGATTCAGATATCTTCAGTTCCCAAGCCTCCAGTATGGCTGATTTAATGTCTTTCCAGCACTGCTGTGGGATGTCAGGAGAGATACAAGGGAAGAATGAATTTTTAATGGTACTTATGCTCTGGGAGATACATTGCAGGTGCCATCATTCTTTTCTCCTTTTCTGTCACTCTTTGCCTTCATAATAATTTTCTTTGTTGGTGAATGGGGCATAACAGATGAGATATTTTCCCTCTGACCTGTACAGCTGAGGAGTTTGTCACAGACCAAGTGCAATCTTTGGTGTGCTTGGCACATGCTGCAGGATTAAAGTATCATGGAGGAAATCCAGGATTTGATAGCACAACTTCTAAAAGAATAAAAATATAAAAGATGATAAGCTTCTGTTGTTTGTGTGATATCTGTCAGTCGATATCTTTCTTTCTTTGTGGAGGTACTTTGTCACTGAGTGCAGGGCATAGAAAAGCCCAGGACTGACTTGATAACCTAACCCAAAGGTATTATAGGCAGGTTTTCCCCCTTAATGTGATTTTTAATTTTTTTACCGCCTTTTCGAAGAGCAAATAGCTTCAGGCATAATCAATTTCATTTTAGATCAGAATTAAAGTAGAACAATACAAAGGTTTCTGATGAAGCCTGGAGCATTTGCTTCCTCTGGCTGCCTGAGAGTTAGACATTACAATAAAATAGAGGCTGAAAACTGGTAAAAACTCCCAGATGCAATAGAAAAAACCATGATACCTAGTCTTTTGATCTACCTTCTCTTGTATACCTGTGTTACAAGTCAAAGTCCTTTGTGTTTGCAGTCAATTCCAACAGTGATACAGAAATTTTGGAAGAAACCTGGCTAATTATAAGTGTTTTGAAGAAAATTTGACTGCAGTATGGTTCTCACAGGATTAATTTGGGTGAATTCTCAAGCCTTTAAATTTAGTGGACTGTCCAGGATTATTATATGGTTTGCATGAACCAGTCTCTCTAGTTTGTTTCTTCATTGAATCAAAATCCACCGACAGATGTTCTTGCAAAAAGTGAAGGAGCAAGAAAGCATGAAGGAAGCATCATTTTGATCCTGTGAACATGAGACATTTGGATAGGCAGTGGGGTTTGGGGGGGTGTAAATTGTTGTGTCTAGGCTGTTGTGTTTTGGGGAGGGGGGATCAAGAGGGCTTGTCCTACATGAGGTAGGGGAGGAAGGAGGCAGGGGGAGAGCTGCCTGTGGCTTGAGCACCCAAATGCAAGACAAGGCTGAAGTTTCCTTTTAAGGATATCACTGCACGAGTAATGGCTGAAAATTTATGGGGATGCTGTACCCTTAAAATATATCAAATACATAAGGATAATTGCCTGGCACCTCTTAAAAAAAAAAAAAAAGGGGTAGTTGAAGGCTCCTTCAAGAGCCCCTCGAAAAAGCACTGAACAAAATAATTATCTCTGTGTTGTAGGCGTTACTGTGTAAAATTGAAGGAAGAAGCTTTTTTCCAAGTACTGAATAGTCTACATAGCTTGTGAAGGCTGTATATATCCATGGGGAGGACAGGTAAAAGTTCTGTTTAATGATCTGACAGCGTAAATTAAAGGGAAGGTGCTAGAAGAGATCTGAAAAGGAGAGACGTGGCTTGGGCGATGCTGAACTTCTATGCAGGTATCTAGAGCATTGGAAAAGTAGATAACTAGTATTAAAATAATCACATGAAGAGCTATTTTTTCAACAAACTTGATGATAGTTTTTCCTTTTAACTTCTGAAAGCTTTTCCATGGAGGTTATCTGCAGCAGAATGACAGCTCCTGTTGTGATTTACTGTTTAGTCCATGCTTAAATTAATAATAGCCCATTGACACAAGTTAATTAGGTTTTAAATGGCTATTAACATCCGCTAAAGAGAAACCTCTCTTCTGCATTAAAGTTGCCTTAAATTCCTGCTGCTAGGCTACTGGGTGCTTGGTAGAGATGAGCTCCTTCATGAAGTCTAGATATGGTTTCGTTATACTTCAAAATGTGAAAATATGTGTGCTTGTTATTTTGTTGTTTCCTGTTGTTTTTCTTATATTTTTATATATATATATGTATATGTAGTACACATATGTAATATTAACATACAGTAGGTGTTCTAATCACTTCGGTTTCAGCAGTTGAGTAATTTTTGCCATAACCTGCTGGGACACTGTTTTGTTCAAATTTTAATCACTACATTTCTTTTTAAAAACAGTTTGTTACCACCATGTGATAAATAACATAAGGAAGAATCTGACAGGTTTTAGTATCTTCTCCATTTTCTGCTCAGAGGTGACTGATAGACTTTCCTTATTTTTCCCCTTTTCTCCACTTTCCCTTGGTAAATTAACTATAATCCAATTTTTGGCTTTATTGAATCATAGCCTTTTAAGGAACTAGGTAAGCCAGATGTGGAGAGGTATACATTGAGTTGCACTATAAAGCTTATAAATATCTGGGGAAAAAAGATTGCTGAGTTTCAGTGAATAATGTTTTTGATTGCTTTAACAGAGTAAAATTGCATGGAAAATCTTTTGGACACAAGGGAATGCATGGTTCTTAGGTAAAGATCCTGTCTAGAGTTCTTCCTCATCTGTTTTGATTGCAGTATAAAACAGGATTCCTTGGTCCTCATGAAACATCTCAAACTTCTCTGCTCTCTGGAGTGTAATGGCTCTAACAGATGAATCTCATGAATTTCGTTGCTGATGCAGTGTGTTCTTCACCTCTGGGTTTTAATATCTGCCATCTGTCCCTATGTTTTGCTTCGATTTATCTTAAAAAAGAAAAAGGCAAAAAAAAAAAAAAAAAGTGGCATTTGTTATTTATCACATATATTAAGTCAAAAACAACAGAGAAGATGCCCTATTGTTTACCAGCAGGCAGTCCTACACTGAGCACCTTGCAGCAAGAGAGCAGTCAGGCGAGAGAGTGAATATAGGACTTGTTTGCTCTGTTAAGTTTTGGCATAAAATGCTACCTAAAGACTACAGATTTTATTATTGCTGGCCAGACCTACTCTGTTGGAAGGAGAATAGCACAAATAGGGGCAATGTATGGAGTCAACCCAACTCTTAACGGCAATGGGCAATGTTGTTTACATCATCTTACATGTGTGCACGCATACAATGGTGTCTTAATATTCTGGCACATTAAGTAGGGTGAGGATAGGATATTTTGCTCCATTGCAAACTCCAGCCAATGTAGCTGATGTAATTCCCCCCTCTGCCATTTCCCAGGCAACCAGCACATGGCTACAGTGATAAATGGCTAAATACCTGCACGCTGTCCCTCCTTTAAATGCTAAAAATACTCTAAGACACAAATGTATGTGAGAAATACTATCACATAAATGGTTTATTAAGCAGATGGTTTCCTCTGACTTGTCCAGCAGGGAGGAATTGCAACTCTTGTGCAGCCAACGTCCCTCTGCCACTTGTATGAGTGGAATGTCAGCCCTGCAAGTGATAGTGCACTGATCTTTGTCATTGTCTGTATGTTTGTGTTTTGCTGACTTGTTTTTCACCAGGAAAGGAGAGAGTGTTTGTGTGTGTTCATATATATTTCAGGTAAAGAAAAAAAAAAAGCCTTAAACAGTGTTGAAGTTGGAGGTACAACAGACAGCAGTATCTTCCTTTTTAGGTCTTATTTCATGGCTCTTGCAAAATGACTAATATAAACCCTTGTCAGCAGCTTATACTGAGAGGATTTTCATGTAAGAGTGGTGTTGCCATGCCCACAACTCAGAAGGAGACGCTTCTCCTTAGTCTTCTTCCTCTGGCACTCATTGCCAAGCTGGCTGCGTGAGTTTGGGATGTCAAGTGTGGGCCCAATGGTGGCATCTCTAGGTTTGGTCCATCAGGGTCTTATTACTATTACGGGTAAGAAAGACAGCTCTTGTATTCATGCTCGCTTTTGTATTTTATTTCTGTGATAGCCGTGGATGTTGGAAATAACTTCCTTCTTTTGAAGGTAACATTTCCTCCATAAGCAAATTAAGCCTCATCTCATGGGCTCTTTATCTTTGTCACAAGGCAAGGTCCTGTCTTGATGACCTGCTCAGTAAGGCTGATGAATGATTTCAGTTCAAGCAGCATCAAAGGGATGTTAGTGCATGTCCGCTGAACCCCACTGCTTCTGCTCTACTGAATATAAGTAATTTATCTGCAGCCTCTGACAGCTGGAAACCTGTGTGCCCCCCTACTCCTGCGTGGTTTTTGCAGGCCACCATGTAGCTAATGAAGTGACAAGAAAGGAGGACAGCGTGGCGGTAGCAGAAAATGTACTGCAGGTCAGATTGATTACAGCATGGGGAATTTATATGTGCCAGACCTGCGTGTGTGACAGAGACAAAACCCAGCATTTCTTCTTGTGCTGTGGCTCAGGAGAAGACACCACCAGTAGAAGAGTTTGGGGTGATGGGTATCTGATGAAATCCAGCCTCTCAGGACTGTTGGCTTTTCTCATTGCCAACTTTTTTGTTTCCCTGGAGAAAAGGCTTGGTCACATCCACCTGGGAGGAGAAATACTCTAGAAGAGGTCTCAGAGGAGGTGGCTCATGTGAGGGCTTGTACCAAGAATGATTTTTAGCAGGATTTCCTCATGGAGAGAATCAACAATATCTGCTGAGGATAATGCTTACCCAAAGCATTAGTGAAGGCAATCAGTGAGACTCTGGGCTTTGTAACTGCTACTTTTTTTGTATTTCCGAGCTTTCTGCTTGGCAGCAGGGGGTGGATTGCCTTTAAACAGATGATCAGTCAACTTAAGTAGCCTCCATTATTATCAGCTTAAGTACCTTCATTATTTTTTGCCAGTCAAATCATATTCTGTTATTAAAAAGAAGAGTAGCAAGTTTTTTTGGGAAACCTTTACTCATAACTCCTGTTTTTAAGAACTTCTTGTACATTTTCTGCTTTAAACAGCAAATAATAATGATTCCTATAGTTTGTTGGTTGATGGTGGTTTAATACCTGTATTAGCTCTGTGATACTTATTAGCCTGCTCTCCTATTTTAATGAATAGTTAGTTTTCCCCAGATTTCCTATTAGCACACTTAAGAGGGTCATAAAGTTATTGCCTATAGCTATGTGCTTATGGGTTTGTCAGTGTGGGTGAGAAGGAGGAGGAGGATGGAAATTCCTGCCTATGAGGTGCTGTCCGTCTGGGAAGAGGGCAGGGATAAATGCAGTTGGAAGTGTTACCGAAAATTATAACCAGGAAGATTCTCCAAATGATGAGTTTAGGAAGCCGATGTTGGTTTATTGCAGTGCTGGGTGCATGGGGAATTTTTCTTTCTAACCAAGCTACTTGAGGGTATACATTATATACAGTAGAGTATTTGCATATTCACAGTACATTACATAGTCATTTTCATTCTTGTATAGGATTGGTTACAAGTTTTTCGCTTCTAATGCAAGTTAGTACCCATCCTCTGATAGCGTTGTTGAAGCTTCTTAGTAACTGTGCATGCTCCACAAGCAGGGTTTTGCCCTGTTTGGGGGGGGGGCATTTGAGTTGGAGGTTGAGATCTCCCACTGCTACAGTTACCTTTCCCCTAGCTTTTGCTGAGCTCATTCCTCATGGTGAACTTCCAGTCAGCTCATTTATCTTGTGGGGTGCTTCCTTTTGAAGTTAGTCTTTTGGACAAAGGATTTATTGATGCTTGAAGAAGCTCTTAGCAGGTTATACAAAATACTTGTATCTTGAATTAACTGTTAAACAACTAATTTCTTAAACATTTAACAATACATTTGATTTTCTTAATCATTCCCTTAATAATTTGATGTTATTTCCCCTCTTTGAGGCTATGTGATTTGGCAATTCGGGAGTTTAGACAACAGGAGGGCTGTGGACATCAGAGCTCCTTTCCTTCAGACAGTGTCCTGTCAAGAGTGGAAGAATTTGGTTTATTTTCAGGGAAGGATGTGGATTGGAGGGCAAGACTCAATTTTGATTCCTGCCCCTGCGCCGCACCCCCCCACCCCCCCCGGACTGCGGAGTAATGTGTACCTATTTGCTGTAGATATTGATATAAAACTTCAGAGGCTGTTCTCCCCAAGTGTGAATGTCTGCATTAGGTCATATCTATAGTCTTGTGTTTCTTGTCCCCAGCAGGGAAGATGCCATCTTAGAGTGATGGTATTCTGAGGTGAAGCTTATTGCTGTTCAGGTGTCTCCATCCATCTCTGTGGTTTCCCCAAATGCAGGAGGAGGATCCTGCAGCCTTCTTGCAGTGGGGGAGCTGTGCGCGCAACCTCCCTGGCAAACAGAGGCCAGGGATGTGGGGGAGGATTAGTCATGCAGGGACGCTCTATAGAAATTTGCCATTTCATTGAGCCTCACCCAGTGGTAAATTAGCCTTAGGACAGGTTTAAGTAGTAGGTATGTGATTTGGGGGACAGAATCAGGAAGAAAAATACTGGAAGAACTCAAGAACCAAAATTAAAGTGCTCTTCTATTGAAGCAAGGAGGGGAATGCAGGCACCAGCATTTTTGTTTTCTAAGTGTAACTTTTTAATTTCTAATTTCACTTTACAGATTTATTGGCATTTTTCTCAAGCTTTGCTGGCCTTCGGTTTCAGTTGCACAAATCTCTGGCTGGTTTTTGCCATCTTTTCCTGCACTGTGGCAGGTGGTTGGACAGGCTTTCCTTTGGAAAGCTGAAGTCAGTGTCCTGCCAAACCCTGTGCCTACCTCGAAGCATGAGGTTTTTTCTTCCTTACATCCTTGAAAGCTTGGTTTGGCTTAATGGCAAGGATTGGCATGTTTATTTTCTTGAAGCTGAAGGGTAGCTATTGTGTTTTAAGAATGCTTTTTATAAATGCAGAGGGCCCTGGTGCCAGCTAAAGAACACAAACGTTAGTTTCTAGGTAAATTATTTCTGCTCCCTAAGTCCTCACAGTGGCCATTTGGCAGGTAATTAACCTTACAGTAGAATATATGAGATAACTGGCATAGTGAGTGAGAATTGAAAATTGTAAAGATTTTTAAATTGCTTTTTGAATGAACGTCATCTGTACCTTCCCTGTTACTGCCTTCTGCAATGGCTCCTCAGCTGTTGTCATACAGTGGCCGGTAAATGGGATGACACCCCCACCCCCCCAAAAAAAGACTTTGAGGTATGTGTCTCCTTTTTAAGCCCCACACATCCAGGTAAAGAGGATCTTGCACTGTATCAAAGCGTGTAATGTGCCAGCTGTCACAGCTCAGCTGAAGAGACCTTTCTGCTGCAAGCAATGCTGGGGATTTTGGATTTCTTCCAATTTGAGAGTGAGAAATGGTTGGTTTGAAACAGTGGGTAATTTTTCACGTACTTACCTACTGTTATTACATGCTGCAGAATACTTTTGGAGCAATTAGCTCCATTATCATTTGTAGAGATGAGTCATTCATGTAAAACGCTGCTAGGAAAGAGCATGGGCTTTGTACGCTGGAACACGCTCTGTTTGTTGCTGTACCAGCGATCACCAGAGATCAGGATAAGAGTCAGGTAGCACTATGTAGATCTGATCTCTTCATTTTTGTCCCAATTATTCCAAGTTTTGAGTTTGTCCTCTTCGCTCTATAGCATCCTTGTAAATTAGTGGGATTAGAAGAGAGGGATTTGTGTGCGCCACATGCTCATAGCATCTTCAGTTGCTGCTGCCTTGATTAGATATTGTGGTGGGGTGTTGTGTTATTTTGTTGTTTTTAAATTGAGAAGCTGACGTAGGCAGATTTGGGACTGGAAAGCCTCTAATCTTGTTCTTGCATCCAGTCAAAAACTGGAGAGGCAACTTAACCGTAGGGATTTGGTTTGAGTTTGAATTCTTTCATTCTGAGCCTTGCAAAAATCAAAGGTTTTAGAAAAGAGAGTCTGGTTCAAGCCCAATTAAAGTTCAAAGCAATGGGTGGGAGCTGTGCATACTGTACAGTCCTGTGAATGTAGGATGCATGCATTTCATGAGGGAGTGCTTTGACAACTTATTCCATATGTTCTAAAGGAATGTCACCTGATTCGGACTAACCTTTCTTGCCTAGGTTGTAAGTCTGTGGAGTGCAACACCTGTAGTATATATGACACTAGAAGAAAGTGTTGTAATACCAAATTAGACACTTAGGTATTAAAGATACAAATGGCTTATTGATGTGGTGACTTGAGAGACCTTGTCAAAAGGGCAAGAAACTTTCTAACATAGGGTTGGGTAAAGCTTAGGATTTGGAAGAGAAGATGGTCAATATATTGCATTTCCATTGCTCTTGCTGCTGCTTCTCTAGTTTAACCTGTCTGCTGCTGCTGCTGGCCCATGGCCCCGTGTAACTCCTGGGTACACTCTGTGTCCATTAAAAGCCGGCATTAGGTCTAGCCACAGAGTAAATGCATCGTGCTGGAGTGCTCTGGGTTTGCTTTCATTAGGGGTCCCTGCAGGACAGTGTTTTAGTGTTCAGTTCTTGTTGATCTAAATGTCATATTTTCCCAAAGAGGTATTAAACAGAAGATGAGTAAGTCATGAAAACAATAATGGAAGAGCAGTGCACTGAATGAAAAGGTTTTCCCCAGCTACCTTGGAGGTTCAAAAGTGATTGGCAACGGATTACTGAACTGATGAAGCCCAAGACATGAGAGAAGCTGCTGGTCTACTGCTAGGCTTAAGGTTGGATGAAGCTTTGCTGAAGTTGGCAGTGGTGACGCCAGCTGGCATTGGGATGGGATGGGGGTTGTCTGCAGCAAGATACCTGGAGTAGTAGCATCCAAACCAGATTTGTTGGGAGTCATGTCTGAGGGGGTTTCACTGGGGTCTGGATCACAGTGCAAGGGGTGAGATTTTAAATTAGAGCTGGGAATTGTGAAAGGCAGCAAAAAAAATGGGGTGACCTGGAGATAAAAAGGGAAGAGAACCGAGCCTGTCCAAGGAAAATGCTGTGAGAGCTTTTAGTTAAAATTGTGGTGGAAGGGGCTTTTAAAAACATGAGTGAAGCAACCTTCCAGTGCAAGAGAACAGGCATTGCTCCCATGCCATTCTGCCTGTATCCCTGGAAACAGCAGATTATTCTTTGTGAACAAGCAGGATAATCAAAAGACCACCTGATCGTTTATTATCAATATTTGAATGATATGCAGAAAGGCAATGATTCAAAAATACAGGCTAACAACGACTGATAGTTATTGATTACTGGAAGAGGACTTCCCAAACAGAAGTAAAACTGTCATCTGAACAGACAGCAACACTAACCAGGAGCCCGAGTCATAAATAAGGGGCTAATTTTTATATGGTATTTTGCCTTTTCAAAACATTGAACCAATGAACACATTTGGGGAAGGGAGCTAACATCAGCTTTTTGTAAACTAGTTGGCATGGCTGCTGGAAAGAGGGCATATTGTTCTTTATTTGCAGAGTTGTGTGGCAGTGTTACATGGTGTGGTATCTGTTTTTACGGTATTAGTGACGGTAAAATTCAGTTTTGAAGTCAAGAGTTTGTTTTCTGGCTCCATTTCCCTAAGTTCTAGTACAGAAAATATAATTTTATCTTTTTCTTCTAAATGTGTAGTCTCTCTTTAGTCCATGACCTCGTTCACTGTGTGAAGCCTATCTGTGTTTTGAGTAAAGCTAGTCTTTCTAATGTGGCCTGTTTGAAATCCAAAGGTCATTAAGACATACTGAACATCACTTAAAACATTTTCTTTGATGTTTTGCTGTAGTCAGGCTTTAGTTCTATAGGGAAAAAAAAAAGTGAAAGATGTTGCTCCTTACAGCTTTGGCTGAATCTGTTGGTTTTAAGGACATTGGGTCATAAGTATTGTTGTGTAGTAATGGGAACGTGTGAAATAGCCAGTGTTTGCTCTACAATAATAGAAGAAGCTGGGGAGGAATCACTCCAGTCAGAGAGAGAATGAATAATTTCCAGGAAATTTGAAGACTTCAGTTTTCTTTTTCCGTTACTTTGTGTTTTGAGGTTGGAGTACCCATCCATTCCTGTTCGTGTTCAGAGTGCTAGGTATCACGAACACAGCTTTGATGTGAAGTGTCAGGCAGCCACTGTCCATTCTAAAATGCAGGAGTAATGTGATGGTGGGATGATTTATCAGTAACAAACAAACAACAACAAAAAAGTTGCTTTTGGCTCATTGTGCCTGTTGCTTTCTAAGGCACATGTCTTCACAGGCACTGCAGTGTTAATACTGGTTTTAAGCACAGAATAGAAGATTGGTAGTTAAAAGTCTTCAAATATGAATGTTTTAAATCTAAAGACCCACCAAAGCATCATCTTGTCATTGGAACCGTGTGTTACATGTCATAAAGCACAAAGTGGTTGTATGAGCTCATTATTGTGGAATTCCCTTTTAGCCTTGTTTGAAGTGTGTTGAGGTGGCAGTGTTTTCATAACCTTGATGGTCCACGGAATGCACAAGTGAAAGATTCTGTAAAGAAAGACGGAACAGTGCGAGATCAGAGGATGTGTCTTGAAAAATCCAGTGACCTTCTGTTAATGTGGTGGATGTAACTTTTCGGTGCAGAGGAGTTCATGCCATCTCTAGCAGGGAGCCACTGCAGTTTGCTTACCATGTTTCAGATATCTGTACTGAGGCCATTATTGTCAAATATATTTATTCATCTGTTTAGATTGCTCTGATTTTACTTTGAAAATTACTCCCTTTTGTCTTCTGTTTGAGTCTTCTGGAAAGATATCAGTCATCACCACCAGCAGCAGTAAGAATCTTTGTTGAAGATGAAGAAAATAAATCAAGGAATTGCTAATGATGTGCTGAGTTAAAGCAGCTTTTATTACAAAAAGAGCTTATCCTGTTTGATCAGCACATCAGTATATCCATCAAATTAAATCCATTTGAAAGTTTAACATTTTTATTTTCCACTTCTCTTCAAAGAACAAGGAAAGGAGGTGGGGTTGCTCTGAATGAAGCCCTTGCTGTATAGCAGGTTGCTCCAAGTTGGCTTTACTGCTTATTTTAATAAAACCCCAATATGGCTGCTTAAAAAATAGACCATTGTAACAATGCAAGCACAGTGCAAAAAGATAAGTTTGAGAAATGCATTTAAAAGGATATTCTAAGAAATAAACCCCTTTGTTACTCTTTTCAGCATCCGGGTTAGCTTCTGCCACTTAACTGAAGCTGGGCTTTCCTTTTATGTCATTTAGTCTAGAGAGAGGAGAGTGGCACTGACCAAAAATGGATCTTTCCTATTCTGGGCTCCTTCAGTCCGCGGTCACCTGCTCTTCCTTACTCTGTGAAAAAAGTTCTGTGTGGTATGACTGTTTTTTCTGACAGCAAGCCCAGGCAAGTCAGGAGTGACCAATTTTCTTTCTTTTTTTTTTTTTTTTCCTGTTCCCTCTCTTCTTTAAGGTTTGTTAGAATTTATTCTGTGCTTCTGTGTGTGCACTCTTACATTCAGCCTGTGCATCTCCTCTGTAGTCCTCTTAAAAGTGCATTGCTAGGACCTTACACATCTCATCAAGAGAAGTATTATGTGGGCTTCTTCCTTCTAGCTTCATAACCAGTCTAATTTTGTGAGTTTTGTCCAAGTATCAAGCAAGTTACTGCGGCTGAAGTTCAGACCAAGCTATTGAATTTGACTGATGCCACCTCCATCCCCTGGACAGAGCTGTGGTTTTCCAGACTCCTTCCTCTGGGCTCTGTGTGCCCTTGCCTTTACACGAATGCCTCACAAGGTACCAGCAAATATGAATTTCATGACATGAAAACTTGCAGATTTTGGCAGGCACATGCACAGCAGACCTGGAGCTAGGCTATCCACAGTTGCTGCTTTACAGCTTTTTTTGATGTGCAGACACCTAAGCATTTTCTCTTAGGGTTACAGACCTTTTTATTCTGACCTTAGCCTGCTGACAGCAGGCTTGCTTTTCTTGGTCACCTTCCAGAGAGTGATTTCCTGAGGAGCAGTGAACTGTGGAGCTACAAAATTGTGTTCATTTCTGTGCTGTTCTACTGTCACAGTAAACTTTTATCTGTCCCTTTATTTATGGCACCTGCCTCATACACTGAGCTTTCTCTCTTTAGAAGTCTCATCAATCTTTGGAAGTATGATCATCCATTTTATCTCAGAGGACATAACCTCCCTCTTTAAAATTTTAAAATTATTTATTTTCCTCAGGAAGGGATATAGGGCATCGGTATGTTTTTGACACAAATGACCGTGTTTGTTTCCCACCCACTTCCACGGGGTCCTTCACCATAGCCATTAAGTCTGGGTAGTTGTACGGAGACCAATGACAAACTGTGTAAGAGACAGTATGGAAACAACTCATTGTAGAGAGAGCCTAGTGTGGCAAAGACGCGGTGGTTAGTAGAAAAACTTGTTTCAACAAGAAAAACTTTTTATCACCTGTGATCCTGTCTTCTTCCTTGCCGTCTGAGGGAGAGGTGTCTCCCACTGACTTCTCTGCAAAACTGCAAATTAGGGGCAGGAAACACCAACCTCGAACAAATTTCTCAGACTTCTTAGATGGTAAATCTGCCTTTTCTCATATCGTACTTCTAGTGTCTGGCAGGTGTTGTGGTTTAATCCCAGCTGGCAACTAATCCCCGCACAGCTACTTGCTCACTCTTCTCGGTGGCATGAGGGAGAGAATTGAAAGAGTAAAAGTGAGAAAACTCATGGGTTGAGATAAAGACAGTTTAACAGGTAAAGCAAAAGCTGCACGTGCAAACAAAGCAAACCAAGGAGTTCATTCACCACTTCCCGTTGGCAGGCAGGTGTTCTGCCATTTCCAGGAAAGCAGCACAGCCGTTACTTCGGAAGATAAACACCATCGCTCCAGATTTCCCCCCCCACCTTCCTTCTTCCTCCCCCAGCTGAGCATGATGTAATATGGTACGTAATAACCCTTTGGTCAGTTGGGCTCAGCTGTCATGGCTGTGTCCCCTCCCAGCTTCTTGTTGGGGTGGAGTGAGAGGCAGAAAAGGTCTTGACTCTGTGTAACCCCTGCTCAGCAATAACAAAAACATCCCTGTGTTCTCAGTACTGTTTCCAGCATAAATCTAAAACATAGCCCCATACTAGCTACTATGAAGAAAATTAACTCTACCCTAGTCAAAACCAGCACAACAGGGCAGCGCATGGCAGGCTGGTGGGAACACTGGTCTTCAGCAGAAGGAGCTGTGCTCTACCGGCACCTGTCTGCTGAAACCATTAAAAAAATAGGGAGCTGCAATTTAAGATACTTCCTCTTATACTGGTTCTGTTTAAGAGGGGAAAAGAGAAAGACTTTTCAGGTTTGCATTTGCAAGTGCTGTATGCTTGTAGTGGAGTATGCTTGGATCAACCAAATTAGCCATTTTTATTATGTAACTTGAGCTTTACTAATAAGTTTCGTGAATGTGCTAAAAAGTGACAAAATAACCTTACAAAAAGAAAAGCTGGCTAGGTTTTCTTGACAGATACTTTGTGGGGCTGTTTGTCCCCAGCCAGAAGAAGAAATGTTAGGATTTGGTTTGTGGGCATGTCCTTACCTGAATTCCCACTGGTTTCATTACCACAGAAAAGTGAGAGAGTGGGGAGGCATGTGAAAATATTGTATGGTGCCGTGATCATCTAACTTAGCAAGCCTGAGGCAATTATAATGCTCATATATTTCTCCAGGAAGATGAAAGAATTACTGCTCATGCCCAGAGTCCTGGCTTGGGGTCTGAGAAAGAACAACATGGAAATTTTCTGCTAGTCTCTCACCTATGTTGCGTGAATTGATGTTAAAATTTAGCAAACACAATCTGTGCCCCATCCAGTTTAGTCATTTGAAGACAAAAGCAAAATGATGAACTGGATGGGTCCAGTTGGGGAAAACCACAAGCATGGCTATGCTGGGATCCTACGTAGCCTCTGAAATTCTGGTTCCAGGTGTGTCTGTTACTGAAATCTGGGCTTTCCCCTTAGCATGTGGCTGCCATGCCAGTACCATCTACCCTTTAGTAGGTAATGTTGCTTTATTTTGTCATGGTGTTTTTAAAAAGGACTAGTGAGAACTTTCCTCTGAAACCAAAACAGTCACAAGACTGATCCTGGTGGTGTGATTGAGAGACCAGGAGAGTTGAGAGACCTCAGATCAGTTCTCCCTCATGCTGTTTCATCATAAGCTTTATTTTTGCTCGCAGTCAGTGTGGCTTCTCAATAAGACTTGGAAAGTCTTTGCCATGATGTTAGTGGTGAACGGTGAGGTGCTTGGGAGGATTTTTGAGTTCCTTCTTTCTAATGGGATTAGAAGTAATAGAGAACAGTTCAGAGGAGGTTTTCTCTGCGAGCACAGATACCAAACCAAGGACCACATTGTTCCAGTATCTTGATTTTAAATTTTTTTTCCCCTCCCATTGAGAACATGCCTGTCAATAATATGCCAAGTAGGATGCTGGAGTTTTGTTCATATCTGTTCTTTTCTCTTGTGCTGGCAGATGAGTCAGCTTTTGAAGTACCTTAGAAGTGGGCCTCCAAGTGCCGCTGCAGTGAGAGTTGGTGTTAACTTAGGAATAAAGACAAGAACTCAGTGAAAAGAGGGAGAGAAAGAAGTAAGGCTCAAATTCAGAGCAGGCTCAAAACAGGTATCTTTCTGTTGTTTCTCACAAATGCCCATCATGATTTTATTTAGGAGAAACCAACGCAGGGGCGGTTTGCCTTGGCAAGTAATACTGTTTAACAAGTCAGTGCAAGAACATAAGCCATTCCTACTTTACGAGTATGCAGTTTGTGTGTGAGATTTTTAAACATCACAAATGCTTCCATCTGAGCCACTTTGGGAGGTTTGGTCAAGGTTTAGGTCTGGTGCTGTGTGCAGTTCCTTCCTGCTCTTGGTAGGAGATCTGTATGAGGATTTTCAGAATATTTTAATACACCGTTTTTAAAACTGCAGTTATTTCTGTGAATTACAGGGAACAGTCAGTCTTATCACATAGGGTAATTAATTGGAGAATTGGGATGTGTAAATTATTGTGTAAAACATAGTCTGCTTTACAAAACTAAGCACAAATGTGGATACTAAGGTTATTTTATCAAAACTTCTTTCTTGTAATCATATTTTGCCAGACTTACGCAAAATATCCATACTTGGTTAGGAAACCAGCTGGGGTGCTCTGGAGTGGTATCTATTGCACCCTTCTGCACTCTAAAATGGCACCCAAAACCTTTGACCACTGGAGAAGTTTTGACATTACAGTAGATGAGATACCACTTCAGGCAGCAAAATAACCAGCTATTAATGTCAGCTCTTCTTTAAAGTTTATTTTGTTTTTTATCTATTGCAACATATGCTCTGAACATGAAATATTTACGTAACTGGCAGTTTCTCCAAATTGGTCTGTGGAAAATTCTCCAAATGAGAAAACAACAAAAATGAAAAATATCTTTTAGCTTTTGTGTTGACTAAAATACACTTGATTGGCAAGTAGAAGTAGTATTTGCCAGGTAAAAACATCCCAATCTATAAAGGTTATTGCTTTCTGCCAGTGTAAGTGCTCAGTTTTGTACAGCATGCAGTTTAATTTTAGTAACACAAACTTCTCAGGAGGAAAATCTCTCTTAATTTTCAGAAAGAGTTTAAATTAATCTCAGCAAGTGATAGGAGACCTGTTGCCTTGTCACACCTGACACTGGTGTATACCCAGAGTAATTCAGTGTGTATGTATCCACTGTGGCAGTAGCTTTGGCTGTTAACCAGCTCATCCCCTTAATTATTGTTCCTCTCTGGGTCTTGGTTTACTTCACTAAAAAGCATAGTGAGACTTGTACCCGAAAGATCTGGTGACGTATATGGAGTATTACATTGTTGGTGAAACCTCTAATTGGAGTAGGCTGCAAACTGGAGAGGCTAGCCCTGGGTCCTCATCCACATAGGCTCTCACTGCAAAGTGGTAACTTACTCAGTCCAGTAATTACTCTGCTTCACACTGGCATACCCAACAAGAATTTTAGCGATGGAAAAATACAGTAAAATAACTAAAATGTGAGGCTTTAGAATTCTTTTGTATATAATGGTGCACCACCACCTCCTACCCCCCACCCACCAAAGTTAAGGGCTGCATGAACGGTACTTCTTAATTTTGCTTCTATGAAGATTGTTGCCGTGCAGCTTGAGCTGTGATTTTTAAGAATCTGGACTTGCAAACTGGAAAAGATGAACTAGTAATTGTGGTTGTTTAATGTGGCATCTAGATGTTGAGCAATCGCATAATTCCTGTGTCCCTGTCCTGTCTGCCCCCATCCACGCTCTCCGCCCCCCCCCTTTTTTTTGTGTGTGTGTGTGTTGTCAACAAGAGCTGACAAGAGCTGATAGAGGCTTCAGGTCTGTTATGGACACACATTTTCCATCTTTGTGTTTCAGTAGTAAGAATTATGTATATATAAACCTGGCTCTTTCTTTCTAAAGCAGAGGAAAACCTGGGCACCTCTAACACTTGTAGTTCATGCCTATTCCTCTTGGAAAATTGAGAGCTGATGTTTGCCACTGGCAGCTACTTATGAGTAGCAGTGGAAGGTAAAAGGAAACAAGATCTCAGATGCAGTCATAGCCCTTTGTCTATTAATTAATTGATTATTAATAGCCCTTTGTCAATTAATTGATTATTAATATTAATCAATTTGTCTATTGATTAAGCGTTGCCCATGGGCAGAGTTCAAACATGGGAGAAAGGTCTGAATCTTTCCAATACCTTAATGCTACAGTGAACGTAGCTGCCATGTCAATGAATTGTGGTTCCAGTTCTGCTGGTGTCAGCCACAGTGGTGACATAGCCTCCTTCAGTGTGTAATCTGCTTTCAAAAGTCTTATGCGGTAAAGTATGAAGGTCCAAACCGATAAGGTTTCACAGTGATCATCTGTCATCTGCAAGGATTACAGGCTGCCTGGGCTCCGAATCACAGCTCCTCTGGATCCTTGTGTGGCAGTCGGTGCTCTGTCACAGGTTGTGCTGCAGAGCCGTCACCTGCAGCTCTTCTGACAGCTCAGCCATTCTGCTTCTCCTACCTCATCAGGTGCCCATGTCTCAGCAGCCCATTTGTTACAAATGCTTTCAGACAGGAGAATGTTTGCAAAGAGATCAATCTGCAAGCTAAACTTCATTTTCCCCCCGGTGTTTCCTAAATAAGGAAATGCAAAGTCTGTAGGAATCCTTTTCTAAAGAACAGCTTTTAACCAGAAAACCCCCAAACTATGCATGAATTACACTTCGATTTTCACACCACCACTAACAACTGCTAAAAGCAGTGTTGGTCTTGCAGGTCTGTAGCAAGCGTTAGCATTGGGGATCAGTTAACTTTATGTCAGCTAAATCATGTCAAATTAGAGTATGTGCCTTAACAGCTACATGATATCAACACTAATAAGGGGCTACCTCAGAGCAGGCTATTATAAAGTGCTGCATTAACCTGCTGCCTTGTGAGTGATTTATAGTAGTCCATGAAAGTACGTACCTATATAGCCACATGCTCTTTTCTGGTTTCCTTAATTCCCCTTTACCTCTTCTGGTTTCCTTAATTCCCCTTTACCTCACATTGATTCTGAGAGTTCCGAACAGATCTCGGGATAAACAAGGAAATAGAGAGTTTGTCTTTGAATGGGAGTTTAATAGTTTGGCACTTGGAACCTTAAAAAAATGAGAGGTTATGTGATTAGGCCCATCATGTTAAGAGTAAGATGCAAAAGAAACTAAATAAGCAAAAGGGTGATACTGACTCAGGAATCGCCATCAGTTTGAAGTGGATACTCAAACAGATGTCTCATTACCAGAGCATGGTGGCTCTGGAAGAGTTGCCAATAAGATGCAGAAGAAAAAAAATTCAGTCTCAGAATGGCACTTGGTCAGGGCATAGGCAGGACGAGATGCAATGTGATAGCACAGTGTGGACTCTGTGTGCCTGAGCGACTCTGTCCTGGGCCTGGGGCAGCATGGCTGCTGACTCTGAAGCTGTAGATTGGATCTGGAGCTCCAAAATGCATGCTGCTGGCTGTATTTCTCCCAAACTTTGTCTTCAGTTAGAAAGATGGCATTGCTGGTCTCAGTTTTTGCTGTTGCCTTGTCCAGGCGTGCTATTGAAGATTCCTATGGAGATGATTTAAGATATAATGCTACTTTAGGATGAGCCAAAGGGTTTACTCACAATATTGGATTGTATGAGAAATTATAGCTGTGTAACATGCTATGGGGGCTGTCCAGTGTTCTCTTGTACACTTTTGAGCAAGGAGACTGCCTGTACTTTCTGGATGGTGGAATAGCAGTGTATGATTTGTAGTTGTTCCCGTTAAACCGTGGTTGGCTGGTTGGTTGTACTTGTATCTTCTGAGTTTGTGTGAATATAGGACAGAGTTTTACTTTCTGAATTGCCTGTGAACAGTATTAAGTCCTTGTGCTCAATTAAATTAGCGTAGCAGATAGCTAAAAAAGCACTACTGAAATTGTAAAGTCAAGCATACGAATACAAATATTAGTGGCTCTTAGTTCTGGGTATCCTGACCTTCAGCACAAACGTCCTCTACCATGTTGCTGCCTCTGGCCAGTGCTGAGTTCCAGAATCACTGTGTCTGATTTTGACGCAAAAGGTACAGGTTTCAAGTTGGGTTATGGGTTAGGATGCAAGTCTCATGGCTTCTCAACAGGACCGTTCCCCACCACACCACCAACCAGGGTGGGGGATACATGGCCTGAGACAGATCTGGCAAGTCTGTCTAACTCCCAGCTTTATGTTTCAAATCTCCCTGTTGATTGCTGCCTACCCAGTCCCAGTCCACTGGGGCTTATTGCTTACATCTACAACTTTCCACCCTGTCCCATGGCAGGAAGGAGAAATATTTTCAGCAGGGCTGAACAGTGCTTAACTCCTACCTGTCTCTGACAAGATCCATCACCCCGCTTTCCTTGTGGATCTGACCTTCCTGAACATGGAACTCAGTTTCTAGTGGTTCCTCAGCTTCTGTGAACTGTATTGTTCTGGTCCTTCCTAGGCCTTTCTTGTAGGAGCTGTGCCCAAAACCACAATGTCCTTGATACTGAGATAATACATACTTATGGGTTATATGTCCGATCTGTGAGTTATACATCTTAGATGAACTGTCTAGCTACTGAGAAGTGAACTAAAAAAACTTGTTCTGAGTCTCAGGAGAAAAAGCAGATATGTTTTCCAAGGCAACTATTCCAATAAGAAATGGGTTAAGTAAAAAAAACCAATTGTAGGTTAAAATTGTGCAGCATGTTGTTCCAGCAAATTCAGGTGAATATTATATTAGCTGAGTAGCTACTTTTAGAGAATATATACAGGGACAAACTGTAAATAGTATGCAAATACAGCTCCTACATTAATTTGCTATCCTGTCAGCAGCTTTGTGGCAATCCCCAGAAATTATTCTTAATAAATTGCTCATAATTGGTTCCTAAATGTAAGGAAATCATCAGCCCTCACTTGATGAATATTTTAAGTCATAAATTAGGAGTGCAGTGGTGATACAGATCTTGATTCTGTAACCCATACATGCCCATGGAGTTACATGTTCAACACCAGTAAAAGGTAGAAAAATTAGTGATTAAATTGAGCTCATTTAAATGCACTGATATTAAAAAATATTGGCTGAGCAACTCTATGATCAAGAGCTAAGCTTTCAAGAGAAATAAACTGTACTGCAAACTGTGCCTACTTGTCTGAAAATATTTGCAGTTTTTCACCATCAATGAAGTACATGCTCCTGATGGTGAACATGAGTTTGTAGGTCTTGTTTTGTCATAAAGTTTTAATTATCTTCTGAATTGTCATGCTGCACTTTTTCTGTGTGTGTGTGTGTAAGATAAGATTTGATGAAGTAAGAGTGGTAATTCTTCCATGACTTTCTTTCGCTACCAGATTGGTCTGAAAAAGTGGAAATAGGAGGACTTGTAACAAAATCTTCCAGTGTTTGGTAAGCAAACCAAAACAAAACCAAACAAAACAAACCAAAACCAAAAAAAAAAAATGTTTAAAATTTTAATGCAAACTTACTTTTATTATTAAACCTTTTGGACAACTTCTTGCTTTGCCTTTTGCTTGCTTATTTTTGTCTATTCTTCCTGTAAATGGAATTGGATATAAACATGTGTGGCCATTTGGATGTAATTACATGAAGTAAACAGCAGTTGATTGTGGGAACAATGGAGCCTGTACCATTGAAATCCTTTTAGCAGTGCAGCATGGGGGAGGCCTTTCCTCTTTTCTCCTCTGTGAGAAGCAGGTATGAAACAGGTGCATGAAAGTAAGCATATACCATATGCCTTTATAACCCAACTTGCTGATAAACACGATTATCCAAGTAAGGAAGATGTAAATAATGATAATACAATTTAATTTAGGTAAGCATATAATGACTGCTTAAAGGTTTTGCCTTTCATTATCATGCTCTAAGCCCGTAAAGGAAAACCTGAAATTCAATATGTGGAATGAGGAAATGATTTTTCAGGTAAAAAGAGGTGATTTTAGTGTGAAGTAACTGTAGTTGTTCCAAGTTAGTTATCTGCAAACCAGTGACGTTTATCATCAGAATATGCCTAAGATTGAGTGTTGGATTTCAATTTCCACATTTCCTGAGACCAGCTGTACTTCACTGTGTATCCCTGCTTTTTTCCAGTTTCACCTGTCCAATGCTTTAGGTACATCAAACACTTAAAATGCAAAACAGAGAACAGAGAAAATTACAGAGCCTCAGATCTCCTGAGGGAGTAAAGATCCTTCAGCTCACAGTGAAGTTTCTCCCATTACTTTTGCCTCCTAAATTGTGCCTCTAAAGAGAGGGAAAAGGAGGTTAGAGACAGAAAGATGAATTTCTTTGCTACCCAAACTTAACCAAATAAGGAAGATATAAAGGAATAATTCTGTTTCTTTTCCCCCTCTGAACTGCAGGGATCCATTTATCATCTTATTTGGGTTAATTGGACATTTGAGCAGTGGTTTGCATCTTACTTTCTGTTAATGTATCCAATACAGTTTGCCAGGACCTGGGGTTAACTGGACACCAGCTTGGGATACAAGCATGAGTGCACTGGTATTACTGTCATTTGTCTTGACGAAAGAAGCCAGGAGTTAATGAATTAATTGATGACAATGCTAACTCACTACTGTCTGCCGTCCAAGGTTTGCTTTTAGAGCTGCAGGGTTGCATGGGCGAGAGACCTGAACACAGCCTTCCTTGGCTAGACTGGCTGTACATACGACAGCAGGAATAAATTAATGGCTCTCCATATATAGCAGCTCTTGCAGGCGGTTATCTTTCTGATGAAATGTCTTCTGGATCCCTTGGGATTTAATGAATCCCTTTCTCCCATTGTAAAGTCCCCAAAATAAACCGCCTTGCAGGAACAGGCAGAGATTGAAGGAGAAGGGTCACATCTTACCACCCAATTTCTGAGGGGTGCAGGGAAGGAAAATCTTCCGTATTTCATTGCGAAGAGCCTCGTTCCCTGCAAACACCTGAAAAGCAGGCAGCAGGAGCAGCTGGCAGCTGTGTAAAGCCATGTGGGTCCTCTGGTCTTTCCTCCCACAGGAAGCCTAAGGCCAGGCCTGCCTGCTGCTTTCAGGAATTTGGCTGCTTGCCTTTTTTTTTTTTTTTTTTTTTTTGGTGTGTGAGTGTGGAAGGGGTTATTTACTGGTTGGAGGGCTCTGGCTGCAGAGGTGACTTGCAGAAGCAACAATATTGCCAGGCATGACTTCTTGGAATGTGTATTTGGTGCAAGTTGTTTCAAACGGTGCTATGTGTGGTTCTGGAGCTAGGTTGGGTGGTGAGATGGCAGAAGGGTGCAACACATCGTGTTTGATGTTAAAAATTAGTAACTGCGCTGGTTTGATCTTGGGCAGTGAAATTCAGAATTGTCACTAGCTATTGTTTGCTCTGTTTTCCAATCTTAAGAACATTTCTTCCCCTGTTGCTTCTCTGTCTCAGCCTACTCCAGAAATTGCTCTGATGACAAAGCAAAGCTGTGCCACCTTCTCCTCCATGCTTTTCCTCTACTTCTAAACTGGCACACAAACCCAGTTCATAAAGCACAGCAAACATGTCTCTGCTACTGAAAAAGGGAGCAGGCACTGAAAAATACATTTAAGATTGTGTCCATGTAAATTGTTAGATGGTATTTAATGTGCCAGCATACGTAGACTGGTATTTCTGTGAGTGTGTTTGACGTTTGTATACCCCTTCCTCCTGAGACATATGTTAGGTGGACCATTTATATATATTTATTTTATCTTTTTTCCTGGTGTTTTTATGTCATTTTTTAATCCTGCCGTCTCAAGGTACCCAGAGTAATGTTTCCTCTCATATTAGTGTGCTTCAGTATCATCCAGTCACAAATGTGGAAAAGCATTCTGCTGAAAATGTTAATTTGGGATTTAAAGTGTGCTAACTCTTTGCTTCTGGTTTGTATAGGAAATCCTTATTTCCTTGTGTTTGCAGAGATTCATTAAAAAAAAAAAGCAGCAATGCCACAGATAAATATAAAACTAGAAGGCAAACTGGCAAGCAAAGTGCTGGCAGAAAGGACAAGTATCTTCCCATTCTTAAATGTGTAGTCCTCAAATATGTAAGGCTCTGCCTAACTTTTGAATTCCCAAAGATGCCTTGAAGTGTCTGATGGATGAAATGCTGTCTCCAGAACATCAGCTCTCCCTCCCTCAAAAGGGGGTCTGGCTTGCAAGGCAAGATCCTGAAGCTGCACACAGTGTTACTGGGATGGGAAGCATATCCCAGACTTGGCCCTGAGCTGGGTACCTCCAGATGATGGTATTTATTTTTTTTTTCCTGTCCGCCAATGAAAGCCAGGCTGCTGCTGCCCTTGCATTCCTAACATGCAGCAAGTGAGCAGCCCTATGCCCCCACACTGTCCATCTGTGCTCTGTGGAGAGAGAGCCAGGACCGGCAGCAAAAATGCTTGCAAATTTCAAGGTTATATCCGCTATATCCACATTCTCCAACAGCATTGCAAAAACTAAGTGTGCTTTGGTATCTCTTGCTTTTAAAAGACCAGGATGAAGGCTTGAACAGTATGGAGGGAAAAAGAAGGGGGAAGGGGATCAGGAATGCTAGAAAATAGTTTGCCTTCTGGATAGGCCAAGATTTGGACCTAAACTTTTGACATTTAATCCCAGACCTTTGGTACATTCATGGGGCATTATATGTCTGTTACCATAGCCATCATTCCCAGGCTTTTGGTAAGGGATGAGGGAGGAGAATCCTAGTGCTTTCTACTGTTGCCAAAGTGGCTGTTGAACAACATAATTAATGCGTTCTCCCTGCCCTGCACCACGGGCGCTCAGATTGACAGGCTGTGCGAGCTGCATGTTGTGAGAGGGTTCTCCAGATGACTTTTGCGTTAATCCTAATCACTAAGATGGATGACATAGTGAGGAATAATTAACCAGCCTTCAACCTAGGTGGTATTAGAGTTTCTTCAGTAGGAGGTGGGCATCCAGAATCCTTCAAAGTAATGTTTTAGGCTCAGGTAGTTGGTGGACCTTCAGGTAGTTACCAGCATATTTAGGTCATCTGAAAAGTGGCAGTCTTGCAGGTGGGATTAAATAGTTTATTTAAAATGTATAAATCCCTCCTAAATCTCTGAACTGCTTGTGTCTTGTATTTCCCAGTCATGGCTGTGTTGCTCTTGGCAGTAGGGAAGACAGAGGGGCTGTCTTTAAGAGTAGCTGTAAGTGGTTTTGCTTTTGTCAAACAGCTTTCCTTATTAATGGCTCAGCATGACATCGCTTACTCGGTTTCAGACCTCACGTTTCAGCTGGCAGCACAAAGAATTACCTCCCTGCAATTCAGCTGGCGGTGATCCTGTCCTTGTTGACAGCCGGGAAGTGTGAGTAAGAGCCATTTAGGCTCATACGCTGCACTGGGTGCAGAATCATTCTTGTCGTTTCCCTGTAGAAAACTTCAAAAAGATATGTAATACACCCCTTCACCTCTCCTGCACAGGGATGGGAACATTTCAGGATGGTTTGGCAGAGAAGACAAATGTCAACATGGTCTGCTGGTGTGCAGCCTTGTGGTCATCAGTGAGCATCAGCTTCAGCTTGGTGCTGCCATTTGGCTTTGCTCTGCTTTTCGTACTCTGGTGTGTCATTGTCCGCACATTTTTGGCAATGGGCTACCTTACCAGTTGTGTGTAACTTCACATGCTCACTGAAGATTTCACATCTTATTTCTCCATCTTGTTGCCCACTTCGAGGGCTTCTCCTGTGGTTGGAATTCTAATGTCTGTGGCCATGTTTTCTGAAGAGGCACATCAGTATAAACTGGTGTGATTTGATTGGGTCTTCTGGATACTAAGTGTCATTCAGAGTTTGCAGCAGGTGGCTTTGGTACTGTACTGCCTACATCAGTGTCCTCTCCTCCCTTTAGCCTGTCCTTTCTGGACTTCGATAGCCGCCAGTGGTGTGGTGTTGTGGATGGTTAATACTGCCGTGTCAAGCGATATGCTCTTCTTGGAGGATGTGGAGCAGGGGAGAATTTCTTGGTTTTAGGAGGCAGTGACCTCTGCATTAGAAATGAATCCTTTGCTAATCAAAAAGGATTCTACCTTCAGTAGAAGGTGAGTAGGGTTTCTAATTACTGTTCGTTATAAGTTGTTTTACCCAGCAGAAGTTCTCAGCTGTAGTTGCTTTGAGGCAGTTTTATATGCTTTATTTTATACAATCAAATTTGCAAAAGCTGAAGCTCAGAGATGGGTCAACAATTTATCAAGAATGGTACAGTTTTCTATTTCCAAAGAGTAAATCATGTTAGCAGAGGTGATGTTCAGTCATGAGATCATAAATTAGAAAGGGCTTGCCCATCCAGAGCTTAATAAATACATTTTTAGGAAACGCAGCTTCCTTCCACGTGTGAGCTTGGAGTATCCTCACTGTTTCTCTATGAGATAGTTTGCACTACTTTGATGACAAATACAGTGCACTAGAGAAATCCATAATCGTCATCTGTATTGATGGCTCTGAAGTGTTGTGCAGGGTACACTTTTCTGTTCACTAGTGTTCAATAAAACATTATATACTTGTTATTAAAAACCTGAAGATGTGTCAGGGCAATTATAGGTTGTAGGAGGAAGTCAGCCACTTGGAAAGGTAGAAAACGGCGTTATTCAAACTGCTCAGTAGAAAAGAAATAAATATATCTTCCTGGGAAATAGATGGGAGTTAGTTCCTGAAAACACCATGATAAATAGGAGTAAATAACCTCCCTCAGAGGAAAAAAATCTATGTAAAAGTTCAGCATTGCGATCCTCTTCGGCTTTTTCTCCTCCTTCTCTCATCTCCCTCTGCACTCAGTGAAATAAATCAAATGAGATTTGTGGGTGGTTCTGTTTCTTTTGCTTTTTTTGAGAAGCTCTTGTGCATAACCTTTCCAGCTATTTTGTGTATGTTCTTCCTTAAATAATGTGCCCTTCTGCAATTTTAATCTCCAGCTACAGACTTCAGTCTAGTGTGAACTTTCCCTGATTTATACAATCATGTGTGTTCACTGAGAGCTCTTGGCACTGGTTTGTCTGCTATATATGAGTTAGGGCTTGATTCTTCCAGGTCTTCTGAATTTCATACCCAAAGCGTTCTCTGAGCTCTTTTCATTATGTCCTTGTTCTTCACCAGGAAGAGATCTGGGGAACAAATAGCCCTTGCAGCACGAGGGGCTGAGAGGCACTTAAACTCTTCAGCAAACTGATGTGCACAAGCAAATGTGCTGCTTCGTGGTGAAACCTGGGCTGATAAAAGCTGCTGCTTTGCTTGCACCAGACAGAAGCAGTTTTGGAAGTAAGTAGAAGGCGTTCCATCAGCTGCTGTCTGAGTGTAGATGCTTTAAGGTGCCATTTCACATGGCTATATGGGAAAACAACTCTCCTTTTCAGGTAATGCCTTCTAACAAATGCATCACCTGACTTGGCTGAGATTTGTGAGAAGTTTTGAATGGGGAGTGGAAAAAAAGCCTAGGTAAGAGTATGTGCATCTATGCTGGGGAGAAAAGTCTGCAGCCTTTTAGCCTGCACAAATGGGAACAAAAATACTTGCTGCTGGTGATTACCCTGCAGAGTTCCTGGGTTTTGCTCGAGGAGCAACCCAGGAGAAGGGGCTTTTGTCCATGCAGAGGGCATCATGGGGAAATAAATGGTGCATCATTTTGCATTTTAGTGAGATAGAGGACAACTCTTTAGTATATGTTCTTAGAGTAAATGCTGCAGCATTCCTAACAAGCATACAGCTTCTTGATGTGACATGGGTAAGCATTGAATGTAGATATGTAGGAGTTAGGAAATTTCCAGGCAGGAAGAAGTGTGAGACCAAGCAGAGTGAAAGGATTAAAATTGCCATCCCAGTGGCGGTACTGAAAGAAAAGTGAATTGCCAATGTTTAGCATCAGGTGTTCAGACTTGGGGCTTCTGCATATTGAAATACCTGTTGGCATCTGCGGCTGTTGCCCTGGGGTGTGGCCATGATAGCAAGCATTTGCCGTGTGAAAAGAATTTTAAATATGTTAAGCTTGTTTCCTATCCAAAATCAAAACTCCTAGTCAGATTTTGTTGGCCTGTGTGCTAGTACTTGATAAATTCAGCTTTAATGTTTGGCCTTTATGCTTTCCATGTAGTATTCATTTGAGTAGCAATACTAAAACTTTCTTCTGGTTTGCTGAGGAAAACTTGCTTCGTCGCACTGTGTAGCTCAAAGCTGCTGACTGTGAGCTGAAAAATTTTTGTAGGCAGATGATCAGATCTGTCTGCTTTGTTTTCTGAAATTGGTTGTCCAGAGAGAGCAATATCAGTTATCCCCCTGCCTCTTCCACAGTCAAGAGACTGGCAACATTAATGCAGAAGCAAAATGGGACTTGCCAGTCTATATTACCTCCATCAGTTAATGTCAGTGTGCTGATTCTTGCTTCTCTCTGATGTCTACAGCCAGTAATAAATCACGTTTGACCGAGCCGAGTCAACATGCTGATTTGCAAACATGAAGTAGCATCTAATAAAAGTATGCATTTCAGATTTTTAAAGAGTAGACATTGGATTAACCTGGAGTAGTGTAAATTGCAGCTGCAGTGAGTGAACTGAAGCTTTGCTACTTGAAAGTTCAGCATATACTTTAGGTATGCAAAACTAATTAAAACTGAATTTTCTCATGTTTTCAGAAGAGACTTCAAATACATTTTACTGAGAAATCACATCCCTTTATATTACAAAGTATTTCCAATCTTATAATTTTCCCATTTGTCAACTTTGATTGTAAACAAGAGCTCATACCACAAGCAATCTTTTTCTCTAGCAGTGATCACCCAGCAAGCCTTGTAAGAATAAATAATTATTCTTACTTTATTTCACGTGTATGGTGCCCAATACTGTATAAAATGTCTCCAAACATCTTCACAGCCCTTTTAGGTTGTGTTGTCTATGGAGGAGGGGGAATGTTACCATGTTTGTACAACATGGGCAGCCCCTATTAGTCTGATCTCCAGCCCCAAGGATATCTATATCCAGAAATGATACTAACCCTTACCCTAAGCTTTCTTTTCCAAAGTTTGGTGTAGTTTTTATGTATACACATTTCATCCCATTCCTTGGTGTGGTTCAGAAATCCTCAGGCACTCCGTGAGCTGATACGTCTTCGATAACTGCAGAGGGGCATTCTACAGGGCAGGCTTTTCTGGTGCATGTTTTCCATAGTGGTGTGGGTCAAGATTGTTGCATTTTCTACAGAAAGACAAAAGTATGACTGGTAAAAATAAGATTGAAAGAAGGGTTTCTAAGTGCTTACAACTGGCCCAGTGTGTCTGCTGAAAAAAGGTCCACTCTGTTGGACCTTCCCATGACAACAGACAAGCAGGCTGGCCCTTCTTTTAAGAAAAGAATGAGTTTGAGTTAGTTCTAGTCTTATTCTAGGAAGAAGAGGCTACGCTGCACAAAAGCTAAGCTAGACATGCTTGTGCTCTAGTTTCTGTGTATGGAAAGTGTCTTTTTGGACGGACACACATGCTGCTCTCACCTGAGCCTACCAAACACCTAACTGCAATTTTACAACTTTCTTGACACCCTTTAGCAGTGTGTCTGTCTTTGCTGCTGTAGGAACAAATGCTATATAATGTAGAAATGCAAGTCCGCAAGAGGAGGGAAGAAGAATGAAACATTTAGTTTAGATTAAGCCCTGGTTTCTTGCCTCAGACCTGTCACCTTGATTCTTAGGTGATGACATTTGATCATCTAAACAATTAGCTCCTGGATGATAAATTCTTCTTTGTCGCGGAATAATTACTGTTCCTATATATTTAGTTGCTCTCTCTTTCTTCATGCTTTTTAATCTTTGAACCAAATGACCTCCAAGGGTTCGTAGTGCATGCATTTTTTCCAAATTGTTAACTTCTTCATGTTCTCCAAAACAACTCCCTTGTTCCTTTTTTCAGGTGTTAGCTGCAATCTGGGGCAAGTTGTCCATACGTGGCCTTCAGAGAATCACAGCCCCCATACTCTAGCTGATATTTTTAGGTTCATAGTCCTTGTACTGGCAGTGAGACTTCCTGATCTGCAGCAAGGAAATGCAGTTGGTCCTTTCTGGTTGGCAGAGGATACATTCAGCTCAACCTTCGTTTTAGTTCGAGTTGTATGCAAACTATTTCTGCTTGTTGCTCTCTCTTTTGATTTTCCTGTAGTAATTTCATATCCTCTCGGAGAAATCAGGGACAGGATCAAATTTATTTGAGAATGGAAGAAAGTATAGCCTAAACCATCAATACTTTCCCAAAGCATCTGTGTTTTGCTTGCTACCATGTCTTTTGAGGCACAGGCAAGGCAGAATGACTTTGTTTAATCCAACCTTGCATGTGTTCCCTGTTTCTCAGTGAACTCTTGATTTTTATAGCTGTGCTTGTATACTGCAGAAGGAAACAGCCTGTGTCAGCTGAAATGCTCTGGACAGCCATGGAGATTTGAGAGCTGCACTTACTTGCAGTATGGAGAGTGGATTTGTGAAGTGGTGCTGGGCAATACAAGAGCAAAATCTGTTAAACAAATGGAAGTCATTATTAGGTACGTGCCCTCCACAAGTTTATTTTGAAACCTGAATCCTTGAGGCATGTGAGGGTTTCTGAGGAGTCACCGGTTTGGTTGCTGCTAACAGGTTTTTTTTTGTATTACTGCTTCTCTTGATTGTTCTGGATGGTTTATGACACACTTGCCATTTTTTTAATAAAAATTGTGCTGAGGCAGTGATGCTATTTCCCCCTCTCTTCCTAGCAGAATAAAGCTATAAACTGTCCTGTCTTCACCCATAGGGTGCTTTTGACATGTTAAATCAGAGTTGGGAGTCTTCTAGGTGCAAAGTAGACTAAACAACAGGCTAAAGTAACTAAATGATAGGCATTCATCTCCCTGTGAGGCTGCAGTATAGAACCTGGAAGGAGGGCAGCTCCCAAGTCCCCTTGCTGCACATCCCTTGCTGCACATTTCTTTCCCTGCTTACAGAGCTGTGAGGTGTCCAGGCTTATAGCAAAAAACCCCTCTGCCATCTCGATTTGCTCTGACAGTGTATTTCCCTGTGTTGCATTACCAGTGATAGACTTTTCTTGGATGTGTGACTGGCTGCATCGCTTTCCTCCTGCTAACCTTGCTCTGTTCAGTGAATCAGATGGGTTTGTTTTCAGCAGATGTTTCTGCCTCAGATCAGTGGAGAGTCTCTAGATGATTTCATTCCTTTCTATAAAGTGATTGAATACCAACTGGAGGTGTAGCAGGAATATTCTTACCTGCCAAGATCTAAAACAGCTCCATTCATTACCGTATTCACTCATAGTCCTGGTAGAGAAGCTTTATGCATAAAGCTTGAAGAGAACAGCATTACTGCTGTACGTGCCTCTCCCAGAGGCTGACGCTGATGTGGCATAGGGAGAAGTCACATTGTGGTACCTGAAAGGATCTCTTCGGTTTGACAGGAGGCCACCATGATGCCAGCATGGTGTGCCCTGGCAGATTAAAACAGATAAGTCTGTGCTATTAACCACCTGATCTCCTTGTCTCAAGGGTCCTGCTGCAGAGCATGACTTGGGGGAAAGCTGAGCATGTATCCGATAATTGGGAAGGGCTGGCAACTGAGTAAAAAGAGGAATGACTGCGGTGTGTTGGTTAGCTGATTTTTTCCCCAGTTTAGAAGCCTAAAGAAGCTGATGACAGTTCTTCAGTTTGTTTTGAAGGTGGCTGGGAATCTAGCAGTGTCCGTCTTGGTGGAGAGTTTAGTTAAATGGAAAAGGATTTGTTTTCAGAATAAATTGTTCACGTTTTGCAGCACTGCTAAGTTTTATTGACCAACTATTCAAAACCTTTTGTGTCTGGACAAGAAATGAAAACACAAACATGCTACTGGTTCTCTGTAACTCAGAAACCTGGGCTCATTGCAGATGTCAGCTGAAAACATTGATTTACTCAAGACCTTCTCTTACTTCTTCAAAGTCACTCGACTGAGAACTTTGCCTGTTGGCTCAGGCTGTGGTCCAAGCTTTTCTTCCAGCTGCCAGGTCCATGAAGGGGACCATAGTTCAATCTCATCCCAGGTATTTATTTACCAGTAATATATGGAAAATAGGGAAAGAGAGCAGCTGCACTTTTTGAACATGAGATGTGTAGTCGTATATGTAGACTTGCTGTTACTTGGCACCCAGAGCACAGTGTGGTAAGGTGCCACATTTCCAAAGACAGTAGCAATGGCAAGAGTACTTTTTTCCCTTCAAATGTGCATTTTATAATGGTAATACAATTGTACAGCCCTTTTAGCCCCTCTTCTTTTTATAGATAGAGGAAGAAGATAGGATTGTAGGATGCCACAGGTCAGAAGGGACCTCAGGAGCTCTCAAGTGCAGCTTCCTGCTCAAGCAAGCTCTGTGTCAGACCAGGCTGCTTGGGGCTTTAATCAGTCTGGTTCTAAAAACCTCCAGAGATGGAACCTGCACAAACATCACATGTTCAGGCTGGAGTCCTTTACGTTATTTGCCACCAGTGACCATCAGAGAGCCGCAGAAGTGAAGACAGAGGGCCCAGCCTGTCTCCTTTGCCAAGCAGTATGAGTTCGAAGGAGCAAATAAGTCTTCATCTCCAGCTGCCCCCCAGGTGGATTATCCATACAGTTCTCTTTGCATTATTTAACATCCATAGTAAGGTGCTAGGAGAGGTAGTGAAGCAGCACGTACCACATCACTGTTGATGCAATGCCCTTTAAAAGCATTATAGCATCCTAGTACTTGAATGAATCCAGCTAAAATTGAGCTTTTCTGGTACTGCATGAAAGAGGTAAAGACTTCTCTGGTTATTGCAAGATCTCTACCTTGAAACTTGGCTCAGTTTTTAAGTATTTTTGAACTTGTTCATGCTTAGTCTTCCGCTAGCTGTAGGTGAAGAGTACACACATCAGCTGTCTGGCACAGACCTCAGTCCTCTGATCTGCATCTTTATATGGGGCTCAGAGGTTTGGATGCTTCCCAGCCTTTAACTACCTCTTTGTTAGGCCAGAAAACTTATAATCTGGGGACACTTTTTGTTTACCTAACCCTGTGATCAGAATTGACCAGGACACTTACATTGTCTGGCTGATGAGCCCAATGGGCCTTTTAACTTACTGCATGGGTTTTAGTCCCATAAAGTGTCTTTAAAGGATGTGACCAGTATCAGAAGCTGGAAGAGCTATTCAGTATTTCCCTTGAACCATTTTTGTCTTTGCAAAGTGTCATTTCCATTCAGAGCTATAGGTGTTTGTCAGTCAACTGAATTATATGTTCTAAACAGTATTCAGAGTGTATTTATATGTGGGTGTACACATGTATAATAGAGTGCAAAATATTATCCGTATGTAAACTTTTATCGATTTTAGTCTTTCATTTTTGTGGATTTGCAGTTTCCATATGAAGTAGCTGTCTCAGGTTTTCGAAAATGTGTCTTTTTTTTATTGTTGCCTTTCAAGCACATGATTACCGTGTGTAAAAAGGGAGAGAAGGGAATGATGCTTTTGCTGTTCAAAGGGGATCTCAACCTCTGGTTTTGTTCTGTTGTGTTTAATAAGAGATTGCAAGGACTGCATGTCCCGATATCACTTATCACATTTCATACCAAGTCTGGTTTTCATTTTAATTCGAATAAAAAATTAAAATTGACTGGTCAGTTCCACTGTTTTAAATGTTTATAGCTTCAACCTTTTTTATTTGGGTTTTTTTGCTAACATTTTGAAATACTTCCAAAATATTTTGAAAAGCCAGGAAATGAAAGCCAGAGCTCTAAAGGGGGGGCGGGGACGGGGACGGACTGCAACTAGAAAATAAGTTTGGGTAGCGTCATTTAACAGCTCTTCAGAGCAGGTGACAAAAAAGGCGTTTTCTCAGTGTATTCACCAGAAAGCATCTCAGTATTTTAAGAGAGATGAAGTTAACCAAGTGTCTTAGAAGGCCTGAGAAAAACCCAAAAAATCAGGGTTTCTCAGCATTTGAAATACATCAGTAACAAAAATGTTGTTATGGAAACCCTGAAGACGAGCGTAACATTTCTTGTCTGTTGCTTTGTTTTTTGAAGAACTAAGTCTGTGCAGTTTGGAGACCATCAAAAACCAGAGATGCTTGTACCACTGGGAGCAGAGCTGACCTTCGGGTCAGCAGTCTCCATCTGTCTCCTTCATCCAACTTCCAGCCTAGGTGCCATGGTACAGACCTGCCTCTTCATTCCTCTTCTCTTTATAAATCATAAAACTAGTTTCTTCCTATTTTGAATGGTAATGTGTCATTTTTCAGAGTTCCAAAATACAGCTGGAGCCTGTTCACACTTCCCACCCTAACACCAGGTTGCCTGAGGGGCTGCTGTGGCCCATTTTACTAAAGACTGAAACAAGATATCATATAGAAATATTCAAGTGTGGATTTATCCAAAGGAATCTCTGAATACCCTGATGTGAAAGCACCCATACCCGAGGCAAGCTGGCTTGCAATGTGTTCTGTCATTGTATGGGTTTGCTGTGAGCCAGGGTAATGAGTTGTTCATGGGGTAAATTTATTTTTAAAGCGCAGTCTAGTTCCTGCAGCCTCCCATCGCAGCAGAGTCCTGGCCGTTATATCCATCAGTGTACAGATACATTGGTGGGTGGTGTTCACGAGAGGCTTTGAGTACCAAAAAGGGGCAGGTTGCACTTGTGGCATTGCAGTTGCAATTCCAGGTTAAGAGCTGCTCAGCCAAAATGGGAATTTGAGTCAAACATTGCAGCTTGGCTGGGTGGACTGACTGCATTCTTCTACAGAATCATTTGCTTGTGGGAAAAGCAATTTGTATTTGAGGTTGCTGAGTTTGTTTGTTTTTGAGATTCTTTATCAAGGTAAGACTGAGTCGAATTAGAGAAGCAAACACAATTTCCCTGAAAAGTGTTCAGGCTTTTCAACATTTTATGTAGGATAAATATGAAACTCACTTAGATCACTTTTTTTTCTTATATAGGTCTCAGAAGCAGTGGGGTAACTGTGTATGAGGACGAACCGACATGACTTGTGTGCATCTCCCACTGGCCGCAGGAAAGCGTGTTCTCTTGAATTTCACCTTAACTGTTTTAGTTCCCCAAAAATCAAATTCTAACTGAGCACCCCCCCAACATGTAAATCACAGTTGGGATTTTTTTTTTGGCATGCTGTGCTATCTACTTGAAAATTGAGAAAGTGTGGAATTAGCAGCTACAAACCCTCTTATGCTGGAGTTGTTTCTGTGTGGGTGCCCCACAGCAGGTACAGTGGGGGATGGTGAACAATTTTTTAGTGTTTAAGGGAGGACTACTATGTTATATTTATGTGTGTGTGTATACCTTAAATATGCCTCTTTGCACCCAACTCCTCTCCCTGCCTCCCTTTGTGCTGTTCAGCTGTGCCTTGGCCCTTGCCTTGCAGCTCCATGGCTGCTCTTATTCCTGAAACCTGCCTGGCTGGGGCTTGTGCTGGGGCTGCTGCTCTGCAACTGAAGCAATGGGTCTCACTGCATCCCATGCCATACCTTGTGTATCAGCCTAAACAGTCATGGGCTTTGACAGCAGGGATAAAGAGTTGTGCAAACCAAATTTGACGTTGTTTTCCTGAATTATCCGAGACTGAATCAAGTGGCTTTTTTTTGTAATCCTTCAGCTGATCCGCTGGGTAGTAAGGTTTGTGTAGTCATGCAATGAACGTGGTCTGCTCTTGCCATTGTTACATGAGTAAAAGCATAGTCTGCCATGTTGAATCCTACTCAGGAGCCTGCCTATCTCTCCATCTGCACACTAGTCCATCATTTTTTGAGCATCTTCAGTGAATCAGGCAGACTTGTTAATTTTTTGGGAGGCTCTCTAGTTGAAGGGGAGAAACTAAAATCAGTGCAGTGCAGACAAATTCACGCTGATCTTAAACAGTGCTGTCACAAGCAAGATGTATCTGGTAAGGAATTGCAGTCAAGGGAAGAGGTTTATGGCCTTGCAAGGCACCTGTGTGACTCCATTAGTACTCACTTGCACTGCCTGTAACAAATCTGTCCCAGACAAACATCATTTCCTGTCTGTACTGACGGGCTGTTTGTTTTTTCCTTGTGGGATATATTGCATTTTGTTTTTCTTCTTGGTTGGTTGGTTTCGTTTGGTTTGGTTTTGTGTTTGTTTTTTTTTTTTTTTTAATTATTTTTTTTTAAAGACCTGAATAATCTTCAGGAATGTTGTACTTAAGACAAAATGTGATTTGACTTTAATTGCTTTTTTTTTTTTTTTTGGTATTCTCTGTCTGCTCAATAGCTAATGATCTCCTTGAGTCCTTGTTACTTTTGTTTGCCAACTTACACCCTATTTTAAGAGGTTCTCTAGCAGCTTTTTTCACCATCTTACAGATTTTAACATGGTCTTACAGCCTCATTGCAAACAAACTAATTATATGGTGCTTGTCAATGCAAGTTGCACAATCCTACATGTACATCTTTAGGCTGAAACAAACCTTATATCAGAAGCAATTTATAGAGTCACAAAATAACAGATGTTGGAAGGGAGTTCTGAACGTCACGTATCCATAACCCTGAACACATATATTACAGTTGTAAATATATTGGAATTTAAGCATGGAAAGAGGATATGTGTATGTGTCTGTATTTGAATGTTTTATATGGTGTTTGAGGATGTGCAGCTCCACTTGGGACTGGTTCCTCTAGGTTCCACCATTAGCAAAATCCTTATAATAATAAAAATCATACTAACAACGCGCCCCCCCCCCCCCCCCCCCCCCCAAGTTTTAGATCCTCCCAGCCGTAAGCCACCTGGCTGGAAGTGGAAGATACCCATTTAATATACTTTAGCATCAGAGTTTACTTGTGAAGTTCACAAGAGAAGACAGTTGAGAATTAACATCTCTGCAGAGGCAGAGTATTTCTTTTGGGATCATTAGCAAGCCAGACAGTATCTATTTGCTTCTCACTTCAAGAGTGATGTTAGCAGAGTGCTTTGCAAGAGGTTTGTTTCAGACGGGGAGGTTTGACCATAACCTGTAGAGGCCTTTGAACTAAATCTGAGCTGTTAAAACAGCATCAGTCCATCCCTTCTACTTCTCTGAGGGTGAAATCTTGCTTTGAGTTGGTTTGGGCAGATCTTTCGTTCTGTTAGGTATGACTTTTTCAGCATGACTTTTCTGTCCAACAGTCTTGTTTGCCACTTTATTTGTGCATGCCCACAGGCTATATTGCCATGTGGTGTTGTCCAAGATGTGCTGACATTTGGGACAGCTTTCATTGTTCCCTTCCACCAGCCAACCCAATATGTGTTTACCTGGGTTATTTTCTCTCTGTGCTGCCACATTTTTTACGTCCCATTGCTCTTCATGCTTATTCCCTGCTCTGCTGGGTACGTCTTGTGTTCTTTATGCTTTAGTTAACATTCCTGCCTTCCTCTTATCTAGATTTTAGTTCCTACCTTGAAAGCCCAGAGGAAGTTTCTTTATCCTTTTTTCAGATGATCTCAATCCTCCGAGCTTCTCTCTGCCTCTAGGCTGCTGTTACAGATTTTGACGATCACCTTCTTTGTTTCCATTCCCTATTTTTTAAAATGTTTCTGCAGACAGGGTAGAAATTTGGATGCAGATCTGCTCCTATCTCCAGTAATCATTTCTTTAGAGTTAAGTCTTGACATGAAATCTGAAAAGTGTTACTGTTACTCAGTGCTTTGGGCTGCCAAGATTGTACATGCTGATTCATGGTTTCAAGCCCAGTTGCAAAACCATTTCTTAAAAGCAAGCGTTAAAAATAGTTATATCATTTTTGAAAAGGCACAACAAAACGCCTCCTATGTTGCTACCAGGTCCCAACCAGTGAGGAGAGGTGGGGCAACATTGGTTGGTAGATACTTACTGGTTTGTAGACACCTCAGCATGGGTTTCCGCTGATGTCAGAGAGGCTGGTGCACGTCCTATCTGCTTAAGTCTCCTAAATAAACTTTGGCACTGGAAAATCCCCCCCAGCAAGGTTATTGGGTCAGGGAGCCCACCGACTCCCTCTTCCCCACTGCTCCAGGGTAATTGGCAGTGTGCAGTCTTAGGGGAGACTGTCCCAATGGTCAATCAAATTCAGACTGTCTCTCCAAGAGTGTTTTATAGGGGGTAAAATAAGTTTGTTCAGCTAAAAAAAGGGTATACTGGAGCATATAAACAGACTTCTCATAGTTTCACCAGTTATGCCAGCAGGTTGTAGAGTTGTAAACTCTTCAGGTCTTGCTTGATTTACTGGTATTCCTCTCATCAGATTTTATCAAATAAGCAAAAAGCTTACTCTAGAGCTTTTTATAAGTATGTTAGAGATGAGACTCTGCAGTATTATTGATCTCAAGACTGACCAGGTGCTGAGCATTGTCAAGCCCCACTTTTAGTTCCCTGTCATTTGCAAAACTTTAAAAGGTTGAGTTTTACACTTCTGCTGCAGATGACAGCTTAAAATGAAATCATTCTGGAAAATGTTGTCAGAAGTTCTTTAGTATTTTCCAGGGAGTCGTCTAAGGAAAGATGCTATTTTTCACCATATTCAAAATACTCTTGCAGCAATTCGCATTGTTGCCGTATTTTGGAACATGACAAAAATTAACACAATGCATTATTTATTTGTTTCCTCCTTCTTACTACAGTTGGTCTGCCAAAAGTTACCCAAATTTGGGTAATGGATAAACATGTCAGGGCTTACAGTTTCCATATGCGCATGGTCTGAGAAGCAGCATGCGCTCAGTGTGAGTTCTGGCTTGGCGAAGGCAGGGGATGCTGGGGAAATAATGCTGAGGTGGGGTGAGACAAGGGCCAAAGGGTCTAAAACTGTCTGTGCAGTCTGCTGGGAAAGTGATGGAACCTGGGACAGGGAAAGGAAGTAGCCTGCTTCTGGTAAGAGCCACTGGGTTAGCTCAGCTGGCAAGGTTTGGATATAAAAAGCCTACTGTTTCTCATGACTAGCTCTAATGCTGCATTGCCTTTTTGTAACTTGAGGACTATTGACCTGGTGGTATGTTATGGTTTAACCGTAGCTGGCAACTAAGCCCCACACAGCTGCTTGCTCACTCCCTCACAGTGGGATGTGGGAGAGAATCAGTAAAGTGAGAAAACTTGTGGGTTGAGATAAAGACAGTTTTAATAGTTAAAGCAAAAGCCATGTGTGCAAGCAAAGCAAAACAAGGAATTCATTCGCTGCTTCCCATGGGCAGGCAAGTGCTCAGCCATCTCCAGGAAAGCCGGGCTCCATCAAGTGTAACGGTTATTTGGGAAGACAGATGCCATAATGCTGAAAGCCCCTCCCCTTCCTTCTTCTTCCCCCACTTTACATACTCAACATGATGTCTTATGGTATGGAATATCCCTTTGATTAGTTCAGGTCATCTGTCCTGGCTGTGTCCCCTCCCAATTTCTTGTGCCACTCCAGGCTCCTCGCTGGCAGGGCCTGAGAAACTGAGAAGTCCTTCACATAGTATAAACATTACCTAGCAACAACCAAAACCACCAGTGTGCTATCAACACTGTTCTCACTCCAGATCCAAAACACAGCACTGCACCAGCTACTAAGGAGAAAATTAACTCTATCCCAGCTGAAACCAGGGCATGGTATTAATGACATCCCATTAAAGCAGATTACAGGTGGCATCTCCTGACTTCAAAACAGCAGACAGGAAATCCCCTAGATAGCCCCAGAGCAAGCAGGGAGTGTAAGAGTATCGCTTCATGTTTAACCCTGAGTTATCTTATTTCTTCTCTTTCCCCAACCTGAAAATTTATTACTTTGTTTGCATGTCCTGTGTTTGTGAGTAATTCATGGAGCTGTGAATAAAGAGGCACTCTGTTATCGCTAAAACCCTGGAAAAAATAAGTTTTCCAGAGAAGGAGACGTTGGATAACAGGGAAAGCCAAAGCAAGACACTGCTTAAATCTGCTGGCTGATTTCTGGGACAACCCATTTCCATTTTGCATGTGCCATAGGTGAACACCAGTAAGGATGAGACCCACTGGTTGTAAAAGGTTGGGTAATAAAGTTCCCCATTTTCTGAGCTAAAACTTGCCAACATGCTGACTATTTGAAAGCTATATTTGAAATTGGTGGAGTTGAGCTTTCAGAATACAACATATATGTAATAACTATAGTTAAAATAAATTAAATTAAACTCAAAAAGGAGTCTTTTGTCTTGCACAGTCCTAAGTAGGTTCTTCTGACCTAAATGTCCTTGTTGCTGTGTGGTGGAGTAACTCATGCTTCATCCCAGGTGCAACTTTTGAAAGACATTTAAAGTTGTTCAGGAAAATCTCCAGGTCCTTAGTGATACTTCCTAAAGAAAACTAATTACAAAAAATTATTATTCTGTTTTCAGAGCAGAGCTTGAATAGCATCCAATAAATAAGGCTGCAATCCAAGTGTGGAACAGCATGGACGAAATAAAATATTGAATAGTCATTCATGAATTCTGCACTGAATCGTGGGAATCCTCCCATCCCTCCTGTCATTTTGGAGTTGCATGATGAAATCTATATCCTAATGAACGTATGAGCTCATGCTGAACCCTACTTTGTTATTTTCCTAACTTCTGCAATGTAAAGTGTTTTTATGTTTAAACCTTACATGGAAGTGTAATGAATAATTAGTGTCCTGAACATGTAAGCTCACACTGAACCCCACTTCGTTATTTTTCTTATTTCTGCAATATAAAATGTTTTTATTTTTAAACATTGCATGGAGTTGCAATGAATAATTACTGTCCTCCCAGGAGAACCTGTTACACACCCCCCCACCCCAAGGTCTAGGATGTGAAAAGGGACCAATAATATAAAACCAATTACTGTTATCCATATCTCAAAGGCATTGCTAGAACATACAATTGAAAACAAACAATTAGGGCTTCCAGATGTCTCTTGTTTATACACAGGAGCAGAAATAGAGGAATATGAGGTAGAAATGTCACTGCCCCATTCCTGATGTTAAAGGCTTTACTGAATGGCAGAAGAAGGTGTATTATACTGAAACTTCATGCTGTATAGAAACACATTTTTGATTCTTAGGTATCATCTCAGATATTCTTATATCTTTAAAATTAAAAAACTAAGGGGCTGGTTTGGGCTTGTTCGTTATGGAAGACTTTGACTTGAAATAGAAAGTGGCTTTCCACCCATGCCTCTAAGCTGGTAGGAGAAAGGGAGAGCTAGTAGAATTTTTCCCATTGTATAAATTACATGCAGGCTGACAAATTCCTGAAGCCAACCTAATCTGTTTTCTTCTGCATCTGGGAAAAGAAATTAACCATTTAATTATTGGGAGAAAAAATTATCCTACTGAGTCACATCACTGCAATTTATTGTTCAGTTTAGTTGAGGAACATGGATGCAGTTTAGCCAAATATGTTATTTAATGTGTAATTGGATGGACTCAAAGTGACAAAGCACCAAATGGCCATATCAAAACAAAAATGGCTTCTGTGCTTTGCTGGTGTTGTTATACAGGACAAAATTGATCCTGCTTTGTTTGTATGTCCTTCAATCATTTGTATTTTTACTTTTCTATGCTTAGAACGACCCATATTTAACTTTGCATCCTGGGGAAGGTATACAGTAACTTGTAAGAGCAATGAACTTGTAAGAGCAAATGCCTATAAGAGTGTTTTCCATGTAGAGAACATTTCCCTGAACTATTTCCATTATTCCTGAAATGCAGCCTCAAGGTGTGAACCATGACCACTGACACCTATGGTTTTATTTTCACTGTTCCCTGAGCACAGGTTAGTGATGCTGCAGTCTGGGCTGCCACCACAAATGTGGGCCTAGGGAAGGAGACGACCTGGGAGCAATTCAGTGCCAGCTTATTTTAATCGTAGAATTATAGAATCATAGAATCATTTAGATTAGAAAAGATTTTTGAGATTATAAGAGTCCAACTGTTAACTTAGGACTGCCAAGTCCACCACTAAACCATGTCCCTTAGCGCCACATCTCTGTATTTTTTAAACACCTCCAGGGATAGTGATACCACCGCCTCCCTGGGCAGCCTGGTCCAATGCTTCACCACCCTTCCAGTGAAGAAAGTTTTCCTAATATCCAATCTAAACCTTCCCCGGCACAACTTGAGTATGTTTCCTCTCATCCTGTCTTTTGTTATCTGGGAGAAGACACCAACTCCCACCTGCCTACAGCCCCTTTTCAGGCAGCTGTAGAGAGCAATGAAGTCCCCCCGAGTCTCCTCCAGACTAAGCAACCCCAATTCCCTCAGCTGCTCCTCATAAGACTTGTAAAGGCCTGTAAAAGACTTTAAGATGGGCTTTAAGAAAAAAACCCATTAATTTATTTTTAATATTGTTAATATTCATCTCTATGAAATGCAGCACTCTACAGCCACCACAGTTAAGACATACAGGGGCTTAGGCACAACCCCATGAATAATGCAGACCATTATTAGTCTGTGTTTTGAAACAAACAAAAATGCTAACAAATCTTAATTGGACTGGCTTTGATGTCAACTAGCCGCTTAGTAATTAAAGTTTTAATTGCTAGACAATTAAATTTGCAACTACAATGTAGTTAGCATGCAAAGTTTAATTTGGAAAAGCATAGCTCTGGCTGAGAGTCCCAGGACTTGGGGAATTAGTGGTGGGGACCAAGGCAGCAAGGGAAGCCATCGACTCTTGGATTTCATAGGAAAAATTTCATTTCCCTAAGTCTTGGTGTATGTCCCTGAAATCTTGAAAACTGACTTTGGTTTTCAACCTGTCTTGAGTTACAACCAAAAGCTGTATGTGTAAAACTGCAAAGCTGTCTGTTTCAGAGCTTTTATGGAGCTGCCCTCAGTGGTGGGGTGCAAGTTGGTGATTTGAGGCTGCTATTTTTTAAACACTTTTTACAAAGCAGTGCTTTACTGGTAGCAGCCTGGACTTTACTTCCAGCTGCCTGAGGAACGCTTGCTTACTGCTACACTTCTGTTCATTGTTCGGAGGAGTTGCATGTGTTGGAGTTGAACAGTGCATTTAAACACGAGTACTAGTGTAATAGTGCAGACAGCATTCCACAAATGTATTAGGAGGCAGCAAGCATGGGTGATTTTATATTTAGCTGCACCTACCACAAATAATTTCCCATTTCCTTAGCTAGTTTACAAGCTACTAAGAAAGGTTGTGAGTGCTGGTTGACAGGTAAAAAGGTGGGTGGGAAAGAGGGCAAAGTGTTTGGCAATGCAGAAATTTTATGCCTAGGAGAATGGCATTTACATAAAAATCTGCATGAAGGAATCGAGAATAAGGCTTTAGCTTTTATCATGCAGGAGGATCACAGGGGAAAAAATAAACAAGGATAAAAGAGGGAGGTTACTGGTGTTTGAATCCAAAGAATGAGGGTAGAAAATTTCCAACATAAAGATTTATTTTGCCAAAGATGGGATGTGATTTAAGTAAGAGAGCCTGGAAAAAGAACAAAAGTCTCCCATATAAATGAGGCTTCTGAGCATCTGTGAAACTCAAAATATTTTGAGTTATGCATAGTTAAACTGATTTCTGACAGCTGTTTCTGTTGGGAGCAGGCTGGTGGCTTCTGGAGGTATCGTTCTCCTTTGTATCCTCAACTCTGGTCACCTTCTGATGTTTGTTGTGAGAAAGCCAAATGGATGGCACCGTTTGAGCTAGAAAATTGATTTATAAAACCTGCCTTGCTGAAAGCGTGTGTCAAAAACACAAATGTGATATAGCAAAGGCCCATTTCACTGTGTGCAGGACCATTAATGAAGTGACTTACTGGTCAGATGATACTGGGGCATATTTTGGCCATGTGAGAATTGAGAGGAATAGGGACTTGAGGGGAATCCAAAGTACAGCCACCAAAATACAGCTGCCAGCAGTCAGTTTTGGTAAGTCCTCCATGCTAGTGAAGACACAGAAATTTTTATATGCGGTGTCTATATGAAAAATAATTTGCATTGTCCTCCATCTATATGTGAGAGTTTCTTCGAGCTGACATAAAAAAGCATACTTTGAATGTAAGCTAAAGCTCCACAAAATCAGCTCGGCTGTAAATTCAGTATCGAAGTTAAATTCAATAATGATCAATATTTTGACAGAAACACAGCATTTTCCAATTTTTTCTTCTTGCCTCAAGTAAAGCATCACTTGTATTATTTAATATTTGTCTGCTGGAGATGTCTACAGAAGTTGGAAATTTATCGCCATTAATTGATCAATGTTGTATTGCATTTCTTTTGGCGTCTTTATGTGGATGATACATCAAAAAGTGCAAGGTATTTCCTACACAGAAAACTGCACTGCATGGGCTGCCAGTGAGGAGAAGAAAATGGGTAAAATTCCCTCTGTTTATAGCTGTGGTAGACCCTTTATTTCCACGAGAGGTGAATTTAGCTCACGGTCTGGGGAATTTATTGTTAGATGTTTAATGTTCCAGATAGCTTAATTACACAACAGGAGAATGGGAGACTTTCTTCAGTACATTAAATTGTAAGTAAACAATACATTTATTACTAAACCATACTGGAAGTAGCAGCCTGCCTGTATCTCTTACTGTCGTGTCAAAGATCGAATACGTTTGCCTTTCAATTCCAGCCTTCCTCAGGCTACTGTCCCGTTCAACCTTTCTCTTTTGTACTTGGAAAAAAATAGGTCTATTTTCTCTTGCGGCAGCAGAGTTTGTCTAATAAAGTCTCTTGCAGACTGTTTTGTGGCTTGGTAGAAGAATACAGCTGTCCGAGGAGGACTGGGGAGCTGCTTTGCTCTGGCATCAGAAGCATCACAGAGGAAAAGGAGAGAAGGAGCAGCAGAGGTGGGCTTGGAGCCATAAAACACTGTCAGCCTTTAGCTGGGAGGGCGGACCAGGGCAAAGGTTGCTCAAATGTCATCTTGTGCTCTGACCACCTCTTGAACTGGTCCATTTGTTCTCTTAGAGACTGTGTTCAGCTGTATCCAGAGGTTACAAAGCTTGAAAGCAAGGAACAGGTTGTCCTTGCAGGTAACACCATGAGGACAACCTTATGGCACCCTGTTAAAAATCAGGAGGGGTGGTGAGGACAGGCAGGATACTTTAACCTGGTTACTTTAACTGGCATTATTTGTGGTGCTGCAGAGGTGGACCAGGCTGTGGTGTGTTTTGTACCCTGGACTTAGTGTGGGGTAGAAATGGTGTCATTGTGAGCTGTTGTTTACAATACTAATGCATCTCCAGTGCCGAGGCACTGCCTTTCGGTAGCGAGGAGGCCACTTGGGACTAACAGAGAGCTGGTTTGCAACCTGAGCAGAGAGCTGCCACTCGGTTGTGAGGTGGGAATATAAAATACAGCCCTGCTAAGGCATTGCTTGTGTTCTTATGAGTGAAACCTTTCCTTTGGAGAATGCCATGGGTCTAGAGGAGGATGCAGGAACAGAAGTTGCCTTCATGTTCAGACTGATTTAGGGAGGCTTTTCTGGACGAATGTAATTTCCATCATCATCACATTCTTGCGTTCCTTCTGATTGTTTCAGGTAGAAACAGGAGACATTTTATATAGCCATTTCATCTGTGTGTAGCACTTTATACTCAAATTTGCAGAGGAAGAAACAGGCACTGGAATCAAACCACCACTTAATTAGTCGAATTAGTAGAAAATGGTTTTAAATGACTGCATATGAAATTTATTAGCTTTCAAAAAAGCATGGTTTTGTTTGGTTTTGACAAACGAGGCCTGTGCATCATGTCGTGTTACATACTTCTGAAAGAATCAAGTTTTGTAGCAATGAAATGCACCCACAGTCTTGTGTGTCTTCTCCGCAATCTATGCTTCAATCAACTTTATTAGGAATAAAACTAGTTTGAATGCAAATGTTGAATGAGCATTTCAGTCATGCTTGTTTTTTTATAAACAAAGCACTTTTAAATTGCTAAGCAGTTAAGAGTAGTTATTGGTAACCACCACCAAATTTGAGCAGTTCTTATATAGAAAATCCTTATTGAATTAAAAAAAAAATGCTTGTTGTCTTTTTTCCTGACTAATATCCAAACCCTACATCATTTGGGTCATGAGAAATTTTAACTATAATCTTTTTCTTAACAGGTATGGCTCTTTGGGTTCGTATTAAACAGAAACTATACTGAATTTGAGCAATTTGTGCTTGGCCAAGGGTTTCCTGTAACTTAGTTTTCTGCTCAACTCCATAGCTGCTGTTTGAAATTCAAGGGTGGTGATGGCTGGGATAACTGTACAAATCTAAATAACTTTTGCCTCTTGGAAGTCGACCACCTCTTCCGTAACTGAAATTAGTTTGCTTTCATTTTGTTTTTGTAGAAAGTTTTCTTACATATTCTTGCCTGTATCCAAATACTGTGCTGGGAAACTTTCTCTGTATTTTTAAATTAGTATTTTAATTTCATCACCAATATGCTTTTTGTGTACTGGGGGAAATGGTTGATGCAGTAAAACTGTCATGAAGACTGTGGTAAAAATAATTTGTGTAATATTGTGCTTTTCATTTTGAATCTCAAAGTCCTTTGCCATAATCAGGCAGGAATTTGTCGTCGAGGTATGGCAGTGAGAGCTCAATTTTCTACATGTGAAAAATAGGCTATAAATTGATGGGAACTGAACTAGTGTATTACTCCAGTGAGCTCTTACCAACCCCAAAGTGGTCATTCTCAGCATCGTTACTCCCTTGTGGCGATTTTCATCTCCTCTTCCTCTCAACCTTTGAAGAACATCTGTGGATGATGAAGCATTGACTTGTAATCATGCATTATCACGAGTGAACCGCTTAATTTTTTAACACAGTGAGAAATGCTCCCTCCAAAAAAAATCCCTACTGAGCTGTAAGAATCGGAACCCAGCTTCTTATTTTTAAGTCCTTATAAGAAAATAAATGGGATATGGGAATATATGTAGCTTTATTACAAAGGTGAATGAACACTATGGATTAGTTTGGGAAGCAACAGATGACATCCAAGCAGTGGGACAGATTGCAAAATGCTTGTGAATAATGTGATCTGTTTGTGCATTACTGCTCATATTTGGCTGTCTTTTCTCTGGAACCAGTTATGACTCGATGAGCTAAAAGTGAGGCAAACTCATTCCCTTTGCGAATATTTGTTGTAGAGCTTTCTGCAGAAATACCACCATTTCAGCTCTGCTGAAACTCATTTCTATTAAAAAAAAATAAATGTCTTTTTCAAAATAATTTAGGAGTCTCTGAAGTGTGTGAGGCACCATTACAGGTTGATTTTGCTCATTCTTGAGACAAATATCTATTTTTGTGCTTCATAATAGATCAATATTTAATATGAAGAAATGAATCAAACATTTATAAAAATAATGATAAAAATAAATTTACTTTTAAAGGGAAGTTAGCCTACACAAGAAATGAATTTGAACACTATTTGAAGCTAACAATAAATCAGCAACCTCAGAATTTAGTTTTCAAGGTTATTTATAGCCCTGAAGTATTACTGTTGTGTATTTTAGTATTTCTGTGATTGCTTTACTGTGTGAATATAGGTGAGTGCATTCTTTGCAGACTTTTAATAGGTGCTAACGGTGCAGCGTCAATGGCTTGTGTTAATACTCAACAGATTCCATGTCTTTATACTTTGCCTGTACACATTGCCATCCTATGTATTTCTCTCTGCCATGATGGGAGCTGCAGAACTGTGCACACCATGACTGCCAGCCCACTGGATGCTGGCCAGCATCTCCCAAAGGAAATGGCATTTTCTCCTCCTTATGTGTTAGTGTGAATGTGTGTATAGAGGTAGATATAGGTATGATATGTGTAAGTATACACACACACACACAAATTTATGTAAGTAATCAGTTGTTGTGTTGTTTTGGTAGAGTAGTATGGCTAGGCTGGAGTCGTTGCTGTGAGGGATGTTGTGGGTATAGCGGTGCAGATTTACGCACAGATAATGTAGGGCTGACAGGGCTGTATTTTACAGCATATATATATCATGTAGGAGAAGTTTCTTTTTGTGAGGGTGGTCTTTCTTTGTGGTGAGTACCTCTGGATTCCCTCTGCAGGAGGTAGCGTTGTATAATCTCTTATCAAATTAACTGGAGTTATCTAGTTTTGCAAGGATTTAAGGCTCAGTTTGATATTTGTGTATCAAATTTCAAATATCAAACTATCATTTTTCAAATTGTTATATTAATATATTGGTATTCAAATCAATATATCAAAAATATATCAAATATCAGTTTGATATACAAATGCAAATACTGTAAGGTGAGTAAGAGCCAGTAAAATGATGACCTGCAGTCTTGCCACATATAGACTCACAGAGGGCAAGTCAGTGATGTACTGGGGGCTGGTATAGCAGGATCCCTCAACAATCTGCTTCCTAATTTGGGGTAAGAGGAGGCTATGTAGTGACTGATAACATTTGAAATTCTCACTTTTCTGTCTTTCACTGTGTTACAACCTAAGTGGTGGTCATAGGCACAATAACCCAATGTTTCCTCCATGCGTATACTCTGCTTCTCATCATGGCATTACTTGTGTGTGCATAAGGTGGTGGGACCATCTTCAGTTCCTTCTCTCTTCCTGGCTCTTGTTCCTCAGATGTCCTTTCAAACCCCCAGACTGGCCCTCGGTTGCTTTCTTTCCATTCAACCTTTGCTTTTAAATTGCCTTCAAATGTCTCCTCTTGGAGTGGTATTGGTAAGCAGATAAAGCAGACTTGCTCTTGTAAGATGAAATATTTAGAAAGGAAAGGTACGGTGAGATGGGAGTTAAGTAGTGGCCACGGGTCAAAGTAATTTTCCTTTTGACAATAGCTGTGTTATTCATGGATGAGTGTTCTCGTGAATTGGTTTCTCAGTGAAAATTAGCAGATTTACTCCATGGTTTTCATGTGTGCTGTTAAAGACCTAAATATTTTCTTTTTTTAACATGAAAGTTGGAGAAAATTTCACCTTGAAGTATAATATGTGAAACAAATTTCATATTGAGCTTAGTATGTAAACATAGAATGTACAGATAGTCCACTAAAGAAACTCAAGTGTTAAAAGCTTATATATGTGGCAGTTGTTTTTAATGTTTTTCTGAGTTTATGTACTCTCATTCATAATGCATTTAATTGGTTTTCAAGTTGTGGGGCTCTGGTGTTTTTATTTACAGTATAATGAGATACATTTTAAAACTTCTGTGTGAAGGAATTTAATTTCAGTTTTAATTTTTTTTTCTCCCCCCCCCCCCCCCCCCCCCCTTCCAGATGGGAAGGTTGAAGTGACAAAAGAAGGCGTGAAGCTGTGCACCATGGGACCTGGCAAAGTTTTTGGGGAGTTAGCCATCCTCTACAATTGCACCCGAACAGCAACTGTCAAAAGTAAGATCATTTTTAAACTTTGATGTTGAATGACTTGGGATTTCATTAGGAAGGAGGGTTCTTCTCATCTGTTCTTTGGAGTTGCAGCCTCTGTTAGATGTTTTCCACTTTCTTAATTAAACTCTTTAGGGTATGGATTATAGTGTTGAATTTAGCCACTGTGAGTGGGAAGAAGATGCAAAAGTTCTTCACTGGATTCTTTTGCTCAGATTTGTTCACGTACGGAACCTCCTACGTTAATACAGCGTGGTTGATGCTACCTTATGCAGAGGAGCCTCTAGCTAATACCACAGCTTTCCTTATGATTCCTGCAGAATCTCATGGTATATACAGCTCTTACTTAGAAGAACATGTCTGACCCTCTGTACTTGACACTGATGAGGCTGCACCTCAAATACTGTATTCAGTTTTGGGACCCTCACTTCAAGAAGGACGTAGAGGTACTGGAGCATGTCCAGAGAAGGGGAACAGAGCTGGGGAAGGGTCTGGAGCACAAGTCCTGTGAGGAGCAGCTGAGGGAACTGGGACGGTTTAGTCTGGAGAAGAGAAGACTCAGGGATGACCTTGTTGTTCTCTACTGCTACCTGAAAGGGAGCTGTAGGCAAGTGGGGTCGGTCTCTTCTCCCAGATAACAAGCAACAGGACGAAAGAAAATGGCCTCAAGTTGTGCTGGGGGAGGTTTAGATTGGATATTAGGAAAACTTTCTTCACTGGAAGGGTGGTGAAGCATTGGACCAGGCTGCCCAGGGAGGCGGTGGTATCACTAACCCAGGAGGTGTTTAAAAAATACAGAGATGTGGTGCTCAGGGACATTGTTTAGTGATGGACTTGGCAGTGCTGGGTTAATGGTTGGACTTGATGATCTCAAAGGTCTTTTCCAACCTAAATGATTCTATGATTCTGTTCTGTGACCTTTGTAAGTGTAAGTCTTCAAGGGAAACTCCGTAAATTAAGCTTATGTAATTTTCCAGGACAACTCATTTTTTTTCCCCCTAAACTGACTGAACAAAATGAGGAAAAAAACCTGGATGGCATAGATCCTCCGCTCTGTCTTCAGTGCTTCTCCTATAATCTGATTTCTTTTATGAACGTTCTGGGCGAAAGCCTGCATTGCATAATAAGTAGAGGGAAAATCACATTGCTATGTGCAACATAAATATGTTTTAATTTTAATCCAGCTTAATAATTGAGATAGGTGATATTGCAGTCCTTGATCTTAAGGATAAGACTTAATGGTGACACCTTAAGCAGGGAAGTTTTATAGGAGATGATCAATAGTTCTGTGGTTTAAAAATGCCGTAGGGCAGAAGTTGGGATACAGATGGGATAGAGTAATACAAAGTAATGAGGCAAGTAATGAACTTGGCCTTGTTGAACTTCATGGGGTTCACATGGGCCCACCTCTCAAGCCTGGCAAGGTCCCTCTGGACAGCATCCATTCCCTCCAGCACGTCAACTGCACCACACAGCTTGGTGTCATCGGCAAACTTGCTGAGGGTGCACTCGATCCCACTGTCCATATCACCAACAAAGACGTTAAACAGCGCCGGTCCCTATACCGGCCCCTGAGGAGCACCATTTGTCTGATCTCCACTTGGACATTGAGCCCTTGACCGCAACTTTTTGAGTGCAGCCATCCAGGCAATTCCTTATCCGCTGAGTGATCCATCCATCAAATCCATATGTCTCTGGTTTAGAGACAAGGATGTCGTGTGGGGCAGTGTCGAATGCTTTGCACAAGTCCATGTAGATGACGTCAGTTGCTCTTCCCATATCTGCCAGTGCTGTAATGCCATCGTAGAAGGCCACCAGATTTCTCTGGTACAATTTGCCCGTAGTGAAGACATGTTGGCTGCCACCATTCACCTCCTTATTTTCCATGTGCCATAGCATAGTTTCGAGGAAGATCTGCTGCACGATCTTGCTGGTCACCAAGGCAAGAGTTGCCAGCCTGTAGTTTCCCAGGTCTTCCTTTTTTCCCTTTTTAAAAACTGGTGTTTATGTTTCCCCTTTCCCAGTCAGTGGGAACTTCACTGGACTGCCATGACTTCTCAAGTGTGATGGATAGTGGCTTAGCCACTTCTTCATCAGCCAGTTCCTTTAGGGCCTGTGGATGCATCTCATCAGGTCCCATGGACTCGTGCACCTTCAGGTTCCTTGGACGGTCTCAAACCTGATCTTCTCCTACAGGGGGTGGTTCATTCTCCTAGTCCCTGCTTTTGCCTTCTGTGACTTGGACAGTATGGCTGGAGCACTTGCTGGTGAAACTAAGGCAAAAAAGTAATTGAATACCTCAGCCTTTTGCATTTGCTGAGTAACAAGATCTCCTCTTTCCATCTAGAGAGGGACCGCATTTTCCCTAGTCTTCCTTTTATCACTAATGTACTTATAGAAGTTTTCTTTGTTGCACTTGATGCCCCTGGATGGTTTTAATTCTATCAGGGCTTTAGCTTTCCTCAGCTGATCCATGGCTGCTCGGACAATTTATCTGTATTCCTCCCAGGCTACTTGTCAAGGACCTGTCAGAGGCTTCCATCCTCTGCAGGCTTTCTTTCTGTGTTTGAGTTTGTCCAGGAGCTCCTTGTTCATCTGTGCGGGTCTCCTGGTATTTCTGCCCAATTTCCTCTTTGTTGGAACACATCACTCCTGAATTTGGGATGTGTGATACTTCAGTATCCTTGAATATCAACCAGCTTTCTTGTGCGCCTCTTCCCTCCAGGGCTTTATCCCATGGTACTTTATCAAGTAGGTTCCTGAAGAGGCCAAAATCTGCTCTCCTGAAGTCAAGGGTAGTGAGCTTACTGTGCGCCCTCCTCAAATAAGGATCTTGAACTCCACCGTTTCATGGTCACTGCAACCAGGGCTTTCCTTGAGCTTCACATTCCCCACCAGCCCCTCCTTGTTGGTGAGAACAAGGTGAGCGTAGCACCTCTCCTGTCACTTGGAGAAGGAAGTTGTAAATTAGTTCCAGGAACCTCCTGGATTGCTTATGTCCAGCTGTGTTTACCCTCCAACATATACAGAGGTGGTTGAAGTCCTCCTTGAGGACTGGGGCTTGTGAACATGAGGCAGCTCCTATCTGTCTGTAGAGGGCCTCATCTGCTCTGTCTTCCTGGTCAGTTGGCCTGTAGCAGACCCCCACTATGATGTTGCCTGTCCCTACCCACCCTTTGATCCTGATCTATAAGCTCATCCATCCCTAGACAAGGCTCCATGCATTCCAGCTGGCCATTGACATAGAGGGTGCCTCCTCTTTTCCCTTGGCTGTCCTTCCTAAAGCGCCTGTATCTTTCAGTTTCAACACTCCAGTCATAGGAGCCATCCCATGATGTCTCAGTGATGCCAATAAAATCATAAGCCCTGCAGGCACGTGCACATCTCTTAACTCCTATTGTTTATTCCCCATGCTATGTGTCTTTGCATAGAGGCATTTAAGTTGGGCCCCTGATGAAGATGGCTTAGTGGCTGGAGTGCCTGGAATTCCTTTGTGCTGCTCTTCAGGTGCTCTCCTGGTGACCTGTGATCCCTCTCCAGGCTGTAAGCATCTCTTGCTGGCACTGGCATCAAACTGGTAGGAGTGGGATGGATTGAAGTTCCCTTTCCCTGCCAACTCTCAAATTGTTATTGTTGTCTTTTTAAGGCTGCTAGTTGAGTGTCTTAAAATAGTGAAGACGATAAGCTGTGTTTTCACATTGCTCAGAAATAACGTTGACTCAGCGTGCAATCTGAATAATAAAAATAATGCTGGGTCTTGATGTTTTTGTTCACTTCTGCTCTGCTGGCTACTTTCTCCCTGTAACTCACCCTCACCTTCACCTTACATAGGTTAATAACAGGCTGAATCCTGGCGTGCCTGCAATATCTGCCTTGGTCACCTGTTAGCACCCAGGCAAACGTTAGCATGCATTAGGAGCCTGCTGTCCTTCTCTTCCCATCCATGGGTACAGCATTGGTGCGGGAGTCCAGCGATGGTAAAGGAGGCTGGACAAGAGATGTGCAGATGCACCTTGGCTCTACCCAAGCCACCCATTAATAAGGAATCTTTCCTGTACACCAAGAAAGGGTTTTGCCTTGCTCATTGCCAATCAAACAGGATTTCCAAGTGTGTTACCTCAAGAGTCTGAAAGAATGAAAAGTGTATTAAAATTCAGATGTGATTTTGTTTATTAGTAACATGGCTGGTAGAAGGAAATATGAGATGTCAGACCCCCTGCCCCCCCAAAAAAACCCAACCAAACACGACCAAACAGCTGAATTCAGGTTGCATATAAAACTTTGTAATTCTTCATTTGATAACACAGATCATCTTAGTAAGAGGAAATTTATGTGCTGTTAATATTGTGCAGTAGTTCTTATTCCTCTTAAACAACAATCTAATGAGCAGACTTTAGTGGTATTTTTACAGGCAGTTTTGGGGAGCACTGATTTTGTGAAAGTGGATTCTTCATGTGCTAAGGATATTATATTTATTTGAGAGGTGGCCTTAGCATCTGTAATTTTATTCTCTTGGAGTAGAATTTGAATAAAACTTCCTACAAAAACTTCTTGATGCAAAGGCTTCCAGTTTCAGTGGAGTTATACTCAACACCAGTCCATGCTTTTAGGAAAACAAGAGTAGTGGAAAAAAAGAAAGTGCAAGGTGAAGCTGTTAAACTGTAAATAATGTATATCTTTTTTCTGGTGAAATTAGGGTGTCTCCCTAAAAGCCAGCACAGGAGTTTTTCAAGGTTTTCTGCTTCACAGCAGTGCTAGTTGTACAAAACTCTGCTGCACTGTGTGATTAAAGCACATTTTACCAGTTTGTTGCCAAGCTTAGATTAATTGTATTTTTCGCTGCTGTTCTTTTTAATGGAGTCCCATGGAAATACTTCCTCAAATTGCTAGCCCTGGAAAGTACCCTAACTTTACAAGAAACTTGGTAACATAGATAATTTGCAAGGAAAAATAATGCAACAGTCAGTTGCCAATTAAAATTGTAGAGACTCATTAAAAGCCTTTGAGAAGGGTGTTGCCTTCATATGTTCTCTTCTAACAATTACGGAGCTAGTGTAAAATTTGCTCAGATTTTCTTAAAGCAATCATGTATGTTGGAAAGAAGTTGACTTTAGATACTCAGTCATTTGATTTCTGATATGCTAAATATGAAACCCAGATTGGCCAAGCCAGAGATGATCAGATCACAGATCAGTCTGGTGTGCCTGGTGGGAGATAATGGATGTATCCTTGGAGAAAGTAATTTAAACCCTCCCTTGCCACTGCCTGTATTTTTCTCTGACCTTTACGGTTTTTGCCAGGTAATGTGACAGTGGAATTGGATTATTCCTCTAGGGGAAAGACAAGAGAAAATGATGTTGAAGACAACAGACAAGATATAGCAGAACTTGTTTCCCCCTCTTCTTGTTCAGTACTCATGAACATTTTCAGTATGGCATCTCCATGGCTCAGGAGATGCAAACGTAGGGATGGATGGTTCTGAGCACTCAGCGCAGGGCAGTGAAATTTTAACCAAGAGACAGTGTAATCGAAGAAAGAATAGTCTGAGATAGGATGAGCAAACCAGAAAATTTATACAATACCTGGGTTTGTTGTGTACCTGAAACATGACAGGCTTGTTGAAGTCAGAGGTAAAAATAAGAGCTGGTTAAGGAAGCAGGACAAAAAACAGGAGGTATGGAGTGATTGATCTTGGGGATGTCTTGATACTTACTGGATTATTAGTTACGTTTAAATAGTAAAGAGAACAGTGGCGTGGTGTTGGCAGGAATGACCAGCCATGAGAATTTCCAGTCCAAGGTGGGGCATGCTGCTGTTCCCTGCCTGGTGGCATGCAGCTATCATCCACCTGATACAACCCTGTCATGATACAGTATATTGTCATTCTCCTCTGACTGTACACCTTTTCTGAATGAAAATAAGAAGGTCCAGAAGCCAGGCTATGTACTTGATGGAAAAATTCTGGTACAGTTCCAGGGCATTTCAGGTGCTGTAGAAACTAGCTAAAGCAGCTTGTTCCTTTAACTGTGCTTTTATATTGGAAACGGAAATAAAATGATGGAGCAAAAGACAATTAATTTGGATTTGGTTGTGGTTAAGTATCAAGTCAGTGCTTTTTTTTAAAAAAAATAAAAAATAAAAAAAAATTGATGCAGTTCTAGTGCCTCAAGATTCAAGTCATCACATCAATTATGAGAGCTGTGGCAGCGCTGACATTTCCAAAGTGTAGCAGCTGAGAGTGTATGAAAGCTTTAGGGTTATTGCTTATCCTGACCTTTGTTTTGACTTACTGTTTTCAGTCATGAACTTCAGCCGCTTTCTAGCAGTGCAGCAAAGCTGCAAAATACTGCGAGCAAGGTACCATCAAAAATAATTGGCAGGGGAAACAGCCATGTTTCTAATGATGAGTGAGAATGATGCTGATGGTCTTTTATGGAGAAAGCCAATTCAGGGAGTGATGAGTCTGTGGAGGAGCAGTTACTACAGGGATACTTGTTGATGGTCTGTTTGTAAGCAGCACTTTGCTGCTTTGCATTTTCAGGAGGCTATGAGCTTGCTGAACTGTGTTGCATATACTTTGTTCCTCCCGTTTCTGCATGTGACCATTTTCTTCCCCTGAACTGTGTGCATACTGACTTTTGGTTATTATTTCAGAATTCTTTGGACAGGAGGGTTTGATCCTTACTGCTTCAGGAGTTTGAGGAACAGTGTCCATTGAAATATCTCTTTGACTGAGGCTTTCGCCACTGAAAAGTCTTCAGTATAGAAAGCTTCCAATCCTGTCTGGGAAATAGATGCTCTCTGCTATACATTTTCTACCCCAGGTAACACAGAAGGAAAGGTAGTGTCTTATTCTGACTTAAACACTATGACCCAGAGCATTCTTTGTTCTTTTTTTTTTCAACCCGACTTCCAGTGTTTCTAACGTAAAAGGTCTGAAAGTAAACGAAGTTCCATATATCCAGTTCCTAAGAATCATGAGACAAATAAAAAAATGACTTATAAATAAGGAAGGTGCAAGCTCTGGCAAGATTTTGTTTGGTTCTTTCAAGAAATGCTTTATCTTCCCTGTTTTATTCGATCAACCTATTAATTTGAAGGCTGCTGTGTCTCAGTTTCTGGTTTAGGAGTGACAGCAGTTGGAGCTGAACAAGAATGAAAGATGGGTGCTGCTGCTACGTGACTTTGCTGGGTTATAAAGCACCAGCCCTGCCTTCAGGAATTGTCAGTGTGGATTTTCCTTTCTTTGATTTAAGCTGTTATTAAAAAAAAAAAAAATCTGTAGTGCTTGCTTGCTGCTGCTTTAAGTGCTCTTGTAGTTGGGTATTTGTGTTGGCTTTGTTCTTGAGAAAATCTGCCTTTTCTCTCAGAGTCTTTAATTAAACATTTTTCTTTTTTCTTTTCTTTGGGTTTTGTTTGTTTTGTTATTAACAATATGATTTGTTTTGCTTGCCTGCCTTTAGCATCTTCAGTATTTTGCTAGTCTTTTCAGGATGGAAAGTGTTGCAGTTTAGGGGCTCAGTTTTCTGTGACTCATTTGACTGGAATTGTTTTTTTTTTAAACCGAATGTTTATCTCCCCTCCCCTATTAAACTTATTCTAGATTAGCTTTGTGACAGTGATTACCCAGTACCCAGAGTTTTCCCCTTGATCGTTGTAGTTGGTTTAATATTGCTGTTATCTTTATTGGCTTACCTGCAGATGCTTCAGAGGAGAGGAATTGATGTCAGTTGTCTTTTCTAGCAGTGCTCATTAAATCAGAGAGACAGAAAGCACTAATGACTGTTGGAGCCACTTGAGTGGTTTTGCTCCATGAAGACACTACAAGCTGTGTTGGAGGCAGGAATGGAAGAAAGATGCTGAAGTGTGTTTGATGGCTTATGACACTATTGGGGTCTATGAAACGTAACATTTCTGCAAAATCAAGGAGACACTTACTCAGTACTGTATATTGGTGTGCATGCCAGTGTGTTGGAAAGAGGGCAACAAACAAATGCAGCGGCGTTCCATGAATATCTTAATCTAAATAAGGAGCGGGAAACTGTTTCCTAGTTAATTGTAGAATAGCTCAAAGGTTTTAATCTTGGATTACTCATTTTCTGTAAGTCTTCCTTTAGCACCTACTTCAAGGATTTAGAAAAGGTAAAACTTGTGAATAATTTTGAGACACCCTTAGGAATGCGACTTGAAAACTTGTTGCAGCTAAATTTGCAAATGGAGCATGCAGAAATCTTGAATGCTAGTTTTATTTTGTGATAAGGCTGAACACCTAGAGAAATAAAAGTCTGTAAAACTCTTTAGCCCACTAACATTGTTGAAGAGTGTTCATAAAACGCACTGGCAAGAGCAGCTCCCGTAACACGTGGAGGTTTAGGCATCACATGGAATTTGAAGACTGACCTGCTACGTGGTAAAGCTGGAGCAGAGAGCGATTTAGCCCAAGCATGGGTGTGTGCTGCCAGGTACCCTGGCTGCCCTCTGCCAAGCTGTGTAGATCCTGCTCATGCCCGGATGATGTCTGCTTTCATGTTCCTGTTGCAGAGAATAATTTCCTTCTGCTTCAGCTACATGATGTTATTTACAACTCAATATTATGAAATCATGGTATTATAGGCAAAAGCTTTCAGTGTAAGTCCGGTGTTTGCCAGAGTTTGGGATAAAACATTTGTTGTGTCTGATACAAAGTATGATCATTATGCAAGGGAAATGAAGCACTTGAGTTGTTTTTAAATTACTCCAGAAAATAATTTTGTTCATATTTTTCATGTTGCTTTAATTGCAGAGCTGGATAATCTGCAAAACCATCACAGTTAAACACTTTTATAAGTAGATTATGACTTTCTCCATGCAACCCTTGAAGAAGTCGTTAATATTAACATCAGCTGTAAAATAAGTTTCCCATATATCCCCTTTTATTCATGTCTCAGAAAATGTTACTAATGCATGAAATATGGCTAGAACAATTTCGATAAATGAGATGACTGAACTTTGCTAACAGTAGTAAACCTTCACTTTGAGCAGAGTTCACAAAACAAGCGAATGCAGTATTTGCCATTTATATTAATTTTTGGGCTCAACAATACATGGCCTTTTCTCAGGTTAAAATGCAACAGACTGCACAGGGTCTTGTTTTGACTCACCAATATGTAAAAGTTTCTTTTTCTAGACTATTTCCTGGTACTAATTGGGGAACAAAAAGCTGTCTGATACTAAGACAGATGCAGAACTGATCAATTATATTTCAGAACCCAAGCAACCATCCTTTTTGTTCTCTAAAGCCACATTAGAAGGTGCTTGATGAAATGAAATCACTGCATGGTGCCTTTCCTGATGCCCGTAAAAACATAGTTTTAAAAGATATTCTTACCCTTCATAAATTAAGGTTTTATTCTGAGTTACAATGGATTGATTTTAAAGATTTGATTATACCTTTCAGTATGGGAGGAGCTGTGCTTCCCTATATTTGAAGTTCATCACTTTCAATAAACTTCCATTAAGCTAATCTTAAAACAAAATCTCCCAATGATAAACTCAAATATGTAACTAGTCAGTAAATGTTACTGCAATTTATGTTGCTTTCAGCCAAGCTTTAGCATCATCATCTCCACTGACTGATGTGTTCAATCCCTTTGGATGGTACTAGTCCTGCTGCCTTTGCCATCTCTGGTAGCAATGGGCTTCAGATCTTCCCAGCCCACAGGGAAGAGTAGCATCTTTTTTTCAATGTTAAACTACAGGTTTCATTGTTTATTTAAATTATTATGCCTCTCCCCCCCACACCCATTTGTAATATTGTGGGGTTTGGTGGAAACAATTCTGCATTCATTTTATTCGCTGCCTTGATGACACCAAGCCTTAGCCTTATCAGCCTTCTCCTCTCCAGACTGCAGACTGCCAACCTGCTCAGTCTCTCCTTGCAAGGCAGCTGCTTCACCCCAGTAAAATGTTGTAACCTTCTGTGGACTTTCTGAAGCCTCACTGGGTCCTCATTGAGTCAGATTGGCTCATGGCAGGGGGGAACTGGGAGTGCCAAGTGGTTATTTAGCAGCAGATGATATCCTCCATCTTGTTTGTGTACGACGTTAAATTTTTGCATCAGATTTTGGTGTGTTATTAAAAGCCTAGCTGTGGAAATAAATGGGGAGGTTTTCCTTTCTAGACTGTTGAAGGACTGGATGAAAACTGTGCTGTGGGCTGTGTCAGTGGGAGCTGTGCAGCAGGGAGGGGACGGGGACAGGGATGAACCTGGTGGTGGGGCACACGCCAGGGGACTGTGCTTCTATGGTGTCAACAGCTGACAAGGCTACAGCCCCTGGTTCCAGCGGAGGATTTGTGCCCTGAGTGCAGCGCATCTGTTCCTACCAGCATGCTTTTTTGTTGGGATGGGACTATATGTACAAGTCAGACTTCCAGCATCTAACGAACATATATATATATAGTGCCGTCATTTATAAGCTTGCCCTTACAAACAGGGATTCCAAAATTTATTAGCATATAACACTTTATAAAAATTTTACATTGTAGTTCTGTGAACTTGTGTTCAGACTTACTAGCTGTTAGTTCCTCTAAAAAAAAAAATAATTAATCTCACTATTCCCATTTTGCCTCCCAAATATTAGCAAGAAAAAAGGAAGGCTTGGAAGGATTTTTTGTTTTTTCTTACAACAGAAGACTTTCTTTCTTTCTTGACAAGTAAGAGATCAACAAAGAGTAATTGTATCTGCTGTGTTTTGATGTCTTTTAAATTATGAACTTTTTCCCCCTTAGTCTTTAAAATTTGCCCCTGAAAGGTTTATGATAAATTCTTCAGATTCTATAGGATTTCTTATTCTTTAATTAAAGTAACTGTAAAAGCGTACACAGTTTCCTATATTTTGCCCATGTTAAAAGATAAGGAAATATTTCAGTGTCAGGCTGCCTCAGGGTGGGCTATCTATTTGTATAGCTTATACCAGAAAAATTGCAAATAAAAATATGGAAGGTTCTAGGGCCTTTATAAAGGTGAGCAATGCCTCGTGTACAGCGTTTGCTCCTTGCGTAATGATGCCCTCAAGCTTCTGGATGCGAACAGTCCTATTTACCTGGGTGTTTGCAGGAAAGCAGTTTGTCTCCATAGAAAATTAGCTTGAAATTAGCTTGAAACCTACTTTCATGCTTCTCTGGAAAGCTATTTAGCAGTAAGTTTTTCTTCTTCCTTCCCCTTGCTCATCATACTCTCTCACTAGCTCTGCTTTTGAATCTCAGACTGAGGTACTCCATGCCTTTGCAAAGGATACTCTCCTTCCTGGGACACTGCAGAATTAGCACGCAGCACAACATAAGCAGTAAGATTTATTCTCTGCATGGTTAAAGGTCATCAGTAGATCTCCACAGATGTTTAAAGAGTGTGTAAGGGATGCCCAAAGTGCTTTTGTTGACAGGCCGGCCCTATTTATTGTCCTATGTTGTTTTACAGTGAACAAAATAGAGACCGTGAGCGTTCAGTCTGGAGATCCAGAGCAGCACTCCTGCTTTTAGTGCCTGTGCAGTGAAGAAATATCTGTGCGAACACTGAAACCTAAAGTATTGTTCTCTTCAATACTCCCCAAGTATAATGCTAATTATTGTTTCCGTACCTTATATGCTTTTTTAGCTATTGCATGGCTCAAAAAAAGGCAGGGCACCCGTATAACAGTGTTGGATCAGTGGAGGGCATCTTCCTGTTGTATTTGTGGGCATCTCTGGAGGAACGGAGCTCTTTGTAGCAGGAGAGGGAGCAGTGGGGAAATGGGTGAGAAGAGCAGACAGCATGTGTGGGATTACACAGGAGGGGTGGAGAGTGGCATTTGTGGGAAATTAGGGGGGACTGGAGTTTGTTGTGACTGACAAAGCTGCTGGAAGTTGCTGATGGGAAGTAGGTGGCTCTTTCTGAACGCGGTCTTCACTCTCATTTTTGTGGCATGGGTATTTTCAGAGTAAGAGGTGTTGGTGTAGCAGATGGATATGCCATGTGCTGTATTACACAGTGTTTGAGGTTATATTTAATATATGGAAAAACAAAACAGAGATGGAAGAAAACATGTCTGTCTACTACACTGCTGACTTTGCTAGTAGTTCTTTCCTCACTTTGCACTATCTGTGATCGCTGATCTACCTTTAGGAATTTTGAATTCCTTTGAGCAGAGTTTGTGTCCTCCTGTACATTACCATGCTTGTTTTGGAGGCTGACACCATAGCCCAGCTTCTCGGCATTTGCCAAAATAATCAGCTGAGCCAGCAACATGCAAATTATTTGTCACCTCCTATTCAGGGAGTATAAACCCCTCAAAATTGAATTCTTTGAGGTAGCATGAAGGAACAGGTATGAACAGCTGCAACATTTTTCTCTTTTTCCTTTCAAGCTTTGATAAATTCTCAGCTGGCTCATAGTAGTGGGGCAGTAGTTTATCAGAGAGGACTAAGAGGAAAGTGTTATGGAGAAGGCACCTGATGGTGCATTGGAAAAATGACAACCCCTGGGTATTTCTCCTGGGATCTTGTGATCAGCTCAGTCAGGGGTCTGATACCAGAGTCTTCAGGTTTCCTCTTGGCTCACGTGGGCTGTATTCTCTGTATCCTTTTAATGCCTGTGATTAAACATGCAGTTAAAAAAAGCTGTTCAATGAGAAGAGACAATACGGCTCTGTATCATTGTGGGTCCTTTTGCCAGGAAGCAGTCTCTAAAACAAACGTGTAGCTGTCATGGAGGGTGGTTCTCCAAGCAGACCTTCCTCTAATTGCCCTGGTGATGTATTCTGCAGGCACGTAAGTCTCTCTAAGTTTTTTAAGGGCACAGATGTGATTGAGCATGTGAGGGCTTCATCTCCCCCATCTGTTGTCAGGGGTGAAACTCAAGTCTAAGGGAGTAAGCAGCAGCCCTTCAGTTGTGGGTGTTTTGCAGACAATTTGTGCACTGGTAAAAGGAAATATGTTCATTATTTAGTGTTCAGTGCACCATATTTATTCTTGATACATTTGCATTGCTTTGCACTTTCATAGCAGAGCTGTTTAGTGTCTTGATTTCATGGACGTTGTTTGAAGTGGGATTTTTTTACATAGGCCAAGCATTGTGGGAAAATGTTTAAAGTTAAGAAATTGCTGTGTAGGGCAGCCAGAGCTGTGTATTAGCAAGCCTTTGTTTGTCATAGCTTTGCATTACTGCTGTGATATGTCGATTTAAAGTAGAGATTAATGCTACACATCAATTATAGTTCCTAAAAGAAGCAAAATTCTCAAAAGGAGCTGAAAAATGCTACTGTATTTTTGGATTGTATACTGTCTCATCAAACTTACTGGCCTTTTTCATCTGCAGATAATCAGTGACAAAACAACTCACATCTTCTCTGTTATGTAAATCTTCTAACCATACATTCACTAGTGGCAACTCAGTTAAGCGAGGGAAAAAATTATAAGCTTGGAGTGTGTTGTGATACCTTAGATGCAGTCTATAATGACCAATATTTACTCAAGTTTGTGATGCTGTAAAGGCTGTAATTTACTTGCACTTATTTGCTCTAAAGATTTCTGGCAAAGATGGATTTTGTATTATTTACGTCCCAGTGTTTAAAAGTACTTGGGTACCAAATAAATCAACAAAATGGCAAATAGGCTTTTTAATTAAAATAAAGAAACCAAACAAGTTCTCTCAGTATTGCAGCTCTGAAGAACTCATTACATTTCATGAATAGCATCTTCTCTCTGAACGTACTCAGAATGGGAGCACTTTTATTTGTATTTAGACTGCAATAAAACCCATCCACATGACAGACTCTTAACAACAGGATTCACTCTTCCTAAGTTATTTGCAAAAACCTTTACTTCTGAATTCAAAAGTAATCAGTGTTTGAAATGGGTTTGGTGAAGGTTACTCTTTTCAGCTTCTGCCTAATGCCCACTACGAGGAAATGCGGTTTAAATAGTGTATGGTTTTTAATTAACCAGGGGAAAAAGGAGTATATGAAGAGACTCAGCTGTATTTTGTTAGTTCTTTGTTTTTTCAGGCTAGTCTGCAGCCACTCTCAATAATATAAGGTGCAGATGCCACTCTAAAGCTGTCTTGTACTTTCCTATGACATTTCCTGGACACCCTAAATTGTTGTTTTGATGGGAACTGAGTTGAACTCAAGACATTTGAAGCCAGCTGAGCAGCTCAGATTGCATTGAAAACTAAATGCAGAGAACTGAATAAGGAAAAATCCTTGCTAGCTTTGAAGAAGTAGAATTGTCTTTACTTCTTGTGTTTGTTTTTCAGCTCTTAGGTTACTTTGCCTTCCTTACCTGTAGTAGAGGGCAGGAGTAATGGTTGATAAAATTCACACACAGCTCAGAGCCTGTCTTTTTAAACTTAGATTTTCTTTCTTGAACAGGGCAAAGGGAAGAATTTATTTTTGCAGAGTATCAGTGTTGAAGGCGGCAGCATTTGGGAATTTACCAAAATTTGAGGTTAAGTGGTTATGGCATGCCAGGTCATCAAGCTGCTTAGTAACACTGTCAGGCATGGAGCCACTTCAACCGAAACATTATTTCCTTGAAGAGTTCTCCTAGGCAAAGCTCTCTAGAAATCACAATCCCAGTGTGTAAGCATGAGGATAACACTTGTGAAACCACGTGCTCTGTCAGGAGTAGTTTCGGCACTGCCAAAAAAGTCATGTGGAGTTACTAGGGGGCTTTGTGTAAATGTGTCTATGACAGTTGCCAGGAGAGGACCATGTTTCTAACAGCTTATACCTGAAGATGAAAAGAAAATGTAGTGAGGTCAGAGCAAATGGCAGTGAGTTCTCAAAGGACTCAATGCTGGGAACTCAGTAGGATGCCCAAAGCTTTGTGGTTGGGCTCATCCTTAGAGGAGACGGAAGCAAGCTGGAGGGAGGAGCACTTGTGGGATGGGGAGTCAGAGCTGGGATAGGAGCTACCTAGGAAGTAGCTAAATTGGCTGAGTTCATCATCCTCGGATGTGCGCCAATGTTACTGCCCCTGTTTCAGAAAGGCTAGGCACTTGCCCAGATAAACCTCCGAGTGTTGGCAGCAGAGACTGTGATGGGATGTGGCTCTCCTGCCTTCCTGGCCCATTGCCTCCTTGGTAAGATACATTGTCCACTTAAAAACTGTTAAATATCTGTGATTAGATCCCATATTCTCTGTTTGATGAGTCTCCTGAACCACTTCAGAGTCCTTTTTTTTTTTTTTTTTTCCTCCCTTTGAATTTCTTCTCTGCATTTTCCTTTGTGCTTTTATGGTCCTTCATTATTTTCACACACTTCTGTGATTCTTTTCACAGTGATTGCATGAGATCCCAAATACAGATTTATTGTTGTTAGATGCACTCAGCAAAAAAGCAAAGTTTGCTTTGTTCTGTATTTTTATAACATCCCTGCTCACAGATACCAAACACGAGTTGTTATCAAAGCCTGTCACGTCTCTTCATGCCCTGGCAGAAATATAAACATTGATAGTTTTATACGTGTTGAGCGGGAGCTGCAGTGGTTCAGTTTGGTGCTGCTGGAGCTGCTGGTGATTGCGCTGCCTGAGGATATGTAGCTTCGCTCACAGACCATACACCATGCTCCCTGCACCATAACCTGACATGGTAATTAGGGTCCACTTGGAACTGCATAAAGACACTTCTTGGTGGAAGGGAATAATGGCCCCACTTCTTTCTCTGCTTTGCTTCAGAGTGGTTTGTTGCTCACTAAATCATATGTTTCTTACTTCTGTGATGACAGCGGAGCTGTGTGATCTGTCTCCATCCCTGTGCCCACAGCCACCTTCCAGCATGTGTGTTTGTGTGTAGGTATTTAGAACATGTTCAGAGTAGCCAGTGTTCAGCAGTTTGTAGGAGGGACTGTCCTTGGTTGTGAAGCCAAGATGGGAGTATCAAACTGCTGGAGCAGAGATTCAGATCTGGAAAGGAATACGAATAGTGGGAAACTCCATGCCTTGGAGGTAACCTGTTTTCAGGTTTTCTTTCTAGTTACTTCTTTTTACGGCTAACTGTGCTGATCTTTATTTGGCTATTCAGGTGAGGGATGAGTATTGTTTTGCCTTTTGCTGCCTCTCCAACCACTGATCTGAATTCAGAATATTGTTACCTCTCTCATTTATGCCTCTGTGCCCACTCAGGCATTTTAAAGCCTCCATCTATTTTCTCAGCCCTCCTAAGTGGAAAGAAAATTTTGCCTAAAATGTATTGATCTTATGTTGTATGTATGTGCACACGTGTATATACATAGAGATATATATATAAAACAGATGCGCACACAAATGCTGACCATTTTAGCCAGGAGTCTCAGACAGCACCATAATGCAAAATAAGAAAATCCATGTCATGCTCAAAAGAGGGAGCTGATTATCCTCCCTTTGTTGAGAGAGGAGATAAACAAGTGGGACATTTTATAACCTCGGTGTCTATGTGACATATTTGGTCCATAGGCTCATAAAACGCTACCAACTGCTCAAAAACATCAAACGATCTGGCAACGTCCATAGACAGGGTGACTCACAGGCATCCAGAAAAGTGCATAGCACTAAGAAAGAGGATAATAAATCAGAACATAAAGGTGTTTTAAAAGGATAAAGATATTCAAGTGATAGTTCTAAAAAAGTTTGTTATAATCCCTTGCTCTAAGCAGCTTGCACAGCAAACATTTAGTGCCCTGTTTTCATTGCATCTTTGCAATGAAATTTTGAGGCCTCATTTGATGCGCAGAGATCAATGCGCCATTACAAGCCATTAACTCAGCCTTTATGCTATCCTAAAGCGAACTTTATTTCTGCTTCCCCCCCCGCCCCCATCACACAGACACATGTCATTTTGACTACAGTCACTAATGTTTCTGATGCTGCCTGTGGCACATGCTGAGGTTGATGCTCTGTTGGCTAAAATAGGAAGTATTCACGTGGGGACGTTGCCTTCTGCTTTGCCCTTTGTGATGGGCAGTTCTAACTTTCCACTTTTAAAAGCGCAATGCAGGAAATGATTGCATAGTTTTATCTGTTCCTGGCAGGAGTGAGTTTACTTGTATGCTAGATACTGAAACATACTGAAAGTGATGCATGCTTTTAACATGTACTATGTGTAAGGCCACCTTTTTTTTTTATACTGTAGGTAATGAATCCCATTTCCTTTCCTGTGTCCAATGAATTGTATTGGGAAGTAATTGGGGTTAAATATTAACTCTCCCCAGCATGCAAAAAATACAACACTTATTATAAAAGGTTATTTTTAAGCTAAATGTGCACTTTCACTGCAGCTGGATAAACAGATTGCTGGGTGGAGGAAGGGGACGTTGGTGGGAATGGGGAGTGTGGGAGAGGAGTGGTGCAGTTGGGACTGCTTCATATAGCAGTGAAAAAAAAGTTAAAATTGCATAAATCCTCTTTGTTCTGTGTTATGTTTGGGTAAGATTTAACAGGCTTTAAAGTGCTCTCTTGCTTCAGACTATGAGCTGTTTGAACATATCCTGAGCCCACCCAGTTTATATGGGGAAAAGGTGAGGTCATGGGGGGACCTACAGAGCTTATACACAGTTGTATCATGTTTCATGTAGGATTGTGTTTTATTTGAGAGTAAATAAGTATACCTGGGCTGAAGCACAGAGTCTGAGAATGAGTTGAGATTTCTGCTTTATCCCAGAAACATAATGTGATTTTGGATGAGCCCTCCTGTCCTTCAGTGTGGGTGTACCTAAGACTGGGATAATATGACTTGCAGGGATCTGCCTCGTTACCTGAGATTGTAAGCTTTCTGGGACAGGGCTGGTTTCTACAATATAGCCAGCACTAATCTTGTATGGAGTTTCTAGGCTGTATTCTTATGCAAGTAATAATTATTTGTATGGTACTGCTGATGACAGCATATTATTGAACAAAAATTTTACATAGCCTTGTGTTGTGACATAGAATCTCATTAGTATATTCTTTTTGTACACAGGACAATTATAATTGCATTATATAATTTAGTTACTGACAAATTTAGATCTTTCATTAGCTATTGTCATCTTAATTTACTAAGAGATGGGTTTTTTAACCTGCCATTAACTTTCCCTGGAAACTGTGGATGCTGAAACATTTACAAATTTTACTGGCAGTAATATGTAATCTGATTAGAATGTAATTACGTAGTTATACCTGTCCAATAGTGTTTGCACTTCCACATAATTCATTATAAGGAAATGTATACAGCCCATTAAATGGAGTTTATAAAATACATTTACAAAATGGAGCATTTTGACTCTTTAGAGGAACAAATAACATGCAAAATTGATTTGGGATATTTTTGCTGCTGTTCTGCACCATGCAAATATTCAACTGCTTCAAGTTAATTACAAAAGGCTTATGATACTTGCTTAAGCATTGTTACATTTTTAATTGTTGCTTGACAAACATCATAACATCAAAAAAGACCTGCTAATACTCGAGCATTATGAAGCAGTGGGAAACAAACAAATCTAGTTGGATGCTGCTACTCTAAACTTTTTTGTGGTTTAAAAGAAATTCTTCCTTCCCTTCCAAGTAGAGGAATATGATGGTGGTTGCATTCAACAGCTAGTATTCAGCTTCTGCTTTGGTGTTACAATAATCTCCCCTCAATTACAGGCAAATAAAAGGCTACATCAGTACATCAGCTACAGTAAGTGATGTTATCAAGAAACTGGGAGACTCCCAGTCTTTGCTGTACTCTTGTAGCTTTCTGGCTATCAACAGAAGGATGGAAAGATGTCAGTGAAAGCATATTTTTCTCTAATTTGCCCTATATGAATGTATTTGTTTCCAGGATTCCCATAAATATTAGTTTGGAATTAGCTTGCAGGCAGGTCTGGGGTGAGATACGCTACTCAGAGTGCATTACTATCACCACTTCTCCCAGGTAATGAGAATCTGTACACCCAGGAGCAACTGCAGCCATGCTTGTGGGTCAGGCTGTGCTTCACCTGCTTTTGGAGCATAGTGTTTTGGCTGGAGAAAAGCATGGATGTGCTGCACCGTCTCCATAATGGGAGTATGTAAAAATACGTGTAAAACTAAGCATCAAATCAAGAAGACACATTACCACATTGCCCCTTGTTGTTTTAGTACTTCTTTTAAAGACTTTGACATTAGCATCTAGAAGATAGTTGTTCCATCCTTGCTGGGTTAGTGGTGGGTGCTACTGAACCCCATACCTCTGTCCCATTCTCCTTTCCAAAATCCCAAATACATTGATTTATTTTTGTCATGGTGATGTGTATGTCATGGTGATGCTGTTGTGTCAGCATATTGGCCAGTAGTATACTACGCTTCAGTTGGTTTTGCGATGGCTGTGGCTTTTTTTTCCTTTTTGAAGTCTGTGAAACGGTTGAAAGGTTTTCAGACTCTCTTTGACTTGCTGTAGTGATACAGAGTGTGAAGGCAGTAAGGACAATCCTGAATTTAAGGGTGAGAATTACAGATCTGCTTCAATGCCGGACCAGAGCTGAGTATATAAATCGATTAAAAGATTAAGGCTCCAAATCTGTTAAACACTGCAAGATTTTCTTTCACTTCATAGGACTTAAGAGTTACCTTGAGTAATTTTTTGGCCATATTTACTCATCTTTTTAAATAAATTTGTAGAGATTTTGTAAGGAACATTATAATGAAAATCAGCGTGCCAAGAATCTTTGTTAATTCTACTGGGCTTGAAAGAAAAGTCCTGAAAACAGATCAGTTTTGCAGTGCTGGCAGCCCCGCTCATAACAACAACTAGATAGGATTCATAAGACTTTTTTCTGTCTCAAAGCATTCTTAGGTTTTATTAATAAAATAGAGCAAAAGCAGCCAAAAGTGCTGATTCCTTTTCAGTAAATCAAAATACAAATAGCAACATATTTATAGTTATAGATGTGCAAACAAGTATTGCTGTGTGTGAGCATGGCTCTTGATTTGACTGTTGCCCTGGGTTTACACAGTGCATTAGCATTAACCTCAGTTTCCAGGGGAACTGCAGCATCATAAACATTGGGCAAGATTCGCCTCCAACCTTGTGCCATCGGTATATAATGCTCATTGCAGATTACAGTCTCACGGCAGAGCATTTGACAAGCTAAGTGGTTTTCCTGAACTACCCTAACTGCTAAAGCAGACCATTTCCATTCGTAGTAATTTGCAGCTTTATGTAGAATTATTTTGTGAATGAAGTGGGTATGATTTAATTTTAAACTCCACTCTGTGGTTTCTGTAGGGTTGGATAAAGATTTAACAAATTTATGGTGTTTGGAATTCTTTGTCATCACATCTTCTGTTATCCTACCCTGTTTCAATAGAAATCAGTAGGCTCAAGTCTCTCCGTCTCTGAGATTGCATTTTAAAGTCTGTTGGGTTTTAAGGTGAGAAGGCATTTTCATCCAGTTGTTGTATGACTCTCTATGAGAGCTACATCTTCCCTCTATAGAGAAAAGGGATTATATTCAAAACAGTCCTCAGCTGGGAAAGGGCTGGCCCCAGTCCTCTGTCACAAGCCACCATGTGCCTACATGTCCTATGCTCCAGCACTGGAAATGACTGATCCTTCTGTGCTGGGCAATTTGCCCCAAAATCCCTGAAAAACCTCCCTGAAGGAAGCTCCCTTGGCTGCAGCTGACCTGACAGCATCATGGCTTTATTGAGAGGACGATCAGGACCATCCAGCAGTGATCTGAAGGTCCTGCCCAAAAGTGTCTTCCTGGTCAGAAACCAGAGAGGTGGTAGAGATGTAGAAAATGTGCACTTTTAAATTCCTGTGTTGTCAGATTTTGTAACCAGACAATCTGGACATGGTTTTGTTTAACAGTCTGCACGTAGTCTTGAAGAAGCAGAATGTACACATTATTTCAACCTAGGGTGTCCCACGCAAAGAACTATCAAGGATGATTAACTTAAGTAATTGCTGCTTTAGGACAAGGCAACTTTGAAGAACAATTACATCCTGGAAAGGTGGCAACACAAGACTCTTGCGATCAAGATATATCTGATACTTGTTGGCCTTAAGCGAACTACCTTCTCATTATAATACTAAAAATCACACCCCTTACACCAGATACCCTGGACCACAAAGAGACCCTTCCTCAATGAGCATGTGTAGTTAACCAGTAAGATTGTGTAACCATTATGTAGATTACTATCCAGTCAGTGTTAGAAGGTTGGAAGTTAACAAATTAGTATTCATGTAATCATTTATAAATCTGATTGTGGAAACTACCGAGGTGTGCTAGTCCGCCTAGCACCCAAACTTGCACAACTTTGTATTAAAGGCAATCTCATATTCTTACTTTTTTTTTTTTTAATTTTATTTTGCATACTAGGTAATGAACTCATTTTTGAGATGACACCTGTAGAGAAGGTTTATGGCTGAGATCATCTAGAAAGATGATGAGCAGTTTCCCAAACATTGAGATTTTTTTTGAGAGTAAGAAGTTTGGAGGAATTTATCTTACTTTTCCAACTTATTTAGCAAATTAAATCTTTTCTCAATGCATTTGTTACAAATGCTGTTCTGTTAAAGAAATATTATGAAACCGTGTTTTAAAAGTCATCATTTGGTTTTAGTCAGACAAAGGGAAAGTATTACCAGCTTTGTCCTCTAATACCAGTTTATCCTTGACCAGTAGGTGCAGAACCTGTTAAAGAAATGATTCTTCATGGAAATAAATACTTACTTCCATGTTGCTTCTTTTTTACATTATAGTCCTAGTTAATTAACTGCAATGGATTTGTATGGATGATTAACACACGGAGTCTGAATTCACCATGTGTCTGATCTCATCCATCACATTAGAAGTGGAACAACATAAATGTCTTTTAATGACTATTGTAATTTTTACAGCAATGGAGTGTTACAGCTCTCTGGTGTGTTTGAACTGAAAATCTGGTCCAGAGTAGTGCGAAGCATTCCAAACCAAAATGTTCGAGGCTGTTTGAGGAGATGTGACTTTCCACAAACCACCTTTTGCAAACAATGTTTTCTGGCTTCGATGAACATGAGCCAAATACAAACCAGCTGTTATTTTTACTTACAAAGGAAGCGACGCAAATACTACACATCCACATACGTATCCTTTACCTCGTGTCCAGCTTTAGTATGACTTCAGGCAGAGCACATTGCAGAGTAGAGAAGGTCACTGCCTTTTCACAAGGCTTTTTTGGAGCTCACTGTTAGGCACAAATAATACTCTGGTAAAATTTCCTTCTTTCTCTAATTCTTGAGTCCCCCAGTGCTTTAAAGCTGGGACAGAAGCAGATGATGTTTGTAGCTCAGGTAGTTTGTATTTTTATTGCCAACCTGGGAGTGCTGTGAGGTCCTCTGTTGGAAACGCTTCTGAGTTTCCCCTCCATCTAAAAAGAGAAGGGAAGAAAAACACCCAAAAAAGGCCCATCTGTGGTTATCTACGAGATTCTGAGCCTGGGGACAATGGCCCAGTATTGGTCTTTTAATCTTATGCCTGCTTTTGTTGCCTATAGTTTACTCTCTCCACTCCTGACAGCCTCCTTTGGTGAAGGTCTGTCCTCTTGCAGGGAGTAATGCTGAATGGTTCATGCTCTGTTGGCAGGGTACAATGCATGTGATCCTTCTTTCTCTATAGCTCTTACATGACTGACCAACTCATTGTAAGCCTGTCATTGTAAGGTTTCAGGGAGAGCTCCCAACAACTCACTGTGAGTGTGCTATTTGTTACTCAAACACCATCAGTCCACTTGCAAATTATACGCTGGCTTTAAAGAGCTTCTTCATCCACTCAGAAAATTGCTGCAATCCGAGGTAGTACCGAAGACACCTGATGGAGAAGGGAAGTAAGTCCTTTCCCTGCACTGTAAAATCCAGATGTACTTGTGTGCATCAACTGATGTAGCAGAACTGCATGAAGACTATTTGAACTGTTTCTTGGCTATGCAGTACCGGTAATGGTGCAGCCAGAGCTGTCCGAGACTACAGGTATATTCCTGTCTGGTAAGTCTTCCTTCAGGTTTGAAATCAAGCAGCAAATCTTGAAACTAAGTCAGGGTTGAAAAAGAAAAAATGCCTTTAGTGTGATTGGTTATATATATTACACTGCTGAGTCCAATAAAAGATTCTGTATGTATGTACAAACCTGGTCCACATGGAATTTAATTCTTTATAAAACCTTAATTTTTCTCTGCAAGCTGCTTAGGTTTGAGGCTGAGATTGTATCCACAGTATGTGCAGCCTGCCTTAGGTGAACCTGATTTAGCAGAGGGTTGGACTAGATGTTCTGTAGAGGTCCCCTCCAACCCTGACCATTCTGTGGTATGTCCAAGGGATGTTGGCATGTTGCAGGAGGCAGTGAGGGACTAGCATGGATGCACGTTTCCATGCCAGCGAGGGCAATGGCAGGTGCAAGAGCAGCCACTTCTGCCTGCAGTGAAAGTTCAGGAGATGCTGCCGCCACCTTCTTGGCTTACCAGAGATGCCTGTATCATTGGGACTTCTGTCTTCGCAAGGTTTACTTAACACTCTGTAAAGAGGGGGAAATATTTCTAATCCTGAATGGTTCTGCCGTGGTTTTAAGAGTTAAAGAACGTGCTGGCCACATTATAAACTCACTTCAGCTGCCTAATGCCGTTTAGCAGTTCCAGATTCTTCTTACGCATTATATATTCCACAGTCTGTTAGAAACACTGCAGAAAACCTGAAGACTCGGGCTGGGGCTGAAGTTAGAATTTGCTTCACTGAGTATTTTCTAAAATTTTGAATATTATAACAAAAAGGTTAACAACGTGAAAAGTCAGCCACTCTGAGCCCTCATGAGGAAAATGGCCTGTCTAGAAGACCTTTTTGCTGGATTAATTTTGTTACAATGTGGAGTTGTTTCTCAGCTCTTCTAACTTACTTTCCACCAAATATTTGTCAAGTTGCATATAATATTTCTCCAATAGTAGAGGCATTAACCTTTATTAACCACTGCAGAGACTGTAACTGCTTAAAGACTAAAGTGATAATTAAGACCACATCCTGGGTTAAATTCACACCTACTCAAAGTCCATTAATTTTTATCACAATGATGAATTTCAATGAAGTAGTAATTAGGTTTTCTCACTGTATGGAAAAACATTATTATGTGAAACACTGCTGTAAATTCAATCTTTCTGAGTCCAAAGGGCTAGAAGACATCCATACTCATGAATAATAGTGCAGTTGGTTTAGCAGAAGTATCATAGTCTGACTATGGCTTTCTAACAACGCTATTATTTTCATGTTGTAAGATACACATTTAGTGGAAAAACACAAGACACCACAAGCTGGGAAAAGGAGCACAACTGGATATACTAACAACTATAGTTACACCAACATTGTAATTCTGAATTGCAGCACTGAGCAAAGTGGCTTGGGATAGATCATTCTTCCCTTTTTGTGTTTATATGCTGCTGAAGTTAATCTTGGCCACTTAAATATTTGTGCCTTGAATAACAGGGGTGCAGTTTCCAGGTGAAGCTGTAGGAAAAGACTCATTGGGAAAGGCTTGTTCAGGTTCTGTTTGCTCTCTTTGTGAAGCCTATTCTGAGTGGCATTAAAAGCTGGATCAAAATGTGCACGCAATATAATCATCTCAGAGTGATGGATAATTGCTGAATACCATTTGGTTTTGCATCTGGTTTCAAGCAACACTTCTTACCATTTCTTTCTACTACACTTTACAAGCCTGTGTAAAGTTTACATTGTAAAAAGAAGTGATGCATGATGGGGGAAAAAAGTATTTTGAAATATCTGGTAAGATACACTCTGTGGGCAGGCCATGGAAGAGCCTCAAGGCTTGCCACAGGCTTTAGCTCACACCAACAAACATTTTTTGCCTGAACAGATACGATTTACATGGTCACCTCCTCTTCTGATTTGTGCATCCTGCTGGCATGGGAATATTTCCTCTCCTCTGAAGTCAATTCATATTGATGTGAGATGCTGAGGATGGCAGACAGCTGTCTGATCTTCTTCTGCAGCTCACCAAAGAGATTTTTGGCCAGGACTTGCCAGGGGTGACTTTTTTTTCTCCCTAGTTGTTGCATTTCCTATCACCTGCCTACAGCCTCATCCTTGTGTAACAGCTGGGGTGTGCTCTGCAGACTGGGGAACTTGGAAATGTAACTAGAGTGTATAGATTGGAGAGTTATCCCGTATTCTTTAATAGTACTTCCTGATCGCTGAGGTGTGGAGAGCTCTGTGTTTATCAGGTCATGGGGAGTGAGCTTCATGGGCAACATTCAATGTTAAAAGAGTATGTTTCTGCAAAGACTTTGTTCAGACAGAGGTTGAACCAGGTAGATGTGAAATAATGAAATAAGATTGTCACTGTAAGGTGGTACAATGCAATTTCAGATTATACTGATCAGGGGAAATAATCCTTTCCACTTTGAATGTCTCAAGCATCTCACTGTGCTATCTCCACCCCAGGCCAGCTGGTGAATCCTTTCCTGCTGTTGTGAGGGGGAAGCAGCCGTTCCCTTCCACATCTGCTTTGCAGGAAGGGAGAAATGAGAGGGGAAACAAGGCAAACAGCTCTGTGCATTGCCGTCAAGCCCCCCATCAGCTGGCGTCCCGTGGTTTCTGGTTTGCATAGAAGAGTTGTCCCACCGTTGAGAGAAAGAGATGGGATTCCGAGCCACTGCATGGTATAGCAGAAATCCTTGTCTTTGCCCATAGAGAAGTCTGGATTAATTTGCACACTGTTGCCTTCTTAACCTGCCATGCTCCAATATGGAAGAATGCAGATAAAATCTTATAGATTGTATATCTTGGCAAATGATGAGCTGATGGTCCCTTTGTACAACTTGTGCATTAATCTTACTGTACAAAGAGTCTGCTTTCTATCAAGTAAAAGGCAAAGCTGTAGGAATAAGGAGCTTAAATTAGTGTCTGCCCATAGCTGTGGTGGTGCTAGGTCCCTCCTGGAGACTCCGTCACAGAGCATCTTCTCCCAGTGCCTGTTTTGTGTTTTCCTGGTTATCTTGGCCTTACGCTGGGGTCAGAGCATGCTCAATTAGGAGAGAGAATCTAAATATGCATCCAGGTATGACTGTTTTGTTTTGATGAGTCTATATTTTATGCAATTTTATCGTTTTTGTTGATACGTATGCATGTACATGTATGTATATACATAGATTTATACAGGCTATAATGTAAGACTATACCTTTTTTTGCCAATGCAGATCATCTTCTTTATTTTTTCTGTTCCATTCTCAATTGTTTTTCCTAACTTTCTGAGAATACTGTGTTGATAAAATCGATACTTCAATGGTCTGAAAATTCTCTGATCACAAAGTCAACACTCAGTTCCCACGGAAATATTTTCTTCTCTAAAGTGTTACTTACACACACTGGTCTGTGAATGTTTATACGTAATAGAAATGCACTGTAATACTGAGAAAAGAATTGTAATCTGAGGTTTTGCATACAACAGCATGGTGGAGATTTTACAGTAGATTTGGTTAAAACCATTTTTTCCATTCAGTTTGTTACTAAACACTCCTTTCACTAATTACTTTCTTGTTTTGAATAGCTGCTTGAAACTGCTCTACAAAAGCAAATTTGTTGTGTTCATAACACAAAATATACCACGACCAATTACACTGCATGAGTGTCATACATTTAAATATAATCAATCATCAGAATACAGATCAGAATTTGTTTATATGACTGCACATAGTAATTAATGCACAATTTTCTTTAGATTATTTTACAGGTATGCCAACTTCCTGTGCTATAGCAGCATTTACTGGGGATTAGTACACAAATTTATAATGAGTAACATATAATAAATAATAAATAATTTCAATTATGGTATAGTTAGTATATAATAAGTTTTTATCAAGGAAGCGTGCTGAAATATAGACCTCATTGAAGTCTGGTAATAACATTTCCCAGTTAGAGTTACTTTGTTGTAGGGTCTAAATGCATGGTGAACAGTAATAACCGATTGAAGCTTGAAATGAAGAGTTAGAAATGGCAAATGGCACCATCAGATATGAGAGCGGGATCAGATAAAGCGAAGGAAGAGTATTACAGTAACAGAAACTGTATAGAAAGCAAATGAAATAGCACTGACGGAAGATTAAATGTGTTAAGTGTTTTGGTATGCTACCACACAAAAACGTTTTGCATATCCCTTACAGTGAATGAAGTGCTTTTCAGGGTGAAGATGATTTTATCCTACTTAACTACACAAGCAGAGTTAAACAGCCAGAAAAACTGTATTTTACACCTTTCAAAGTTTTTCAGTCTTTCTAGATTTTTGACTAATTTTTGCTGCAGTTTATCTGACTCAAGCGGTAATGGATTTTGGCTTGAATTCACTGAAACCTTATGGACTTTTGAAGACAAAACATTCTTTGGATTTATGTTACTGTGCCTTTATCCTTCCACCTTCTCTTGCTAGTGACTATGTTAGATGTGTGTGTATATGATAAAGAGCGGTGCTTTGCTTGCACAGGGCTCGGAGAGGTGGTGGGATCTCCATCATTGGAGACAGTAAAAACTGGACTGGCCAAAGCCCTGAGCAACATGGACTTGCTTTGGAGGGTGCTTGCCCAGGGACCACCAGAGGTCCATTCCAGACTACGTGGATTAAATAAATTGAAAACATCTTTTAGTTTGTTTTCCATGTGCATATGCATTGGCAAACTTGTTTTCTCATTCTGAAATGTAGGTGAATTAATTCAAAAGAAAATACGTTGAAGTACAAGCACAGTTGGTTACTATTTTGTAAATGCTTTTGTGCCATACATTTGCAGCAGTAGAAATGGTATACTGTGAGAAAACTAAGAGAATTGAAGATGTGCGACCAAAAAAAGGAATGGAGATGGTCATGTAAATTATTCCATTAGTGTGAGAATTAATTTTCTCCATGCTTTATATTAAGGTTGAAAATGTGCTTTCTTAATAGGTCAGCTTTCTCTGCATACATGCAAACTTGTGTGCTTGCCTAAATTTTTAGTGTTTTGTTTAGTATCTTTAAATATTATTGAAGTGATTCATTTTTGGGATGACAAACTAGATATTTTTAGCAACTGCTGGAATAACTGCTGTGAGCCGAATAGACTGCAGACAATGAGCAAGAATCCAGCCTGACTTTCAAGCCCCAGAGTGATTTTGATGATTTTATGTTGCTGACAGATAAGCTGTAAAATGAGACCAGTGAAACAGGGCTAACTTGGGACCTCATGATACTAGTACAACAGATACTCTAGGGTTTGAGAGCTTCCCTGCCTTTATTTACTTATATCTTTCACAGTTCGTTTTAGCATACTCTTTATTTGCCAGAGCATCTGGAGGCCTATGGCTGATCTTTCACATGGTGGACGAGCTGGTTATTTTCTTGACTTTTATTACTAGTTTTATCTGTCCTCCTTTTAGAGATATATGTATGTGAATGAAGGAATGATAACTGGACTACCTAGACCTGTAGTCACATAACGTGGCTCCTTCCTAAGAGACCAAGGAATTAGGATAAGAAGCAGTTACTTCTGAAGCAGTCCTGAAGCATGTGCCTTTTTGGAACTTATCAGAAAAGAAACTCAAATCCTGAATAGGAGTGTGGCTCTAAAACCCCTTGGGAGATGGGCATTCCCCCAGTGAATTCTTGCAGTGGGACATGTGGACTCAGAGGGTCCACCACTGCCTGTTGCGGTCCCCAGTGCACTTACTGGCGTGTATGGAAATGCCATTTGTCAGCCACAGATAAGTATTTCCAGTGGGATGTTACAGTAAAATTACCATAAACAGAAGATGGAATGGAGCAGAATTCTTGTTTGGAGTTCCTGTTGTCCTTGTGTCCCATCTGAACGTTGCAGCTCTTCGCTCCCTGATGATCCATGAGTTTTGACTCAGCTGCTACCTTGTGTTCTGCAGTTTCAGCTCTGTGCAGCAATTTCAGCTTCATGTCTCATGAAGTTTACTTAGCCAAAGACAGTGGTGCGTGCTTGGGTCTCTGTCGTAGTTTAACCCTAGCTGGTAATTAACTACCATGCAGCCGCTCGCTCACTCCGCCCTCACCCAGAGGGATGGGGAGGAGAATTGGAAAGGAATGTAAAACTCGAGGGCTGAGATAAGAACAATTTAGTAATTGAAAAAAATAATAATGAAAGAACAGTAATAATAATGATTACAATAACAGTTATAATTAAAAGGAGGAAAGAAAGAATAAAATCCAGAGGGAAAGGAAGAAAGAAACACGTGGTGCACAATGCAATGGCTTATCACCCGCCCAGCCAGTCAGTCCCTGAGCAACAATCTGCACACCCTGGCCAACCTCCCAGGTATATGTACCAGGCGTGATGTCCCTTGGTATGGAATACCTCTTTGGCTAGTTTGTGTCAGCTGTCCTGGCTGTGTCCCCTCGCTATTCCTTGTGCCCCTCCAGCCCTCTCACTGGCAGCTGTAAAGAAACTGTAAAGTCTTTGACTTAGCATAAACATTACCTGGCAGCAACTAAAACATCAGTGTGTTGTCAACGTTGTTCTCACATCAAAGCTAAAAAACAGCACGTGCTAGCTCTTAAGAAGATAATTAACTCCATCTTAGCTGAAACCAAGAAAGTCTTGCACTCAGCTCCAGTGATGATGTGGCCATGTTATGGTCCTGGGCATCAGGACTGAAGATCCACCATGGGGCACACTGGACTTGCAGTGGAGAATCAGCCACTTGGTGAGTCATTGGGCTATATCCTGCTCATGCTCTGGTGAAACCTGTTAATGTCAATGATCCATGCCAGTTCAAACCATGGTGGGCTTTGGAAACCTTGATCTTCCCGTCAAAGGTATGTAGCAGGGGAATGAGATTTTTGGGAGACCTACCAGTAGATCTGGCATCTCACCTGTTGAAAAAGCCCAGCACACTCTGTCCACCTACACATGGTCACTTCAGTCCACGAATGAAAAGCCACTGGGAAGATAAGCCAAAATTTATATTCTTGTTCAGTACATCTCCAGTGGCCTTAGTTCACCTGACTTTTGCTTTTAATGGAATCTGTCATTTTGTACCTCAGCGTTCTTAAATCCTGCTTGTTAAGTAGTTCATTAGATGCACAGATGCCTTGGTTAATGTGCTACTAAAAAAAAAGTTAGTGAATTTAACTTAACTTCACAACCCACCTATAGATAGCTAAAACTCCATGGTAATGTCTTGTTTTGGTCTGTTATTTTTAAATATTTTTTTAATAATTAGACTAAGAATGTTCTTCCATTTAAATGAGATTTAATATATTACTAACCCAAGCAAAATATTTTCAAATAGTGCAAATACAGACAGTGGTAGAAAACAGAACGTTTTTAAAATAAGATGCTTTTGTTTTGTTTGGGTGTCTGCAGGCAACTTGGGAAGATAAAGTGTATATGGAATGTTGATGTTCCATCCTTATTTTGCTGAGAAATACACTTGTATTTAGAGCTGTTCAAAACTTGGAAGGTATATGCAGGGGTTGTTAAACAGAACAAAACAAACAAAAAACATCCAAACAAGTTTCACTTGGAAAATACTTTCAAATTTTCATCTTACTAATGAGGTTTTCTCAATTTTAAAGATCTGTATACTCTTTTTGTTCTGTATGATGAAAATAAAATCCAAACAGATTCTTACAGCCAACCATCACTGTAACATATTACAGTGTATAATCTGCAGCCATGGGAGATGGAAGTTAAAGAAAAATCTTCATAACAAGAAGAGAATTCAGAAAAAAATTGTTTCCAGCAATAATAGGCTTTGGAAATGCAATAAGCCTTTGGTCAGGAGACTTCGTATTGCTGAAACTATTTTCACTGCAGACAGATAACGAGTATGTGAATTTCTGATGTGTTACTGTGTGTTAGAAGATGCTGATAAATGAATGGATGTACTAAGAGTTAATGAACAGCTTTAACTTCTTATTTATCTTCTAATTGGGGAGCCATTTTATTTGGGGGCAGAAGGCAAGAGAGGAGGAGAGCTTTCTGCCATGGCATGTTTTAGGATACTGCTGCTTTGATTTTATTGTGTTGTGCAAAGTTGTTTCACTAAGAACAACTATTAAAGTCACCTTCAAGCTGAATATTTGCAAATAATTGCAGGTTTAATAGCAGCTGGCTATTCAAATGCCTTATGAAACTTCAGAAATCTCATTTAGAATTTTTAGCGTGTTATCACATAAAATCATAGTGGAGTTTCACATAGTAGAAAATGAAATGTTGTATAATCTCCTTCTACTGTGATGAGTACCAAAACCTAAAGCCTAAAACAGTCAAAATACAGATATGTATTCCTTTTGCTATCTGACATCAAATAACAGAAGTAATCTGTGTTTAATTTTGTAAAGGAGATGTATGAGAGGGTGGAAAGCCCCATAAAGCTTTTGTTACTTAATACAGGTTTCAAAAACTGCTCTCAACTCGCTTTGCTTCTTCCACGGTTTTCATATTGCAGGTATATCCTCCTGGGACCAGCTTTCATTTATGTGCAGTACTCCAGGGAACAGAAACCACTTGCAGTCCTGAAGTTGGTGGTTCTGCTTCATCTGCATATAAAGAGAACTGATGATTTCTGCAGAAAAACCATAGTGTGGGGATTTCCCAGCTTTTCTGAATTTGACTCTCAAGTTCACTGTTCTGAAATAAAGTCTTGGGAAAGACTTACAATCATGATACTTATATTTAGGGAAAAATGCCTTGTATCCTGTTGAAAGGTAGAGGTGAGGATGGCTCTTTGATTTCTTATTTTCAATGAAGCAGTTGGGTAAGATATTTCCTATACATGAAAGATAAACATTTTTTAAACCAAAGAAGTACAATAGGAAAACTGATGCATACATTTTTGAGCAAATGTCTCCTGGGTGGCATTCACTCAGATCCTGCGGACAGATGTGGATGAGTCAATCCCTTATGTCAAAGATGAGCTTTAAAATGGAAAGGCAACTTTTCCACAGGAATATTACCCTCAAAGGAAACATTAGTTTTTTTCCTGAAAGGAAATAATTCCAAAAGAAAAAATGCATTAATGCAGTCAGCAAACTAAACGTACCACTGATTTACTATCGTTATGTCATTCTAGTAGTTATTTTGAAGAGCAGTATTATTGATAAATCAAGATTTGCAGCAGGAAATAACAAGCAGTTTTATTTTTTATTTGCAGTCATGTGTTTGTTCCAGAGAAGTAGTATTTGTAAAGAATTTGGACTCTTGTCATTGAACTGGCACATCACATTTCATTTGTGGTGCTGGCAATATTAGACTCTACTGGCAACAAGTGGCACCTTTTCTCCCCTTTTTTACAGTATGAGCAGCAAGTGGTGGTCTTTTGCTGAGTGATATTATTATGACCATAACATTAAATAAAAACATAAATTATGGAAATTGTGGGATGGAAGAATTAGAGTGAGAAAAGCCTGATGGGAAGGTTTTTTAGTGGTGCTTTCATGAAGGCAGCTCTTGTCCATTTCAGTCTGTTTCAGTTACTGCTTGTGGTGAATGTAATAACTGTGCTTTTCCCAATGAAAATGGAAGTAATGCATGGGGTGGTCTGGAGACTATTTTATTAGAGAGTGTGTGAATAGGGCAATGGGGAGTGGAAGGACATCTCTATTTATATTATTCACTGTTTTCTTTGATCATTAAATGCTTTGTAACTCCATTTCCAAACTTCTCAACTGGTGTAAAAATTAATTGGTTGCCTCTCTGAAAAAAGTCAGTGTTCATACTTCAGGGGTTTGACAGCTGTGATCACAAATGCAAAGTGAATGCAAAAGTAATTTTGTTTTACATCATGAGGCAGTCTCTGAAAGCATAAGATAGATGATGGATGTCAGAAATATCAGCAGTATCTGATTGCTATTAGGTTACATTTTTCTAAATATAACTGTCATTTAGCAACTTCTACAGTGACACGTCCTGTGTCTTCACATCAGCCTTTCCCATTCCTGGCTGATTGCTGTTGTCGAATAAAACCTGCGACTGGCTGACATGCATTTCCCTTTAGCCCACAAATTATTTCTACATCAGAGGAGAGCGGGTGGCTCATGACATGGCATCCCCGTGGTTCTTCTCTCCCTTCTGCAGCAGGTGGTTGGCAGTAGGTATCTTTGCTTTTCCCCCATGTGTTTCTATACCTGCAATCCCTGCAAGCTCGTTTTTGTGTATGGATAAAGAGCAGTTAGGGTGGTGGGTATGTTACTCCTTAATGCAGAGCCACCTTTCTTGTCAGCCTGGAGCCTGTAAACTGTAGTTGTTCTGCCTTTGACTTGATTTAATTAGCTCTTGGATTGTTTTCAGTGTGATTTTGTTGAGTAGTCAAAGCTGTAGTATAACATATCTCAGAAATGCATTGCTGCTGGGAGAGGTAAACCTGCTAATCTGGGTTTTCACACCCTTGGGTTGGTTTATCAAGGAAGGAAGGTGCTGGTTGGTTGATGAGCCTGATCCACAACTGAGTGTTGTGTTGAGAGCGATTGCTAGAGGAAAAAGAAATTAAGGTATCTGTGTGTTAAGCAGCATGACAAAACAACTGTTGTTTTTCCCCCCCTTAGTGCTGGAACAGGGTGCATTACAGCAAATAAACAGCATGTCTGTGCAGAGGGTGAGGTTTGGAGTTGGGTACCACTTTTCTGGTGGCAAATTGCTTTGATTAGGTGACCTACACTGCAGTGAATATGGCATCAGCCTTCTTGGTATTGAAGTCGTACTGCATTTTAGATAGCCTAAGATCAATGGGAGCCAGGGGGAAAGGGATAGAGTAGCTTTTACCAAACTCAAGGGTTTTCTTTATATGAAATATAATTTTCTTTAATATGAAATAGAAGGTGAAAGATGTGAATGCTTGGTAGGGGAAATTAATGGTAAGTGATATGTCTGGACTGTAAAAAGGGGAAATTAAAACCCGCTGAGATTATTTGCATAAAGTTAACATCAGTATACTGTTAACAGACAACACTTAGAACACATTGATTAATTGTATTGAATGCCATGGGGCAAGGGAGATTATTCACAATGAAGTTTCTTGGAGAAGGCTCTGCAGAACAAACCAGCAATGGACGGGGACCATCACAAGCAAACTAGAGATTAAAAAGCTAATAGACCAGGTCATGAAGTCCTTAAAGATGGTGCCTATTTGCTTAAAGCACTTGGAAGTCATACAAATGGTGATTTGCTAACAGTGAAAAATGTCCCAGTAACAGGACCTTCTCCCAGTAGGCTAAAAACTGATGCAGGGCCCTACATCTCCAATTGCATTGCTTGTAAGAGCATTTATGCCACATTGTGAAATACCCAGCATTGCTTGTGAAAAGTTTGTCCTCTGGTGATAGCTTTCGCTATAAATTGCAGCTGTTTTTACTGCTACACAGTGAGTTTCTCAGAGTCACGTGGCAGCAGCTGTGGCAGTGTGTCTGGGGACACATGGCAGGCATGCATGGAGGTGGCTTCTGCTGTGCCTTCTCAAGTGGTGGCTTTGCATCACAGCTCTGTCTTTGTCTTCATTGACTGTGGCCTATACTGATATTCAAGGAGTGGGTGTGAGGAGCACACCATTACTTCCAGCCCAACCAGGGATGTGGGACTTTCACCCTCCAAAATCTCTTCTGCCTGGTTTTCAGAGCATCACCAGGGAAAATGTGTGTGATTTCCAGTTTGTCATAGCAGTCAAATAATTTTTGGCAGTGCTGTGGAGGTATTTGGCCTATCTTTCTCCACCGGAGCTTGCTGAGATGTCTAAGTTTGCTGCAGTTATGTTCCCACCAACTCTATAGGAGGATTAACATCCTCGGCCACCCCAGTCTTGGCCTCACGGACAAGAGCCAATGTCGAACCTTCAAAATAGCAAAAAAAATCTTTTATCTTCAGGTTTTGAAGGTGCTTAAGTGTTGGCTGGGCTGTAGATCATGTTGTTAGTAACCCAACCTGCAGGTGACAACACCTGGTGACCAGGGAGCCTGGGGAAACACTGACCGTTTCCATTTTCCACTCCCTCACCCCTCTGTGGAGCAAGGGTGAGCCCTGGGCTGGCCTGAGGGCAGGCACACTACAGTGTGCTTTTTGTCCTTCCGCCATGAGCTGAGAGGCAAAGTCTGGCCTGTACCCTGTAATTAATACCTTTTGAAGAGGAGAGGATACGCTGCTGAGAGATGGCTCTCAAAGAAGTTGTAAAAATAGGTAGTACACAAATGATAATTACTGTTAATGCAGGTCAAAAGGAAGAACTGCATCAGGTCTCCGTTAGCTTTGGCTCCAGAGTAATATTTCACAGTTGCTGTGGCTCATTGAGAATGGCCAAGTGCCATGAAAATGGGCTTTTTACATTATCACATGCCTCTGGGACATGTTTGGAGGGTCCTGGTGCACACTCAGGTCAAAGCTTGGGTGTCATTTGGGGGGATGGAAATAGATTCTCTCCCGGCTCGTTCTGGCCAAGGATGCAAAATGCTACCACTAGGAGAGAGAAAGGGGATCTAAGTAAGGAGTTAAACAAAACTAAGGGAAGTAAACCAGAGAATCATGTCTGTAGACATCTACTCTCAATTACCAGTGCCTTTCCCTCCAAGTGATTCATAAGGATCTCACACTGAATTTATTAAAAGAATACAGCCTTGATCTAAATATGCAATTTCCAGAGATTAACTAACACCTAGGAAATTATTTGCTGGGTGGTTCTTAAGTTGAATGAGTATGTTATTATTAAATCAAACCACTTAATTAACTGATCAGATACAATGTGTTACTCTTTCCAGTAATGCCACGGAAGTAGGTGGTAGGTCTGTTGCCCAAAAAAGAGTAAAGAACCCTCTTGTTGACTATGGAAAACCTGTCAGTAAACTATTCCTGAATGTTTTGGGTTTTTTCTTAAAAAAATAAAAAAAAACCCTCTCATTATTATCTGGCAGTGCCTCTTGTTTTCTAGGGGTGATTCCTCTTGTGCTTACATTAACAAATTAATTAGAGAGGAGAACTGTAAGACCCAGTGATGCAGCTTGTCGTAATCATGCTGAGGAACTTAAAACATGCAAACCTCCCCAAATTAATTGCAAAGCTATTTCATATATGAGTAGCCAGAATTAATCATTAGCGTAATCATTCCCTTTCCAACATTATTTCTTTGTTAAAAATGAGTAATTTTAATTGGATAATGAGGTGCCAATACGACTCATGAATTGTACATTACCCAAGCTAATGGAAAAAAAGGGAGCTTATGCAAGTAGCATTACAGATGCCGTTACAAATGCCTCCACAGCGAACATTTTATTCTGATAAATTCTTAATTTATTTCCAGATGGCTTTTGAATTTCTAGAACATTTACTGTATGCTGTCATTTTCCCGTTTGATATGCTTGTTATCTAATTCTTGTGAGCTGTATGGGTGAGGCTCAAACCCTTGGTCAATACCCAGTCTCTGATTCCAGGTTTTGCAGGCCTCCTCTGGCAGCAAAAGAATATGAGCAGTGGGTGCATGGGAGATTACTGGATTAGCAGATTAGCACCAAATACTGAGGTTATGCGAGGAGAGGAATAATTTATTTTTTCCAGAAGAAAGGAGAGCTCTAGCCACAGAAACCTAGAAGATATTATTAGGATAGTCCAAAAAAGTACATGAGATTATTCTTTAAATAGAGTTTTCAGATATTTCATTTTTTAAAAGCCTACTTTTTCCAGAAAAAAAAAAAAATTGTTTTCTTTTTCTTTAAAGAAATGATTGCAATATGAAAAATACTGAGTATATGTCCTGCTCTGAAGGAGAGTAATTCATAGAATTAGTGTAACGTATTGAAAATACATTTTATTTGCAATTGGAACTGTACTGTACTGCCTGAAATGAGCACTTTCTTACCCTTCTGTCATTGCTAAGGGATTGCTGGATAACATACAGCAGACCTACAGTGATGCGTTGCCATTTGAACAGCTTTCTCTGAGCTACAGTATGATGAAGGCAAAATAATAGGGTAGGTAGGTCTCCTCCTTATCAGAGAGGGGGAGTGGAGGCTTTGTGTATGAGCTGACCCTGAAGTCCCTCTCCTGTGCTGCTTTTCCCCAGCCCTCCATGCTCAACAGAGCTCCCCTTTCCGTCCAGCTTTCCTGAAAGCAAATCTTTCAGTGCAACATCTGAGATCAGTGAAGTCCGGGGCTACTGCTCTTGCCCAGACCTAACCCAAAATCTTCTCATGCACTGACAACAGCCACCGTGGTTCCTCCTCTGCTGCCCTGTGCTAGTGTCGCTTCATCTGAGTACCTGCTCCTGCACCAGCCCTTACCATGTCTCCTGTGCAGCTGCTCTCATCCACTGTTCCTGGCCTTGCCTCCTCTCCTAACTCATGATTACAGTAATTGTCCTCTTTGAAGCTAGTTAGAAATGGGTAAGTTAAGTGGATAATTATTTTCCTGCATCACAGTGCATGTAGCTTAAATGGGTGAGTGCACTCTGCAAGGAAATTCCTTGCATACTGATAATTGAAGAGGGGTGTCGATTCGTAATACATTTCTGAATTGCTTTGTATGATTTCTTTTTTCAGTATGAATTAATTTTTATACAAGAACAGCTACAATCCATAGGATATCAGAAGAGTTTGTGAGATTTAGGAGCAGGAATCTCATGGACTTTATTAGGAATTGAAGGGTTAAATGCATCCATAGGACTTCAAAACCAAACAGTATGATATTGTAGTTAATACCTGGTTTGGATACTCTCACTAAGCATAGTAAATAGATGCTTTTATAACTGTAGTTCTTAACACACTGTTCTTGCTTTTAAGGAAGGAAAGGAATATAGGCGGGAAACCTAGCTTGTCGCTTCATCTGCTAAAAATCATGGCTAATGAAATTGGTTTTTAACTGAAGGGGCTGTATCACTGACGTATTTGTGGGATTTGCTATAAAAATTTTGGCGTGATTAATCTGAAAATATTATATTTTTTTTTTAGTTGAAAAAGATTTTCCAGGGCTGCTTTTGGGTTTCTTAGATGTTGTGGCTATGCAATCATTCACACTCCTATTAACTGGAGCAGCAATGGTGATTGTGCATAATTTTTGTGCATTTAAAGATGAAATTTTCTTTGTGTGTTTTTATTTTTTTCTCTCACACCCTCAGTGGTGTAGGCCTCACAGTCATGTGCGCTTTGTAAGAGCCTCACATGCATTATGTTTTATGCCCTGTGACATCGGGGTTCAGATGTGTGGCACTGTGGCAGACACTGGTATGTGATATTGCGTCATTGACCACCTTCAGTGGGCAGAACAAATCAACTAAACGGTGACCCCTGTTTTGTGTAAAATAGACATAACTAATGTGTCATGTGTTTTGTTATTTTATTTGCTTAATTTGATGTGATATCAAAACAGCTCTAAACCCAAAAGTTGTATGTGATCTGCTAGCACTGCATTGGGGCTCTGCCCTGGTGCCAAGGCTATTGATTCACCACTTCTGTAGCAGGAAGTTTGGTGACTTTTCACTTGGACTATTGACTGCCTTCGTGTCATCTTCAGTCCTAATTAGAAACAGAGTCTGTTAATTAAACATTTCCTCAGTGTTTTAATTAAATATTTGTCTGCTGCCTCTGAGCAAACTGTGAACCTGCTATGAGATAACACCCTTTTTTTCACCCAGTAAGACAGTGGTTGCATCTCAATGGGAAACCTTTCGGTATTTGGAACCTCCTGTTTTATTTCTACATATAAAATGTCTGTATTTTGCACAAGCATATAAACATGGTTGGTAAGTGCAGACCAATACTATCTCTTGACTAAGGTCCGCTGATTACGCTGGAAGGAAACCAGATAGGAGGGGAGCCTGTATCCTTTCTGACAGTGGTAGGCACAGTGACAGTATCTATGAGACCTCTCACTCCTAGAATAATACTGCTTATTTTCAGTTTGAAGATTAATAGATAAAAGCAAGTGGGAATGGTGAAGTCTGATGTTGACTCAGTGTCATCTCTTGCATATGTTTGTCTCCATCTTTGGTATACCCTGCAATTCCCTCCAGTGTTACTGCTTTGCAGTTCTCAGGAGCTTTGGGTTTGTTTTTTTGGGGATCAGGTCTCCCAGAGGAAACAGGGACTTACAAATCCAGGCATTTCTTTCCCCAAGTGACAAGCTGACTGCTAGGTAGGCTGGTGCTCCCCCAAAACCCCAAACCCTACACATTTACTGTTTCAAACCCCTACATATTTACTGCTTTCATATTGTGCAACTTGGCTTTCCAGGTTTTCCTGTCTTAGTGAAATTATTGAATTATAACCACTACTTTGCACACTTGTGTTGTAATACCAGATGGCTTATTTTTTGATTAATTTCAGTAATTTTGCTCTTGTTGCTCCTCACTGCTCTATTGCTACTGTTTGAAGCTTTTCTGTTGTTATTAGTTTTGCAGAAAGAACAGTGGGGAGTTAATCTACAGCTTAGGAAGTTCAAAATAAAACAAAAAAAACCAATAAAAGCGAAAAAATTAAGTCACTGAAACTCTATGATAGAATCTTTTCTTTTTCATTAAAGGTCCATTTTCTAAATGTAGTGCAGAAAATGCTTCCTTTTCTGTTTCCACTCTGTCACTTATTACTTGCTGTACAACTGATTTGTGATTTGTGTGCTTTTAAAAGGAACACGAGAAATAATAGATCATATAAATTGTGAGAGATGGAATGAAGGTAAACTAACTTAATTTGTATGTTAATTCTTTAGGATGAGGGGACAGTGTAAGGCAGCATAACCTCCAAGCTCAGCTGGTTTTATTTATGAATATGCATGGAGAAAGCTGTAGTTGACGTTTCCATGTATTTTGCACCCATTTTACTACCTTCCAGCTCAGCTGAGGTTTTAATTGAGAAGTCATGACAGGCACTGAAAGGCAGCACATGTCTGGATGGAGAGGCATCGCTGTATGAACTCACAGATGTCCACTCTTAGCTGGGGGGGGTATGTGGGGGGGTATTTTTGAGTGTGGGAGAAGACTCCTTGACCCCGATTGCTCTTTTTTGGTTTGTTTGTTTGTTTGTTTTGGGGGTGGCTCACAGGACTTGGGAGTAGAGGCAGCTGGGAGTTTTGTCTGGGTTCATTTCATGCTACATCAGGCTGAAGTTTCCAAGTGTTGAGGTGCAACATCCTTCAACATGAATGTGGCAATAATGTTTTTTCAGGTAGGAAAAAGCTTGCGCTTCATGGTGCAGGGTTTTGAAAGGGATCTTTGTGTTTTGCACATACTATTCCACTTTCTAATTATAAAGGCTAATTGATTCTGTAGGGGCCAGGTCCCTGATATCATTGCTGATCACTGAAGTGTTTGAAAAAGAAGGTCAAGATGTAAAAGACCAACGGCATCTCCACTTGTTTGCCTGCAGTGGTCTTTGCAGGCAGTCATGGCAAGTGTGTTGCTTTGTGTACCAGCTCAGCACCAGTCTGGAAATCACTTTTGAAGTCCCTAGACAACAACACCAGAAAGACTGAGAGATCAGTCATTCTCAGTGGTATATAGTTCTTCCAAGCTTTGTGAAAACAGATTGGCAAAGGGAAGGCAGAAACCCCCTAAGCCCCACACCAGAGAGAGAAGTAGTAATGTACATTGCCATGTATTAAGCACTTGAGAATCCACATCTAGAGGTGGTAGGAATGACCCAGAGGTGAGGAAAGCTTGGGAGGGGATCATGTGCTTTACCACACATCACAGATGTCACCAGATCAAGCTTTCTGTTGGCTGGGAAGGCAGCCTCAGTGCAATGCAGACAAACAGCCCATCACTCACAGCTCACAGGATAGAGAGTTGGGAAGCCAACCTTCATTATTATGAAGCTGAACTTAATTTGCTTCTAAGATGTATGGGTTTAAGCTTCTCAGTATCATGCAGAGTAAATGGAATAGAAATGAATTATTGTGGGTTTATTATTCCAAAATAGAACAGGAGAACACAATTTCAACAGAAACTCTAGGAGCTACTCTAAGGAAAAAAAGAGAGAATTTTTTTAAGTGAAAGATGCACCAGGTAAGCAATCTTACTCTTTGTGTGATGGACTGAGCTATCTCACATTGTAGGTGGGGTTTATGATGGGCATACTGCACGAACGAAAGGGCCTTTGCTTGTACATGGTAAATTTTCTAGCAAGACACAGAGACCAGCTCTTTTCTCCTGCATTGCTAAATTAATTCCCTAACTATTCCTGTTTTCTCTCTCAAATTTTAACTGCTTATCACTTTAGGAAAAAAAAATGCCCTATTTCTGAACATTTCCAAACAGCTCAAGGGTGTAGTGACAACAAGCTGTTGCTTCCCATCTTGCTGAAGTTAGCTGTTGGTGAGAAAATACAGAGCCAAATCTAGAAAAATTGTTTGCGTTATAAGAAACACTTGAAAATAGATGGAGAGAACCTAGATACCGAAAGTCTTAGGAAATTTATTTTCATTACATCATTTCCTAATGGATTTTTCTAAAGAAAGGCTAAACATCCTGAAGTGGATAGAAGTTTTCAGATGAATTTGTGATGTGAAATGCAGTCCTGAAATGTGTTAAAAGGTGGATAATTTTTTAAAGCTCATCTACTGATTTCTTTATGATAGTATGATTAGCATTTTTATTTCCCAGATCTAATAAAAAGTACTGCTAAAAGCCACAGTACATCCTGTCAGTTAGAAATTAATGTTCATTTAATATTTGCCTTTTGGAATAGCACGCTGAAACCTCATCTATTTGCAAGGTAAGTTGGTTACGCAAAACAAATGGCCTGCAATAGAAAGAACATTATCCTAGATATAAAAACAAAAATCCATGTTAATCAGCTACTGCTTTAATGTCTTTTGGAGCTGCTTCGTTTTTCATAAAATGCCTGGAGAGTACGTGGAAGGTTTCCTACTGTTACTGAGGGTAAGGGCCAATTTTGTCTACCATGGTTTAAGAAAAATGCAAACTAATTTTGGAGATTGACTCGCTATCCTTGATTTTATATGATTTTAATGTGATATTTTAAGCTTTATCATTTTCTTACCAAATTTCCTAAGTCACAGAATTAAAATTAGTTAGGGTTTTACATCTTTAAATCAGAATGGCTTAGATAACCCCCATATGACAACAGCTGGCTTTGAGGCAATACGGACCAGAACAAAATGATCTTGGAAGAGCCAGGCATTGGTCAGTGGCAGCCACTGACTCGTTTCTTCAGGTGTAAGATTTTTTTACACCTGAAGTCCGTGTGGACCCCTGTTTTCATGGGTGGTTTTGCCATCTTTTTATTAGCCAGCCAAGTGAGATGCCAGGTAGTTGGCATCAGCTGCTGCTTCTGTAAATGCTGACTGCTGTTAGAGTGGGACCATGTTTTGTAGTATTACTTTTGCTGAAGGAGTCAGGGGGTCATGACTTGGTGCCTAACATTTACACAGATCAAAAATCCTGATGAGCTTGGATAATTTCAGTGTTTTTTATTCATCTCAAGAGGAGCTATTTCAAAAGGTGATTTATGATTTATCCAAATGTGAACATATCATCAGCGGCATATTACTCCTCTATTTATATATATTGTAAGAGAACAATGTGCTTAATGTTACTCTTGCAGTAGCACAGCTGCAAGAAATTGTTTCTGCAGACTCCCTGGTGTGGTCTTCTGGTGAAATTTGCAGTGGTTTTTGTTTATGTGTTGACCTGAAAATAGTATCCTTGGCTTTGACTTGGCCTCTCTCCTCTCCTCTTGTCTCTGTTGCAGTAGTGGGAGGTCGTAAATAAGAGGGTAGGTGTCATCAAGAGCATTCCTGTTCCTTGGAACAATGTTTTCTCCAAATTACTTCTCACTGCTCTCATTTTTTTCCCATTCTGATAGGCACAGCTGGAATCAAGTAGCAGGTTTTGGTCTTTAGCTTTGCAGTATTTTCAGTGCCATCACCATTTTTTTTTTTTTTTTTTTGATCACCAGCCATCGATCAAATTTATTATTTCCTTTGTACCTCAGTAAGAGCTATTTTGGTATCTCCAAAGTTTTTTGTGTAGGGGATTGTTCGCTGGTAAAAGGAATAGACACACTGCGTGATTGCCACCATGCTACCTCTTCATGTAGCTTTCCATATTACAGCAATACTTTATCTCTGACAGCAATTAAGTGATACAATGTATGTGTAGACATGATAGAGGATATCATTCAACTTCAGCCTCCCTGTACAGTCACTGGAGAGGTGGAGGTGGCTAAAAAGGATGCATAAATCACCTCCTGGAGAAGCCTACCTCTGTACTTCTGGATAAGTTATCCTAATGAGATGTCTTCAGCACCTATGGTCCAGAATTGAATAGGTCTGATAGTGCCCTAGCTGCTGAGCAGGCTTCAGAGGTTGAGCTCAAAATGTCTGTTACTTTAACTGGAAACCAACACAGTATAGCACAGACTCCTTACATGCTAGCTCTGTGTCCAGCTACCACAATGGTGATGAGCAATGCTAGAATCTGTCGTTGTGAAGAGATCTCAGAGTAGTTCCTGTGGCTGTGTGCGAGTTCATCCTCTAAGTTTAGCTTTAGAAATTCAGAATATCAGGCTCTACCATTACTCCTTTGTTCTCTATGAATTTTGGTATCAAACTGCAGACTTGGATGTATTTGTACTGAGCACATTGCAGGTTTTAACCAGAAATGTAGTAGCCTTTATTAGATCTCTTCATTTATGTATGTGGGTTTGTAAAGACTGCTGGCAGGAAGATTTTGCATGATTTTGTTTTAGTTGGGAACAGCTTTCCAAGCAGTGATTCCTTGCAGAGTGATAAAGGATGATCTTCTAGACTGAATATGAATCTCTTAAGCTCTTCTCCTGGCTCTGTGCTCACGGTTGGTTTTGGCCAGCCCCCTCTTTCTGTGTTGTTTGGTTTTGATAAAGATGAGATAATTTGTTAGTGTTTGTACAATACTTTAGTGACTTTAATTTTCATGCTTCCTAACTTCAGTAAAATGTGGGTTTATGTTAGTAGTATTAAACTAAATCTGTCTCATTGAGTCCAGCTTTTCTCTTGTTTTCCGAAAAAATGATGCTGGTAACTGTAGCTTTACTTAATCACTGACAATGGACAATAATTGCTTCTGAAATTATACTTTTCCTCTTTTCAGTACCATTTTCTTCATGGTTTCTGGAAAAAATCCTTCCACTTCTCCATGTAATACCCTTCTCTGATTTGTTTTGGGTATGTTGTTTTTTTGTTTGTTTGTTTTGTTTTAATTTGGAGGGACCTGAAAATAACTTTCACCTGAGCGCACACACAGACAAATACTCAATAGCCAGGATATAACATAGTTTAAAAAATTTCTGTATTGCAAATAAAAATTGGGAGTACAAAAATGCAATTGGAATTGTAAAACCAGAGACCTCAAGAAGTTTGAGAATACCTATTTATTGTACCTTTGGCACTTGCTTTTGATTTAGTGTTTACTTAAATTGTTACATGTACTGGTTTTGTTGAGACCTCTGGAGTAAGGTGGGAGATGCGGGAGAGGTCTTATGCACTCTTAAGTGTAGTACTGTGGTATGTATTCACCAAGGAGTTAATGATGCGTGTACATTTTTCCTTAAAGTAGCCCTCTGATTTTGCAGTACTGTGTTTCTTACTGTAGGTTTTCTCTCACTACCCAAGTTTTGTAGCAAGTCAAATCAGAATCAAAGCAGAAATGCCATCATATGGCATCAAATGAGCTTCAGGAGCAGGTGGTCCATCAGACTGGCTTTTGAATGGGTAGTGAATAATGTTTGGTGTTATCCCAGTAGCAAAAAGAGAAGATACATTTACAGGGCCTCTTGTAATACTTCCTGAGAGCAAAAAGGTGAGGGACTTGGAAACTTTCTGATGGAGTGTAGGTTCTAGTGCATACAGATAATCCCATTCTACCCACTTTTGGGCCAGTCCACACATCTTTCCCGACTGCTTTTGTCATGGAGAATCCTTCTTTCTTCCAGCCAAAGCAGATGAAATAGTTGTATTTTTTAGATGTCAAATTTCTAAGCCTCTACAAGAGGGTATCCCTGTTTTTCAAAGCTTACTACTATAATTTGGGCAGACTTTTGATGACAGAGGTATCTCAGAGAGAAAGCCTGCCTCTTGAAGATACCACATCCTTGTGATACGAGTGTGAGCATACCAAAACATTTTAAATAATCCATCTCTAGAATATGAGATGACAAATTAACTTCCCTTTAATGATGGGAGTCCCATTGGCTGAAACCTTCCTAAAAAAGATGACAGTGACCTGACATGAGGGAAAGCAAAGGAATTTTAACACAGGGAAAAGCTGCGAAGTCCACAGCTCTTTTTTGCTCATCTTGACATATTCACTCTAGCCACCCCCACATTTAGAGAGGAAATACTGTTGTCTTTGTATAATACTATTCACCCACGTTTCTCCTGGCAAGGGCATGAGCTGTGTTGCAGAGCTCTCTTGTTCCTTGTCTTGATGTAGATGGCACAGTGAGCATTACTTAGGTCTCTGGCTGCCTCTTTGAAAAACTCTGTGTTGATAGTGACAAAGTGATAGCTCTGGAGCACAGATTGCATGGGGAAGAAATGGGACAAGTGTCTTTCTGGGAGATTTTTTTTTATTAAATGCCCATTAAAGTCAAAGGCAAAGTTTCCTATTGACTTTTATGAGCCCTGGTTCAGTCACTGTAGTCAGGATTGAGAGACATTATCAGAAGAGCTCTGCTGTTAAGACACGGTGTTGAGGTTGTGCAGGAGATAATAAAAAATGTTCCTTGCGATTAGAGAGAAGCAGGGAGAATTGAGTCCCCCAACAAAGTAATCATCTTTATGGAGTGGGAATGGTTTGTGCAGCTCCTGGGATCTTTACACGCTGCTGAACAAGGAAGAGCATCCCTATGTTGCTGTATTCCATTTGTTCCACGCCACCTGAGAAGTAATTTGTTTGCCATGGGCAAAGTTTGAAAAGGCATTTTTTACTGTTCACAGCAGTTTTTTCCAGTGATACCACTTTGCCTGTGCTACTGTGGAAGGGCATGATGGCTGCACACCCCCAAAGCTGATGGCTCTTCTGCTTTAGCAGAGGTGCACTGTCTTCACCCCTTGCTTTTCTGTTGTAGATGCAGCTGCTGACTGAAAAGGTGCTTGAGGCTGGCCAGCTGTAATAAAGCAATTTCCAGTATCACCTCTTCTCATTCTTCATGTTCCGGTGGACACAGAAAAAAGGCTGCAAAATCAGTCTGGTCCGATACGCTCCCAGACTGGTTTTGTTTTTCAAGGCCTGCTCCTGGAAGCCACAAAATTTGTAGAGCACTGTTTTCATGTGTGCATCAGGCAGTAGCATGTAGCTCTAGTGGGAGAAAGGTGGTTTTTCATAAATGGGGCAAAATGTACCTTTAAAGTGTGATGGTTTTTTGTTTGTTTGTTTGTTTGTTGTGGTTGGTTGGTTGGTTTGGTTTTTTTGTTTGTTTGCTTTTAAATCCATTAACTGTTTTTCAAAATTTGAGCCAAATTATCTATTATAAATAGTTTTAAAGCACCTACCTTTGTTTTGTTCCCAGTTGCTCCTATTTTGAAATGCTTGTGGCCATACATAAATGGCCCATGAGGATAATAAAAGGGACTACCTATAAGAAAAGTGGTTATTTTAAGTATTAACAATTATGGTATCATCACAGCCTTTTCACACTTGAGCAAACGTTAAGAGAAGGTATATGCACAAAGCTTGTTAGTTTTCCAGTCATGTTCTGTATTGGTTGTTATTATTTCTCTTACAGCAGGTATCTCAGCCCTCATCTCTGATTCTTCTATTATCACCGTCTACAATAAAGTTATAATCTTGCAACTCTGCAGTTGAAGTCTGTGGTTGAGCATAGGAAAATGGTGTTGCTAGCTCTGTACACGTACAGAATTAGAGGCAAAAAGGTATAGATTTATGGGGCTAAGGAGCATCTTAAATCATTCCCATTTGTGACTGTGGACAAAAAGGATGATGCATGCATTTCTGCAAGGTGAGGAGGGAATATTGGAGTCTGATCTGTTACTTTTGGTGTTTGGAGGCATATTTAAAGGGTTTAGAGCTTTTCAGAAGAGTTTGTGTGATTATTTTTTTTGGAAGGGATTGGGCAGTAGACTCAATCTAGAAATACATCGGTCTGATAGCTGCTATTATCACAGACTCCCCATTTAATTAAGTGCATAGTTCAGCTTTCCTGTTTCTTAGATCTCTGTATAAAACTGACACAAAGATCTCCCATCTCAGTCATGTAAAAGCAGCAGATGTGGTGTGAACACAGAGCAGGGCTCTGTCTGGTAGTAACGTGTCAGAGCCTGGCACATAGCTACATGGATGCCATTGGGGGTTATTGTTTTGGGGGGCTGCCAAAGCCTGGGGACACATGGAAGCAAAATAAAGAGTGATGTTTTTCTGAGGAGGTGTCAAGGTGAGGGCACTTCTCTGATCTCAGCATCTCCCCTGATGTATGTCTTCTTCAAAGGCTTGAAGAAAATACTGGGAACATTATGGTTCCTTAAAAACATACCGCAATAAGATTTTTTCTTCAGTGAATTTATATACTTTGATCACAGTTGCCCATATAATCACTTAGAGAACAGAGTAGGTAAGAAATCTTTATTAAATTTATAGAGGAGTGAGGTGATTTTCAGCTCCCCAGTTTTCAGTTCCCGGGGATTCTGCTAAGTGCCTCTATGCTTCATTCTAACATAAAAATTTGTAGGTTTTAGCATTTAGCACTGCAGTACAGGCTCTTTTGTAACAACATGATTTTTACTTCCTCCTAAATGAAAGTAGCAATTTATTCTTCATGATAAGGGGAAAAAGCAAACAAACCAGAAACAAAATAACAGAGTAAAGACTGAAAATAGTCTCTTTATGAATAACAAACAGCCTTAAGTAGATGGACTTACCATGACCAGGTATAATGCTTCACAGGCATTTTTTTCCTGCAACTTTAGCGGTATCAGTTTGGACAGCAGTTGATTCAGCATCTGAAAGCCAAACTGGAAGGCTTCTCAAAGGAAAAAGAAAAGGGGGGTGGGGATGTGGAGAAGAAGCTTAACACAATTATTTTATTATTATCAATCCTTCAAACCCCTGTTTTAAAGTTCAGCCATATGGTTAGATTTGAAAGGCAGAAATAACTATACCATCCTCTCTAAGTAACAAGAAATCCTCACTTTACGTTCATTCCAACATCCTTCCGTAAATGTGTATTTTTTTATGTCACCCATACAGATGGTTATTTAAGCAGATGTAGTTTCATGCTGCCTTCATTTGAAACCTATGCTAAGTATTAGGTTTGGGGAACATTAGATTATGGTGGCCCTCCTGGGTCTCTTCCAACAGCAATAGCTGTTGGAAAGCAGAAGGTCAGAAATTAAAGTCCTGGTGATATCACAGTGCTACGCTTCAGTAATCCACTGCATTTCATGGACCCAAGCTTGAGCACATGAGAAAGTCCAGAACTGATTTCTCAGCAGTCATTTTTAGACATTGATTGTTGATGGTCAAGTTAGCGTATGTGATTATTGTTGCTATTTATTTTTCCATCTTTAAAATCAAACCAGGATGTAAGATGTCAGGGCAGCTTCCACCCACCGAATAGGGAAAAGGAAGAGAAAATCCCTGCCAAGAAGAGTATTCATCACATTGCTGTTACATGTAATATCAGGTGAAGTCTGTCCCAGATTATTTCTACCTAGAACAAGGATTTCATCCAATTCTTACTCAAATGATAGGTCTTGTTACAAGGTAAATGATTTCTCTCAGGCATGGTAGGCAACCACAGCTGATTCCTTGCAGTTAGGTACCTAAGAGATTTGGTTACTGTTCTGTTACGAAAAAAGTAAGTGTCATATGAGTGTATTATTAGCAGTTTTCAAAATCTGTGAATAATGGGATTTTGTTTAAGAAATTATGTCTGAAAATACGTTGCATCTAAAGCAGTAAATTTCTAACCCGCACACTTGCCATAAACCTTAAAAGCCACCATTTCCTCTATGGTGTAAGCAAGTGGGTTTGTATATCATTAGAGAAGACTGCGTTAGCATTACCATTGATTGCTGATGTGGTCCATGAAAATGTCCTTCTGGTTTCCCCAGTGGAGAAACCTAATTATCCCTATTCTCTGATTATATCAACACAATTTCACATATCCTCGGGAACCAGTGTTACAAATTCATAGCATCAACAAGTCTATTAGTTCTTTTGAGTCTTTTACTCTCCTGATGGTAAAGTTAATTCCAGGAGATTTTTCACCGTGGACAACTGGAGGTGCTTAGACAAGCTAGCCAACATAAAAAACAAATACATAGAAAAATCAGCTGCCACGTTTATTTATCCTAGTTAAGCAGGTTGTGATGTCTGTGCTTGAGAGTCATGTCTGGCCATAAGAGCTCATAAACCTTCCTGCAAAATGGAAATGCCTGAAATGCTAGTGTACCAGCAAACACTGGCCATCTTTATCTCCATATCCTCAAAGTCATACCTTCTAAAAAATAATAAAAAATGACTAGGCAAGCAGTTAGCTTATGATGCTCTTCTACTGATTTTTATTTTGATTCTTTAAAAATTTTTAGGTGTTGTCCTTAAGGATTGGTTTCCTTCAAGTACTGAACCAGGAGTTTGATTTACATTTGAAAGTCTCTGATTCCTTGTATTTATGTGGTGTGGTGTTTTGTTTAGTTTTGGGTTGGGTTTTTTTGTTGTTGTTGTTGTTTGTTTGTTTGTTTTGTTGTTAAGTAAGTTTCAAAGTCAATCCAATATTCCTACTGCTGCAAAGGGAGCGAAAGAAGGTGAGGTGTATGGGGTACTTACTTCAGACAGGGTCTTCTTGCAAAATGACAAGGCATAGTCGAAAACTCATCAAACTTAACAGGTCTCCTAATGTATCTTACCTGTTAGAGAGCTTGTCACTTTGCTGAGAATATCCATAGGAATTTTTCAAATTGGCGTATCCTACCTCACACCATGGTACTGTGGGACACTAACCTGTGTAAGAGAAGATGTTGGCACGAACAAGTCTCTGTTTTCGTCTGACACCAGAAATGTTGATATACAAGAGGAGCCAGTTCACACAGAATTTTTCCTTCTGCTTTCTCTCATCTCCTAAATTCCCACCTTTCATTCCTCCCCTGTTCCCACCACACAGAAGGATCAAGGTGGTGCCTTGTGTCAAGCTGGGGGCAGGTATCTCTCTGAGGGTTTTTTTGTGTGTGTTCATCTTGATCAACTGCATCCTCAAAACAGCTTTTACCAGATGAACACCATTTGGCCAACTAGAAAGGTGTGTCATTTGGAGTTGTCTGGCAATTAGGGATTTGCAGACAGCTCCTCTGGGGCTATGGACTGCCCTGGGGAAAGGAGCAAATGCAACAGCAGTTGCGTAGCAGCTGTAGCAGCCATGTGGATACATTTGGTCCTGTATCATTTCATGCTCAAAGCACCTTTGTGGTAGTATATGAACAATATTAATGTATATTCATGTGAAGCTTTAAGAAGACATAACTTTACACGGAGACATGTACTTTTGCCTGCTTTGTCAGGGCAGTAGGACTCTGAAACCACTTGAGAAAGATTGTTTTCATGAGTGTCGCCTAGAATAAATCACCTATCTTTAGAAAACCATCTATAACTGTTATCAGTGTCAAACCTTCTTTTTAATAAAAACCCCAACAGTCATTGATTTGATGATTTTCCAAGCTAGTAAAGGATTTTGCTTTCTTTCACTGTAAATTAAAAGCACCCATTGGTGATTACGTCTCTGCTGCTGGCTAACCCTGTTTTAAAATCTCACCTCACTTTGATGTGTGTGTCAAAATATAACAAAGAACAGAGGGAATGCACCAGGCATGAAAATTGATTTCTGAAATGGAAATGAGGTGTCAGGTGAAGTCACCATGGTCTGGTAATATTATCCAGCACACAGTTAACGATCTGTCAGCATTTTCTTAATGATTTTGTAATTTTAGGGAATTAACTGGTTTGCAAAGTGAAGAACGGCTTCAGGTGAAAGTAGCTGTTTGAAATTCAGACGAATATGGAACAAATATGCAAATAAGTTGCAACAGCTGGCAAGACCTTTGTGGGGACAGTTTAATGATGCTCAGAAATTCTTAAGCGTCAGGAAGAGGAGGCTTGGCAGATGGTATTGTATAAGGCTTTGGGAAGTAGACCTCTAAAATAGTGATTTTTAATTTTTTTTTTCCAACTGAACCTAGTGTGAAACATTATGTCTGATTAACAGACCATAGTAAATTAACAAAAGGATTCTGGAATGAAGAAATACTGAATCCAGTTAGTCTAGGAAGTGAATATTGTATCCAAATAGGGAGTGTAAGAAGAGTTTTAAATTTGAGCCACAGTACTTGGTTAAATTCCTGCAAAGCAAGCCCTTGTCTTAGGGAGGTACCATATTTGAAGTTTAACAATCAGATTTAGTTAGTAATTCCAGTTTTCGTGGTCTATTGTTTAACACTTGCTGATCATGTAACACTGATCCTGGTGATGTGATGGTGAGGAATTTAAGTACATAGCCAAAGAAAAAATGGTATTATGGAGTCACCAAATTTTCTTGTATCACCTGCACCCCCAAAGACCTTCCATTTCCATATTAATTCATCTGATTCTGATTAAGCATGAGCTCTGAGAGCATTAGAAAACAAGGTGATGAACTATTTTAATTTATAAATGAGTACTCTGTTAAGTCGTTAACATTATTTCACCATTTTAATTCCTGGAAAATGGTATTTCAAAGTTACCCTGCTTCTTAGAGCTAGTAACAATAAAACAGCATTCACTCTGAAATACTGAAGATTACTTGCCATTTATAGGGAAAAAAGTATGTTCCAGTTTTCCTGTGTTGTTACCAAACTTCATCTCTTATTTGCTGGTTTTGGATTTCCCAGGGTTTTGGTAAAATGTACCATTTCTGAGAACTGGGTGCAGTTTTTTAACTGAGCACCGTGTGAGTTTTAATGATCCATTTATTAAAGGAGTGTAATGCACGTGAATGCATATTTGAAAATTTATGACCCTTTTGTGATAGAATTACAAATAATACGGTCCAGCCTTGTAGCTCCCAGTTATATGAGAGACTAAAGGATATTAATTTTAAAAATAGGTAAAAGAGTATCTTCTTCCTGTAAATACCTTATTCTTATAAAAGAAGAATATCTTCACCCGATTCAGTGGTAGTACTTATAACTTAACTAGTAGTGGAGTATAATATAAAAATAATTTGAAATAAATGCTAAAATTGTAAATACACATGTTTATGGTAATATTGCTGTTACATTTCAGATTGTCCGTCTTTTCTCCCTGTGGCACAGTTTTTCCCCATTATTCTTTCCTTTCTCTTTTTGGAAAATACAGGTGGTTTTAACCTTCTGGTTTTTTAATATAAAGCTTCCTCTTTGAGTGCCTTATCAGGCCATACCATCCCTGCTTTCCAGAGATGGGTCCAGCTACTCTAAATCCTGTGTAACAGTCTGGGCTACGTTTCAGGTCAGTATTTTTATTTTTCAGAGAAGAAAGCAAGGATTAAATGAAAGAAAAGTGTGTGAATCCTTTTAACTGTGGGAAAATGCGTGGGTTTAGGACAGAAGTGAAATAACCAAGCAATGAGTTTTTCCCATTATCTCTGCAATAGCCTGTAGCTAAACAGTAGGATCCTTTCTCCTGCTATCTCTTCCTCACCACTCAGGAGACAACAGCCATGGACAAAAAAAACACATTGCAGACAGACCTCTGCCAGGGTCTGGAGCTCCTGTTTATATCCTTAAGGGTCCTGTGCTTTGGTCCTGGAAAGTATATTTTAAGACTGACTTAGAAAAAAGCAGATAAATAATAGCCTTAATGCAATTTCTTCTCACCTGTGCAAGTTGGGAATGGGAGCTGGTGGAAATACTGCTTCTGTTGGCCAGCTGTAAATCTTTTTTCTCATCCCCACTCCCTAGTGTTTTAACAAAAATTACTGACAGTCCTCTTCAAATACTGCTGTGAATGGGCAGTCACTGCACATGAGCTGCCTTGCTGCAATTTTTTGTGATGTTGGAGTATGAACGGGCTAAAACTTAAATTTTCAACCTTGATGTATCTGTGCATGCCCCCATCACTACTAGGCTGTGTTGCTCGTCTGCTTTCTGATTTCCAGCACTGGAGTGCTTCTGCTCTGGCTTTGCTTTTCCCTCACCCTCACCAGAAGTTCAAGCACCACTAGAGCTCGGTGTCAGGAATGAAGCTGCCTTAATCCTGAAGAGGATTAAGTTACAGTGTGCCTAAAGCAATTTAACTCCTGGGTAAGAGCTGCCACAGATGGATGTAGCAGTGCTTTAATTTATGTCCCTTGGCATAGCTGATGGATGAGTCTCAATGTGCCTGAGTGCTTGGAGTACCCCCCTGCTCCTTGCAGTCTTTGCACATAGACCCTTCTTATCTGATTTTTGACATCTTGGTTTGGTACAAGTTTCTCTGACAAAGAGGCGTTCTCCCTAGGGCTGTCTGCATAGAGGTTTCCCCTCTCTCAAATCCACCAATTAAGCCCTAAACTTTGAAGTGCGATTTTCAGGTGGCAGATACAAGCAACGGAAAGATGAGAGAGCACTTGGTCTGCTTGGAGAAAGACCCTTACAGTAAGCCTTAGGGACAGAGGTGGCCTTTCATGCCATGGACTGTGCCACAGTCATTTTGCTGTATTGGGAGCGTGAAATTTGAGATCAGAGGGTGCAGTCCCAGATGTGATCAAATCAGAGCTTGAACAGTTAGGAAAGAAAAACCCACCTCTTCTTTATAAATCAGATAGATTTGGATATATATTTTTTTTTAATCATTGGACAATACTATTTTATTTTCTTGAACAGCATTTGAAACTGCAAAGAAACCCACACCAAACCACTACTTTGAGATAATTTTGCTAAGAAGGAACAACCACTCATGTCAACATAAACTTAATGTAGACCTCAAGAAATTACAGGATTAATTTCTTAAATTTAATTTGTCAAAAGCTGAATTGATTGTAACATTGGAAATGGTCACCTTAAATCCATACACCAAACCTCAGTGTATGTTACTTACAGTTGGGAGTTAGTAGATATGTTGTGTCGCATGCGGGTGGGCTTTCATCACCTTCCCCAGTTCATGCAACTGCCTTCTGGACACCACGCTCGAGCACTGTGCACAAATCAATCCAGCTTTTTACCTTTTCCCAATTTAAACTTTTCATAGAGAAAACAAATTAGCAGCAGGAAATATTTGTCATTGCAGGATGACGCAAAGATGAGATGATCTGTCAAGTCAGTTGACTTAATACATGAGCACCGTCAACCTGCTCTGAGTGACGGAGCATTTACAAACAATGCTGCCAAGGGAACATCATAACTATCTAGTTTTGCATTAGGACATCATTTACATTCAAAATGACACTGAATGCTGCTGTGGTCCGAGGGGCCAGGGAGAGCAAATGGGATGATGTGAATTCATTAAAAAAGAGGCTCTAGCTAGAGCTGCAAGTGATTGATGAGCAATTAAGTGGCAGGGCTCCTGCGGTAGCCCACAGCCTGCCGTGAATACTCAAGAGGACATCTATTTTGGGTTTCTCTGCTTGTGGTGATAGAAATAGGTTATTTATCCTTCTGATGGTGTTTATCCAGAAGTAGTGATAAATAAGGATTGCTTCTTTCAAGAAGCTGGTTAGGATGAGTTTGAGCAAGAAAATCTGTTGTTGCTGTTGAAGTCATCGTAGCAATTATTAATGCATTTCAGTCTGGATATAAGCTTTATCCCCGTTTCTTCTTGGCGCTCTTTAGTGCTGCAAGTAACTGTTTAAAGTGGCATTGCATAACTTCTGTGTCACTTGAATCTGCTGCTTTTTGTCCATTGAAACAGCTGAGTGCACTTGAACGCAGTGGGAAGACTGCACCAGGGGAAACCAGTGCCTTTCCCTGCAGTTTGAATTGGGAGGGACTGACACCGAAGTTAAATGTTCCTTATGGCTGTGCCGCAGGCAGCAGCATGCTGCTACTTGGAGAAGATCGATAGCATGAATGTGGCACTTGTGAACATGCAAGAGAATAAATTTGAGAGCTAAATCCTCGGTTAATCCATCCCAATGACTGACCCACCTGCATGCTTCCTCCAACTGTTGTGCCAAAATTATTTATCTGTCATCCTTCACGTGAATAGTTCTTAGTGCACTTCTGTCTTTTGGGACTGCTGACAGTGATGAAAATAAGCATTGTGCAGGAGAGTTAATAGTAGTCAAAGCTCCCTGAACTTGAATCCAGGAGCCGACCAAATTTGTGTAACCCACTAAACTAGTATCACTAGTTACAAGTAGCAAATTGGGCTAGCTGAGATTCCACATCCTAAAGCTCAGGCTGGAATGATGGCAACATGCTGTCTTGCATTGTTTCCTGTATTTTTTTTACAGTTTTAGAATGTTTTGACAATAGTTGCAGTAAACTGGAGCTTTAAATTATTTGGACCATGAGGCAAATTTAAGTTCGGGGTCTTTTTCCGAGTTGCTTTAACAAGTTTTTCTAGCAGTACATTAATAATGTTTTTCATTTACATGATGCTTTTCTGTTTCACCAAGTGCATTACTACCACTCTGATAATGGCTGCACCTCTCCTTGTGTTTGATATGTGCTAGTATTTCTGTTTTAATCGAAGTTATGATAAGCAGAGAAACAAAGTGACTTCTGTAGGACACAGATTAAGGCAGCAGCAAAGCTGTATGTATGGCACTGGTACCTACTGGCATGCTAAAAGATTTGGGACCACCTGAATATGCTCTATGCTCTCATGTACATGTGTTGATTTTGACCCCCTATTCCTGGAGGTTCCTGTGCCTTTTTAGTTCACATCTGTCCCAAAATTGTTCTCAAAAGTAATTGTATAAATACCCTGCTCAGCTCAAGCTCATTGCGAAGCCAGCAATAAGCCAGGATAATGATTTGATACTTGGTGTAGTGTAATGGTTAAATAGCTGATCCTTTGATGTGTATGAAAAACTCAGCATGCAGCTTCCCAGAAGAAAATTTGCCATTCTAATTAATTATGGAAAAATCCTTTCCCTTGCCTAAAGTGAACCCACTGGCATGGATGGGTTCCCGTTTGCCCTGTAACTCAGATGGATATTTTCTACAGGCATGTATGAAAGTTCCGCAGATTTCCCCCCAAATATACATTTGTTTTATCAGCTTTGTAATGTTTTCAGGAAAATAGCAGGAGCACTTCATTTTTTTACCTATTAAATGTACTTCAAAATAGCAGCTATGGAGGATGGTCTTTTGTGATGCTGAGGGAGAACCTGGAGTTAAAGGGCAGCGATGATGGCTTAGCTCTCTGGATTGCAAAAAAGATGGAGAAGAGAGTGGTTTATGTTTATTTTAGGCAGAGTGTGAGTGGGCAGCCTCTGCTGGACATGCATGCACAAAGCTTCACAAACTTCAAGAAGACTATGGGATGGGGAGGATAGGATGGGCTGACACAAGGCATATGGGTTATGTGGGACATATAACAGCTCCTACTGCTGGCACAACCTCCTCCCTTCCCTCCCATCTCTCTTTAGATCCACCCAGCAAAACACAAACCTCTCCCAGCCCCTTGTTAGCTAATCTATTAAAAATAATTAGTGGGGTAATGGTCATGTAGAAATAAAAAATGTGGCTTCATAGGAGAGGCAGGTATGGAAAGCCCCTGCGTCCCTCTCCATTACATCTTACAAATAATGAGCCACCAAGAGCTGGTCAGTGGTGGGGTAAGTGGCTTGAGTGCATTCGGAAATAGCACTTAGTGCCCTATTCTAACATCCAGATCTGTCCAGCGCAGCTTGGCAGCACCAGTTGATCCAGTTGTTTGATGGGATACAACAGGCAGACTCGTCCTTCTCTTGGCTTCTACAATAGCTGCTTTGTGTCATGAGTGCTATCTATAGCAAAATCCTTTTGTGGAATCTAAATGGATTTTAAAATAGAGATTGAAATGCAAGATTTACTTTTTGGCTTGCACAAAATGCAAAGGAAAGCATTTTGATAAATGATCCCCAGTAATTTCTATGGCATCCTAATTTTCACTTCAGGTTCACTGTGTTGAAAGAAAACCAGAATGTGGACTAAAAAGAGGCTGGGAATCCGTAATCTACAGGGAACATTTTTCTTAAACAGCAAAGAAATTTTCTAAATGATTGAGATTTCCTTCAGAGTTCAGGATAAAACATCACAAGATAAAACGAGCAGAAATTTTCTTGAACCCAAATCAGTTTTGTCTTTTTATTTCTCAAGTAGTCACTAGGTCATTTCAAAGCAAAATTTCCCCCTAATTATTTCTTAGCTGTCCTGTTGTACATGGGACCACCTCCTTTGAGAATATTTTTTTGGACATCTAATGCTTCATACTTTTTTTTGAAATCCTTTTGTGTAACACAGTCTTCTGTTGAACTGCTCTTCTAGCAAATCACCATGAGTATTGCCAGCATTTTATTTGATGTTCTTGTTCACCTTGTGCTCCTGAATGTTTAATTCATTCACAAGTATTTCAGAAACGTTGATCCTGGCACAAAAAAGCAACTAAACTGTTCTTCCATCTTTCTGTAGTTCAGACCTAACAGATTTCTGTTCTCAGACTGGTAAAGCACCTCTTCAGTTTTTGTTTGTCTCCCAGCTCCAGATCTTCTAGCAAGGTGCACAAGAACGGGCTTTTGCTTTGTCTCACCGGTCCCTCGGTATTTCTTCTGGCTTCATTTTACCCTGTTTCTCTTAGGCTCTTCCTTGCTTTGGACATCTCTTAAATCCACAAAACTCAACTTCTACCTGTTAGCATTTTATTTTTATTTTGCATAGCTCAAATGCTCTTTATTGAACCAGCAGCCTGTTGAGTTTGTTTTTTGATTTACTGTAGCAGGTCTACTTCTCTTTTCTTTCCAAAACAGGGATCAGCATCATCAGAGTGGTTCCCTAAAGTGTCCTACTCTCCTGCTTTATTCCCTTTTTCTCTGGAATCGGTAAATACATGATTCACTTGTTGTTATCCAGCTCTAGCACTCTCCTGCGCTTATGAGTTTTCTGGTGATGTTTAGTGCTATTCATGATCATATTGTTAAATGTGGAAGGTTTTCCTGATTTCATCACTTATGTGCCTTCCTTCAAGCAATTTTGAGACTTATTTAAGAAGTAACTGGTCTTTCAGTGGGCTGTAGAAGCCAGCCTGCGTCCTTCCCACTGTATGGCAGGCTAGTGCATTGCTCTTTGCACTTTCTTCCCTCATCCTTTTGACTTCCTGGCCACAAAGTCTTTATTACTGGTAAAATTATTGCTGTGACAAACCTAGCATCATGAGAGTACTACATTCAGCTTTCTTTATACCAAGGGCATTCAGCCCCTCTTGAGTGGGAGGCAACCAAATTATGCAATGAGCTACTTCCTAATGATGATTGCTGTTCTTACAATATAGAGTGATCAAGGTGGTAGGTAATATTTATAGACATTTCTGTAGGGTACTTTGAAGCAGAATTTATTTTTTTCAAGGGGTGAAGAGCCTTTTCAAAAACAACAAAGAGGAAGGCCTTTCAATAGAATATGTCTTTTCTCTATCTGCTATTCCTAGCATTTCTTTAATGTTGGGAAAGAAAGTTCATTTCTTTACACCAAGATTATCTTGGTATCAGCCTGATGGCTTGGATGCAGTTTGCGACCTCTCAGACCCAAGTGCTACTTGTGACCTTTTTTTCTTATTGTTAATTCTGACAATACATACCCACATTCCTTAATAAGTTTCCACAAAGCTCCTTGAGGTTTATCATTTAGTAAAAGGATTTAGAATTTTCTTGCATTTTCCTTAATGGCATAATGATTGTTTCTGTAGTTGCTCATTTTACTGTTCTATAAGCATGATGCCTCTGACAGCTTAATATCTATAATACCAAAATGCAGTGGAGGCAAAGGCAGCTTTTTAACGCCTCAGTATCATCAGAAGAATTGTCGCTATTCACTATTTTAAATCAACATTTAAGCATATTCCCTTACAGAGCAACAGCTTGCTAAGCATGTTTTATGGTATAAATGGATGTCATTGTTGTTAATGATCAGCAGCATTGGTTGCATCCGTGTAATTAAAAATACCATTGACTATAGCAATACGTGCAGTTGCTTGAACGTTTGCATCATTGTTGTTCAACCTTGAAGGTCTGAGCAGCCAATTAGTCATTGAGGAGATGTGGAGAAAACAGAAAATAATCACAGCAACATCCTGACATTGCATCAATTAACTTGTCAGCGTAACTCAAAGCAGCAATACAAATATTGCAGAACAGTGTCAAGACAGTGATTATTTTGTGTTCATCTGCAGTAGCAAATGACATCCAGTTTTCCTGCATTATCCAAAAATGTACTTTTCATAGCATTCCTTGGGAAAACTGGAGGAGATGGAGAGCTCTGGTTATTCTTCATGGTATATTCTGATCACCTTTATAGGTATTATGTCATATAAATTTAGACAGTGCTTTTGAGCTGGATTTATAGTGTCTATTTTTCTGTAGTGATGAAAACTGTAGATTCACCACATCGCCAAACAGAGTCACGGAGCGTAAGGTGAGGCTGGGCAGCTCCTGATCTCATTTAGATTTCTTGAAATCACAGCAAATTAGGCCAGTCCTAATCATGTTTCTTCTACTACATAAAAGAAAAAATAGATTTGTGAATGGGATAAGGGGACAGCATCTGAAGGACAAGAAAGTCCAGTAGAGTAGGCGGTTTTGCCTTTGGACAAGGAGGGTGTCCACTTTTGAAGTGTATTAGTAAATCAGTATAAGTATAGCATGGACTGTATTCAGATATGGTATATATTTATTTGGGGGGGGAAAAAAAAAGTGGATTTGGGGTTTTAATTTTGTTTTTAAGGATGAAGTCATGTCCTTGATAAATGCTAAACCCTGTGTCATTCTCCCTGCTTCTCTGAAAACTATATGACTGTAGTGGTGAAAGGAGCACAGAGAGTTTGGTGTTTGTTTTATTCAATGAATTATTTTAGTGTTTATAAGATATTAGGCAGCACCAAATGTCTGTAGAAAATATTTTAGAGGAGGAAGGTCTGCGTCCTCCTCCTTCAGTGATCAGTCTTGCAAGTTAGTGTCAGTGAGGTAAGGATAGAGGGAATTGTGTTATGGAATCATATCAGGTTATTTCACCATTTCCTTCTCCATCAAGTCAAAAGTTGGTTCTCCTTTGTGTAAAATAAACCTGCTACCAGGGGATTGCAGTATGTTGCCAAGGGTATCCTACATGCACCTCTCCAACATGCTTTTGTCCTGGACTTCTTTCAGGTAACCAGATGAGGTGATGGTCAATAAGGCTAGAGACCTGCTTCCACCTGATTCACCCAAGACATACTGAGCACCCAGGGATGCTTTTGGTTGCTGTGTCATTAAGCCAGCTGAGCTAATTCTGTTTACTCAGTTTACTAGGATCTGCCAAAAGTAATTTAGTACAAAATGTGATCATATATACTCCACTTGATCTTTACCTGTAAGTAGGATCATGGAGTTGGTTTCTGAAATAAGTTTAAAAAAAACAGTGTGATGTATCTTTTACCCATATGTAATACTAATTTCATAGCAAATGACAGAAAACTCATTTCTTACAGTATTTAGGCTCTGCTTCTATAAGCATTTCAGTAAACTACTGTGATTTTACTCAGTGTAAAGCGCCGTCTTTGGGTACTCTTGAACAGCATCCAGCGCGGCTTAGACTTGGCCATTGGGTTACAATCTGCTATAAGGACCTATAGCCACATTTCCCCACTCTGGCACACTAAGGTCCTTGTTTTCCCTTTCCCATCCAGCAATACTTTCTAGTATTTTCTAGTGTACCTGAAGTGTTTGAAAATCCTCTGCTTTCTACAGCAGCCGAGAATACACAAATCTTCCAGGAGATGGCCCAGTCCAAAATTGAACATAGTAAATAATAATTCAACCCCAATAAAATCTCTTACTGCTGTAGCTTTCAAGTTAAGCCTCAGGAAGAGCTTCCCTTCTGCCACTTCATTTGATGATCTAATGCAAGTGTTCTTCATTTCTTTAAAATATTTGTTAAGTGCTTTTAATGTGAATGGCCTCCTTTTTTGTATGTGGTGAATTTTTTTACTTTGGAGGAGTAAAGAGAAAATTATATGCCTAAATAGTAAAATCAACATGGATTTGCCTCTGAGCCTTTTATGAACACTTTTGATATTGCAAAATAACCTTACATTTTTAAAAAGGTCCCACATCAAGGAGTTCTTGAAATTTTGGGGCTTAAACTTGTGTGGGGTAATTTTGCTGGAAGGAATGCCTTAGCAGTAAGTCATCAGGAGGGCAGTACTGATCTCCTGGATTTTCTCAAACCTTTAAAATTAAAGGCCAGTGAATGCTGCAGCACTTGTAACCTGTAAAAGCAGATTCAGTGATGCTTTTTGAGGTGAGTAACAGTTTGCTTTGTTGGTTGTGTTAGTTTTTAATGTAGTTTCATAATGAAGAAGCAAATCTGTCAGTAGCAGTTCACATCAGCTGAACGTAACCAGCTGCAATAGAAATGGGGTGGCTCTTGTGGATAGTTCATGGGGCACGTGGAGAGATGTGATGGAGAAGAGGGGATCCTCTGCTGATATAAAAATAATCCTTATTAGCTTTGCATCGATGTGTTCAGCATGTGTCAGATGGAGTTGGCTGGGAATGGGTAGAAAAGCAAGAGAGATGCATGTGAAAGACTTCAGGGTCATCATCTCTAAGTCTTCTCTCTTAGGAGGGGTTTTTTGATGTGTAGTAAATGCCTGTTAACATGCCCCCAAGGCAGAGCAAGCCAGCTGAAGTGTGTGTAATTACAAAGATGTTTGTAGTTGCCTGTTCAATGCTACTTCCTGGTTGGTGTCCAGGCCAGTGCCTCCTGCCCTCCCATTCAGCATCCAAATGAGTGCAGGTAGCCATGTGCAGTGACAAAACAGCTTTCTCCAACAGACATCTCCACTTAAAGCCAAGGTCCCCGTCCACTGGAGGACCATACAGACCTCTCTGCAGTTTCAGTGTCTGCTTTGGCAGAGGCTTCATGCTCAGGGCTAGCTCCAGTATGAATACCACAGGTTTGTTCATTAGGTAGTATTGCACAATCCCCAGTTTATTGCTTGGAAGAGACAACGCAGTTGCTAGGAAAACTGGGTAGAAAATCAAATATCGTTTAATTCATATTTAGGATGAAAGTGCTTGCCTGATCATCAGGATTAATATCTGTCCTGTAACTTTTCCCCAACGTGGGTATTCTTGTTTTACACTTAGGGGAAGCAAAGTCCATGTGGCTTTTGTCCCTGCTGCCACTTAACAGAGTAGCTTTTCTTTAGAGCATCACAAAAGTTAGTATGATATTTTTGCAAGCCCAATGCCATGCTGCCTGATTTTCCTCTGATTGTACTAGGAAAACATACGTCTGGGAAAACATATATTTAGACTGAAGTTTTTCTCCTATTTGGGGCATTTAGGGGCTTTCACAGAGTCTCTAATAAAGTTAGAGCTATTTTCAGGCGCTCACAATATCATGCGAACTCTTCAAACTCAGTCACCTATTGGCAGAAGGCTTGTGTGATTAATTTCTTTTAATTGCTTAATTATACCCCCTTCATATCTGAACAAAATGGGCTAAAAGGTCATCTGGGTATTGGGGGGGGGGGGGCGGGATGGAGGCAGGCCATGTGCCTGCATGGCTGGGATTCCTTTGAAAAAGAGACCAAAAAGAGAATTTACATTTCAAATGGCTAGAGGCAGTTGTGCTAATTTTAAAATATCCATCAGTTCATGAAATTAAATGGCCTTTTTTTGCTCTCACATAGAGTCAGTCACACTGGCAGTTTTTTGGAGTATGCTGATGCTTAGATACATGAAGACATGAAAATGCATTAGAAGAAATATATTGGGGACGGATGGGACTATATCTGAAACCTACCTTATTTCAGAACCATCCATACATTAAAACCACAAAGCAAGCAGCATGCCGAGATCCACATCCTGGAAACTTTTTTAGTTAAGACTAAACGTTTAATATTGATTGAGGTGAATTTTGGGGAAGGAAAAAGTGATGTTACAAAGATATTAGAAGTGTTGGGGGCTGGTCCTCAGCAGGCATCATTAGCAGTGTGCTCTCATTTGGGATAGTAAATGCTTCATTTGTACGAATTACCCAGTTCCAGTGATAAATCTCTTTTTTCTTACTCATTTGTATCATTTGGACTGCCATGTTCATTTGTATTTCTGATTATTCTATAACCTTGGATTAAAAAGTAATTGTTATTTGACAGGATTATGCTGCCAAATGAGGAAAGGTTATTTTCTGCACTTTTAAAAACTGGAATATGTAGGACTTTGGGGATACTATTATATTCTTCATGATGCAGTATTTCAGTGGTTTGGAGACTATCTTTTAGGGCTCTGTGTTTTTACAAAATGACTACATTTTAATGTTATCTTCACATACAAAACAGACAAAATGTATTTGCTGGCCTAATTTTACCATAAATAAATGTTGTGTGTTATCAGTCTGTACAACACACCACTGCTATGTGCTGGCATAAAGTTTTCTGCTTCCAGTACTGAATTATATTTATGCAGTATGCTGTGTCAAGATTTAATTGTGATTGAGAAGTACCTTTGTCATCAGCAGTTAAAGCTCAACAAATCTTTTCAATACCTAGAGAAAGTATGTTGCTTCATCCATTACCTCTGGCTCTTAAAAATATTTGTCATTTACTTCTTTCCTGATTGTAAAAACCTGGCAAAACCTGCTATTTCTAAACACTGCATGAAAATTAATGATATTATACAAATTGCATGGTGCATCTTGGATTAAGGCTGTATTTTCTAAAGCAAAATACTTATTATGACTAATTGTTCATCAAAAATGTTGCTCCTGGCATCAAACGTTTTAGTCTCAGTACCGTAATTAGTTATGAGTCTTACAGCAGTGGTTTGGAGATGACACAACAAACATCCTTGTGATCCACAGTTAACAGTCTAGCCCACAAATAAGTACCAAAAGTAATTGCTTCATTAAATAACTATGAATCTTGCTTGTTTTGCAAAAAGGCAAAATATTCCATCCTTTTAATAAGAGCATATTATTATATTGGGGTGTTTATAAAAATGCAAAGGAAAGAGAAAAATCTTTAAAGACAATTACTTTGAACATTTTTGTTGCTATAACAATGAGATGCATCTCTTGATGAGCTATCATTTCCATAATGTTAAAAAGTTTCATTGCCGTAACAACAGAATATAGTTTTATTTTCAATAACTGATACTTGTGCTTTTTACCCTGTGCTTGTAGATGCAACCTGTATTGCTTTCTTTGCGTATGAAATATTTAACATATATAAATATGCAACAGGAAACTGTTAGTGTTGTGCTACTGCACTGGAGTACATAGGAATACACCCGTTTGTATCTTCCTTTATATGTTAAATTTGGCTTTTAGTAACTACTAGGAACACAGAAACTTCTTGGGGTCTTGGAGAAGAAAGTTTTATTCTTACAGATACTCAGTGTTACCTGATTGAACCTGTATGTGCAGGGCTGGCAGTGCTGTGGAACACGAGTGGAGATGTAAGGCTGGAGGGCAACAGAGCAGGTGTGGTTATTGCACTTGAGCATTTTGTTCTTAGTGCTTTCCTGTTCTCACAAAATGAGGACTGCTGGCACCGTGGCGTTGTATCAGAGATTGCTAAATGGTCATTGTTGAGCTTTTATAGAAAATAAACCAGTTTTCAGCTCAGTTTCCTGAATGTGTATATACTATCTTTCAGATGATTTCCACCTAAAGAATTTGGTTGCTATTCAAGATGTAGAATTGTAAATTGTAGAATATTAATATATTTTCAAACCTACTTCTATTATTAGGTGTGTTAGCTCTGTGTTTTATATACAGAAGAGGACACGTTTTGATACCACTCTTTTTTCCATACTAAATTGATTCTGGCTATAAGGCCATCTTTTTGCTGAGTTTTCCTATTCTGAAGTGATATCAATAGATGCTACATTTGCAAGAAATTATTTGCAAGGGGTAAAACACCAGGTTGGTAAATACTGCACTTTAAAGGCCCATGTTTTCCTTTGGGGATTTACTTGCATGTAGGCTAAGTGCTGAAAAGAGTTAGATCAATCACAGGCTAGTTCAGAATGAGAAAAGGGAAAAAGCAGATCCTGGGGAAGCTCTCAGTGCTGCAGAAAAACTGTGTCCATGTCAATGTGTGACAGCTCTTTCCAGGCTATCCAGAGAAACTTGCAGCAAATAAATAAGACCAAGTAAATTATCTTTTCTAATTGCTTTTGTGTAACTCCCTGATACGATGCTGCAGCATCCTTGGCTTGGCTGGATTTTATCATCAGGTTTGCACCCCCTCCCCTCTCTCTGTCATTTCTCGTTTTCAGGACATCGGATCAATCCAGGCTTCAGGATTGCTGTAGCACACAGGGAAGGATACTCAGGCTTTCAGATTTATGTGTGGTCGTATTTCATTCCTGTTAGCTAGGAAGTAGAAGAAGAGTATGGGACGGGTGTTGGGACTGAGTGTTTTTTCCCAGTGAGTGGTTAGTGTAGGTGTCTTCACTCACCCTGGAATTTCAGCCATTTCTTGAAACCTCATGTTGAGTGGAAACCCAGCTGGAATTTGGAATGAATTACTGAGAAAATGAGAGTCATCCCCAAAAATTGTTTAAAGATATATATATATATATATATATATAAAAAAATATATATATAAAAATATAAATTTATATGGATGTATATGGATAGTCCTGCTGTAAAAATTGAAGCTAATGCAGAGCACAGATAAGTGAGATATGTTGCATGGACATTGTGGGATTAAGCCTCTGTGGGAGAGCCTGGGAGGAAATTTGGGCTGAACAGGGTGGAAATACCCTGTGTGTTTTCCCATGGACATAGTACCTTTTCTGTTGCATTTTTTTTCCCTTCAGAATAGTAGAGGGAGGAGAATGACATAATCACCAAAGGTCCTGGCTTTATTCCTTTCTATTCCTCCTTATCCATTTTCATCTTGGACTAGAAGGATAAGTTTGATTGCATCTGTGCATGCCTAAAGAAGAAGAAGAAGAAAAAAAGTGAAGGTCTAAACACATCCCTTCAGCACCCAGGACTTACAGAAACCCTTTGGAAGTCAGATAATGCAGTTTGGTTATCAATAAACCCCCTAAAAATCTTTCAAAAATGCCTCTCTCCTCAAATTGAGATGCACGATGGTACTGCGTGCAATCTAAACATGCTGCCCAGAGCTTTCACTGGGGATTAGGAGGTAAAGATTGGTTAGGTCTGCCCTCATAATTTTAGTTAAAGAACAAAAATCCTTTAATGTAGATCTCTCTTTGTGGCAGAATGGGGCAAACCTCCATAGCCTGCAGTTGTGTTTAGGAAGTGCATGTTCGGGAGAGTTGGTACTGTTTTATTAAGTTTTCAGATTAAAGGAGAGGCAGGTACAGGATTGAGGAGGTAGATTTAGTTTTGCTGCCCAGGGTCATATGTATAAAGTCTAGTTTTTGGGAGTGACAGCAAAAAATAACTGTCCTTATGCTCTGGTTTTAAAGAAGGTGTTTATACCAATAATCTAGTATTAGATTTCAGTCCTGATTTACCTTCCTAAAGTGAGTGTGCACATCTGCAAAATGTTGTGCTTTTGGAATAAAGGCATGTAATTAGTTGAGAGAGATTAGGGAATTACCCTTTCCCCAGTGTCTGTGTTAAAAAAAAAAAACAAAACACCACCCTGTACTGTTGGTGATGTTACTAATTGTCACTAATTTGCAGAGAGCCCCTGTCTCTGCTTGTCTGTGCTTCCCCCTGCCAGGCTTCCTCCCCCAGCAAAAGCAAACGTCAAATGGCATAACACAGAAGCAAAAAAGAGAATATTTTGGATCTGCATATATGACCAAGAGCAACAGGGGGTTAAAAACAGCTTTCTGCAGCAAGGATGCAGGGGTCTCACCAAGTCCAGCCCTATTTTTACCTAGTGGGGAGCATTTTAAAGAGAGATTTCAAGGAAGACAAGGAGGTGGCATCTTTATTCTGTATAAGTCTGGGTAGCCTGGAAGAGAGAGCCTGCAGGATTTAGATAACGTGGTCTTTGATATTTCCGTGCATTTCCAGCACGTGTAGAAATGTCTGGTTATTGAGCATGAAGAATATCGCTATCTCTTATTACAAGCATGATTATTTTTGATACATTCAGGGAGAGCGAGGTGTGTCAAACCCTCCAAGGGTATAGTGATAGATGCCAGGAGGAGTAGTCCATACCCCTCTTCATTCTCTCCTACAGCATAGAAGTATGAAAAGCTGGGAAATGAGACATGATGTAAGCATTTTTAAATAAGCATCTTTAATTATAAGGTGCAATTTAATAACAGTGTGCTCATTAGCTTAGTGTTTATGATTAGTGCTTATTACCTACACTTAATTTCCTCAACCTCCTCCATCTTTTTTCCTCTTTCCGTTTTATTTCCTGGTAGCTTAGTGTATTGTTATGTTTTATTAAAGCAGTGATGGGATCTGAGAGAAAGAGAAGGCAGGGCAAGTTATCCAAAACCAAACCAGAATTTATCCTGAAACTGAATCCCAAAATCCCAGCCCAATCTTTACCAAAATGTAACACTACCTCTTTAGAGCAATGAGGAGTGAGGTGTGCAAGCACTTTCATTGTATCTCTTCTCCCTCTCAGGTACGAGTTTTTAGATAGTGTTTTCTGCTATAAATGATACGTAAAACAGCAGAGCTCTCTCTATAGCTGGATGTGTTATGGGCTTCAGAAATTTTTATTTGGCTCCATAAAGTTATCTTTAGCTGTATTGCAATTATGTTGCAGAGCCTGTTTTGGAGATTTACTGCATATCACAAATTTTTTTAGGCTTTCCTTTTTTTGGTATGTGCTCTCCAGCTAACTGTAAGAGCTGTTTACAAAACAGTATTCCCCATGTAAATACTGCTACATTTTCTTGACGGTAACATATTTTACCAATATAAGGGGATTTTGTTGAATTGCAACCTGGCTGGTTCCCTGGTTTAAAGAACATTTCCTGGAGGAAGGAAGTTCATTTGCAACAACTTTTTGCTGTAATTTCTTTTAATCAGTGACATAAAGAATTATTATGAAGGACATAAACCTGTTGGAGCAAGTCCAGAGGAGGCCACCAAGATGATCAAGAGGGCTGGAGCACCTCTCCTTTGGAGACTGGCTGAGAGAGCTGGGGTTGTTCAGCCTGGAGAAGAGAAGGCTCCAGGGACACCTTACGGCAATCTTCTAGTACCTAAAGGGGGCTACAGGAAAGCTGGGGAAGGACTCTGTGCAAGGGCATGTAGTGATAGGACAAGGGGCAATAGCTTTAAACTGAAAGAGGATGCATTAGATATAAGTAATTCATTTTTCACTTCAAGGGTGATGAGGCACTGGCACAGGTTGCCCAGAGAAGCTGTGGATGCCCCATCCGTGAAAGTGTTCAAGGCCAGGTTGGATGGGGCTCTGAGCAACCTGGTCTAGTGGAAGGTGTCCCTGCCCATGACAAGGGGATGTAATGTCCCTTCCAACCCAAACCATTATTTGATTCTCTTATTATTTTCATCCAGCTCCCAACCAACAAGCCCCCTGTCCTTGCTCTGTTTTCATTGTATCAGTTCACAATATAGGCATAACCAAGTCATCCCATACTTACAATTGTCATTTTCTCTCCCCTTTGTCATGATCCTAAAAGCAGTTGTATTCATTGCTAATGTCTTTCATAGGAGTAGAGCCACATAAGATAGTCACACTTGGTTGGGATATTATAGCATTTTTAATGGGAGAATGTTAAAGATCTGGAATAAATGGCACAGATATATAATTGAAGTCTTCAGGATCTAGAGTTTCAGCAAGAAAAGTGAGCCAAGCACTGTTTCCCTGCAGTTGTTGCATTCTGGCCCACAGGGCATTGCAGATGAGTAATGAGAAATTATTCATGTTGTGGGTTTGAATAAATACAGAGTTATTTAGCACAGGTGTTTCTGCAGTTGTGATGTATTGATGAAACATGCTGCTCAGCACACCCGAACGTTGCATTTCTACTTGTCTGGAGCAAGGCTGGGGTACAATGCAGGGAACCTTAATGCCAGCCAGGACTGCATAATCAGTGTTCACAAGGGTGGGTGGGTTACTCTGGCCATGTTGAATACAAGGTCGTCTTTAAGTCTGTATTAGTTCCATACATTTATAGGAATATAGCACATTTCCACTTGAAATTTTACATGGAACAAATGAATGCATAGCTATCTCTACCGTTTTGGTGCAAGCACAGATGGGAATATTGTTTTTGGAGAGCAGATTGGTTTGATTCCTGGCCTGAAAGTATGTTTTCCTGGAAAAATGTTTAGATCTCTTTCACCAGGTATCGCAGGATTCTCTGCATAGATACAAATGCATTACTAATAAAGAGGGCTTGTTTTTCTGAGTTAGAGTTTTGGGTACTTTTACCATTTTCTAGGTATTTGTATTGGATGTGTGCGTGTTGGAACAAGAAATTCCTTCTTAGCCCTAGCTATTCAGAAAACAACTTTTCTCACTGAAATATGTTTTCTAATAAAATACCTGTGCTCTGTCATGGATAACTAATGTAAAAAATTGTATATATCTAAAACAGGATACTATCTATGATTTGCAAGGGGATTAGAGGAGGAGGAAGACGTTGCAGTGTGACATGCTGTAAAAGTGCTGCTAGTGAGGATATGGGGAACATCTTACAAAGTCTGCTCTGATTTCCCAGGTAACTTTGTCCAGGATTCAGGTACCAAAGCTTTTAAGGTTGCCTGAGGGGAAGGGTTGACGGATCTCATTACCTAGCCCACATGTAACCCGCTTCAGTCCCTGAACTGCTTTACTCTCTCCTTTCCCATCTGCCACATTGACTTTTCCCTGCACATCCAGTGCAGTCCTCCCATGGTAAAGATTAAACAGGCAGTAACCTTGCAATTTATTTTGAATTAAAAAAAAATAAATTCATCCAAATGAAATGGCAAAGATGATCACCCATAACAATACAGGTCATAAGGGACTTCAGGAGGTCTCTGGTCCAAGCTGTTAAAAGCAGGGCAGCTCTGGGGTCAGACCAGGATACTCAGGGCTTCATGCAGCCCTGGGTCCTGGGAACCTCTGAGGATGGAATACAGCTTCTCTGGCAACCTGCTGCACTTTTATCCACCCAGAAAGGCTTTATTTCCTCACATAGAAGATAGTCTGGCTGTACCTCTGTAAACTCTTTTTGGGTTGTTGATAGAACTGGGACATTATAGGAGAGACAGTGGATCTGAGGGGACTGACCAGCAGCTTTCTTATAAGGGCAGCTTTAAAAAGTGCCGTGGGAATCTCTCAACACACTCTACATGCTTATATAATTGTCTTGCTGCACTTCAGTACTCAAATTCAGATCTAAAAGCAAACACCATGTCAGCACATGAGTATTTATGACCACTTAAGGAGATGGAGAATAGGGATGCAGAAAGGGAGGGTGTGATGGACAGAGTTGGGTTTATGTTTTTCTTTTTGACAGCAGCAGTTTTGTCCTGAGATATAGTTCATTCCTCCTGCAGATGAGAAGATATGCTTTTTTATATGCGTAAAGGTCAGTCCTCCAAGGAACGGTTTTCCATGATACATGGTTGCTAACCTTTTGCTGCTGTTGATTGTAGATCTGTACCAAAAATTGAAATAGTACTGATGTGTGTAAACCTCTGGACCTGCAGTTGCTCTTTAATGTAGGGAAGTTTTAACTTTCTGAACAGAAAGAGGTCAGTCTGAATGAAATGCCTTCTCCATTGGGTTGTTTCATTAAGTTTGTGTGGTGCTTCCTATGGAATGGGTGGAAGTGCAAAATAGTAAATTTTCTTTGCAGTATGAAAAACTTACATGGACATTTACCAATGCATTGAAATGCTGAACAGATAGTTTTGTAATTGATATCACAGAAGCTATTTCTACTTTGTTTCATTCATTTCAGGCAAAGATACTTAAAACGTGCTGCTGTTCTGCATGTTCAAGATACTTTACAACTCTTTTAAAGCTCCAGGTGGAGCTTGAGACGTCTTTCTATTTTAAACCAAACTGCATTTAATATGAGTGTGTTGGCATGAATGTAAATAAGGGACAAGAAAAACATAACCTGTTTCTCGCCTTCTGGCAGTACAGCTGTGTATTCCTCTTACAAGCTCTCAAGCTTGAGGCTGAAGCTGTGTGGCTTTACATTACTCTGCATCTTCCATGGTTGAAGAAAGCAAAGGGAAGGTGTTCTCAGAAGCGAGTAATGTGCCCAGACCACAAAGTAAAAAATAAATGAATCCATGCAGAATTTAGGGCAATTAAGATAAAATGCATATAAGCTGATTTTTTCCCTGCCAGAGCAGATGAGATCATGTTGCTGTTGACCAGAAATTACTACTTTTCATGGAAATATTAGCAATGAAACTTTAAGCTTAGGCTTTACTGTTTCATTACATACCTTTTTAATTATTATTTTTTTTATATTCAGCTAGAAGTCATGAACAGCATGGTGAATATATTCTGTAAGATGTTATTTAAAATGTATCATAAAGCATTGCTTTACTGGTAACCTCAGGGTAATAAAGTCCAGAGTGTTGAGGTGGTGCAGAGCTCTTGCTGCTGGTTGGCCACAGGTGAGATTAGTTCCTGTGCTAATACATAAAAGTGATAATTTGTGGTGTTCAAAGGGAGTCTGAATAGCTTTGGCCTCAGATCTTAGATAAAACAGTATCCAGACACTTGGAAACATCTTATGTTATGAAGTTTATTTTTATATTTGTGTCATTTAAAGACTTCTTGATCAGCCATCTTCAGAAGCGACTTCTGAATCATCTTACAAAAATACAGTGTGAGGAAAGAGAGTGGCAGTAAGGTTATAACAGATAATATTGCTTCCTGTAGCAAGGACACAGGCAGGCATAGGTAAAGAAGTGAACCAGCATCTGCTAATGGTGTCATTACAAGGAATGTACTGGAACACTTAATTTCAAAAAAAACCCCAAACTTCCCTCTATGTCACGGGAGGCAATGAGCTGCAGAGGGGTGGAACGAAGGAGCATCAACATGTTCATTTATTTTCCACCGTAAGGAACAGTAATGCTAAACTGCACTTCAGTGGGGATGTTTGCAGATGTTCTACCTGGATATTCTTTTTTTCCCCAAAAATAATTATTTTGAAGTGGGAAGTAAAAATAAACTTTTATTTAATGGAGGTTGAGGATGTACACCTCCAGGATGCATATGAATATTCTACGTAACTGCTACTTACTGCAAGCTGGTCCAGACGCAATACTGAGTGTATATGAGTCCCTGATGTATTTATTCTGTTATGGGTAATTACTGGGAAATTACTGGTCAAGGGCCTCCTAGAGAATTGAACATACCAAACATGAGGTTTATTCTTTGCAGAATTATAAACCAGTGGAACAAGAATAGCAAGAAGAGGGTCAGTAGAAGTTTTCTAGTGTAGAGGGATGTGTATGATAAAATAATGTTTTTGATGCCTTCATATAAGAAGGGATATCTCTGTGACAGGGGTCTTGGAGAACTGATACTTGAAATGTTAAACATGGCTCTCCCTCATCAAAGATTGCACCCTGTAATCAAAGAACAGCAAACATAGTATCTTGAATTAAGGAAGATTTACCCCAAAAATGATGTAGTAGTCTGAGATCAAAGGCATGCAAAGCTTTAGAAGAAATTTTAGTGGAAATACTTCTTGAAGACAGAGTTAAATACAGCTGAGCAGCATGGCAGCTGCCTTGGAGAAGGTTTCCCATTGTGCCATTGAAGGGAGGTGGTAAATCTCACCTGCCTCATCTGTAAGGTGTGGATCATTTGTAACTATGAATTTCTTATAGAAAACCAAAAGCCCTTCCCAGGCTGATGGAAACAGATGCTTGTCAACAGCTGTGCTTTCTGCTAGTGGGTTGTCAGCAGATGTTAATTTTCCTCCCCCAATGATTAATTTTAAACAATATAAAAACTCAAATGTAAAGCATAGCTAGGTACCATTAATTATTTAAAATAATTTCAGATGTCAGATTTCCAGTTACTGTTAGTTGCAACTCCCTGGTGATTCTGGAGTCATCATTCTTGAAAAATAACCCATATTACATTTAATAATTCAAAACTCTCTCCTTTGGTACTTTTATATCAATTGTTAGAGTGACATTTAACACTCATTAGAAGGTTATTTGGTTTCTTTAATGCTATAGTATGTCAAGACTGCTGTGCAGGAACATGTTGATTTTAATTGCATTTAGCTTTGGTTACCAAAAAAAGCAAATAAATCTCTAAGAAAGGGTCAGATTGTTCCATTTGGCCTCAAGCTGGTTTTCTTTTAACAACAGGTATTTTATTTGAAAACTGCATCCTATGTATTAGTTATAAAACGGAAATAATATAAGTTCAGAAATGAAGGCAAATTTGAACAGTCTTTGATGGATAAAATATATTTTCAGAGCAAATTTCAGTATTAAACTTTTTTAGGCGGGGTTGTTTTTTTTTTTTTCCCCCTAGTATTAGAATTTACTGTGAAGAAATGAAAGCAAGTCTTCCCCATCTGTATTGCAGTGGTATTATGGTGTTATTGTATATTCCTTGAGTGAATGAAACCCTGGTGAAGGAAGATTCCTTAAATATTCCAGAAATAGTGACAGCACCTTATATTTCTGATCTCATGTTAAAATAGCTGGGTTTTTCTTTAATGACATAACAAGAATCTTACAGAGCTCTATTCTGGTGCCAAAAAGCTAAAAAAATCCCATACAGTATGTACAGAAAATAATTCCTGTGGTCTTCTGTATGACTTTCTTCCATTCCCCTTCTCCCCCTCTCTGTTTGAAAGAGCAGTTTGGATTTGGCCATGTTGTTCCCATGCTAATTAATCTCCTGGCCACCACAGAAGTCTTGAAAGCCTGTTGACAACTCTTCCTAAATTAAAAAGTGAAGAGACTGCCCTGATCCACTTGAGGGTTGAGAAGCTGTAAAAGGGGAATCCTTTGTCCGTCGCTTTCAGATATGCCAGAGCATTACTTGAACCCCAAAGACAGCTGTTATTAATCTTAGCACTCAGCTGGGGAGCTCCTTGCCAGCCACCCCTATTAGTTTTTTTCCTTATCAATCAATTGATTCCAGTTCTGTCAAGTGTTTTGTTTCCAAAATACAAAAATCTCTGGTGAGAGCAGTTTTTTGTGAGGTCTCCTAAATGAGCAAGCTGCTCCCTGATGCTTAATGTTGTGGTTGTATATAACAAATGTATGGAAGAGTTGGGCATATCCCAGGCTTAATCTGCTTTAAATTGATTGTGCTTGCAATCCTTTTATTCATTAGGGACTTGTTAACATGTAACACTTCATATTTCTGTTAATTTGAGCTAGAATCTCAAATTCTCCGTATTTTTTGTGGAAGATGATGACCTCTAGAGAACCTAAATTACCCTGTTGTTAGTGAGTGGGATAAATCTGCCACCTTTATGAAGTCCCTTTTTTACCTGAGTGGCTTGCGGTGAAGATGCAGAGTACACTGAAGTCCGCGGACTTGTGAGTTAGGTGGTTTTGGACCAGATTAGTTCATTCTTGTTCCAACCTTGCTATTCTGGCCACGTTGGAGTATTGCTGTGGTGTCAGCTGTGCAGTGACCACATGGCCATCTCAGGTGTTTGGAAATGAACAGCCAAGAAGCGTTTGAAGGGTCTTTCCCAAGCACAAAAGCCCCATCTTAGAAGTCTTGTAGTACCACTGCCTTTCCTGACAGAGGTGTAAAGCTTCCACATCATGGCCTTTTCCCTAAATCCAAGGCAAAGATTCCCTGAGAACTCTGAATGTATTAACATCAAATGAAGTATCTTGAAATTTTATTTCTCAGTATATTAATAGTGTTAGGACACAGATTAGCAATGTGGGAATGGCATAATTCCATAAATTATTTTACCTCCAGCGGAATTGTTTCTACTTCAGAATTTATTGCATAAAATGTTTTCCTTTAGATTCTTCAACTAAGAGAATCACTGTTTGCAATAAACGTATTTCCAGGTAGCAAACACCAGTGTCAGAGGAGGGTAGTGTAACTGGGAAATGCTCTTTAGAATTGAGAATACTGACTCCCAGCCACCCTCTGCAAACTCAGTCCTTCTGCAGAGGGAGATCCAGGAGGGGTCTCTGATCTGGTAGCTGCTGGGAATCTGCCTAGAAAAAGCGAAGATGGTTAAACAACAGTAAAGACTTGGCTGAAGGTTTACAGAGGAGAGATAAGGGGAGAATTATAGTTTTGTAAGCAGAATGGATTAATATTTTCCGAAGGGAATAAAAGAAATAAAGTACATTTTCCACTGCCTGCCGCAGTTTCCCACTCCTAGGGTGTGCACTGAGCTGGATGCTCGTGGTGTGTTTTCATAGTGCAGCATAAATAAGGGATCCCTTTGCACCCCTTCTTCCAGCACCCCTTTGAGCTAGACCATGACACAGGACATCATCTGCTTCCTAACCCCAGCTACAGGGCTCTATGAATCTCTTGGATCTGCCAAAAAGCCACCAAACATGAGGCTTCAGTTCCTGTAAATACACCCCAGCAAATGGTAGATATGCTGGGGCAGCACTGGCTCCTCTGGGACTGGGAAGAAACTTCAAATAAATATAACTTAGGCTGTGCAGCAGTTGTACATCTGATTTATTTCTGGTTTTAGGTATGTTGTTAGCAGACAGGCAGAAGTGCTGTGCAAAAATTAAGAAGTCAGAATGGTTTTATTCTTTTACTTTCCTTAGAAAAGATTGTGTGTACTTCTGTATATCGGTATATGCATACCCTGTTTGGGGTTTAATGAATTATTTCATCCCATATGGTCTTGAAATTCCATATTAGTTTAAATGCTTTTGGATAGGAAGATGCTTACTTGACCGAAAACTGAAAATAAGGAAGTAAGACAACAGAGTAACGGATTGAAATTGGTGTTAGTACAAATACAGCCAAATTATATTTACCGTTAGTCTTTCCATGGCTTAATGTATGTTTTACAAGAAAGATTTTGACTAAACTTGAATCTTTAGAATTTTTGGTTTTCTCAGTGCAGGTTTTTAATGAGTCAGGTTTGTGCAGAAAGTTTCTAAAGCCTTAATAACTGCAGCCTTGCCAACCAGTTAATACTTGTTTAATATTTTCCATGTTTCTATGCTTTTTTTTGGTGGTTCGTGCCACCTCCAGACGACCTGATGCTGTTCTGTCCAGAGGGATGCTGCTCTGCAGAGCCTGCACTGTGGAACAAAAGCCAGGACAGGGATTACAGACCGAAGTGGAGGTTACACACAGTATATGCCTTTTGCATTACTGTTGCATTAGCATAATCACTTCAATCTCTTTTACCTCCACATCTAACTGAGCATTAGTAATGCAGAATCTCTGCTTCACTGCTTCCCCCCTTGCTGCTCTGCAAGTAAAGCAGTGCTGTTGTCTTTTAGAGGATGATAATGGAGCTCATTAGATGGCAAATAGAAGTAATTTGAGCAGATACTGTCCTAGGGCTGCATATGAAAATGTGCAAAATAAAAATCTCTTTTTCTGATTCCTGCTATTGTGGGTTTACTCTTCTGTAGTCCATGTTATTTTCATTCGACATTTGTTAAAATGATAGAATAAGCCTGGGCTGTATTTTCTTATCTTGATTCTTATGCAGTCTTCTGTCTCTCTGTATAAATACACACTTTAAAAAATTCCAGCGTATAAACATTTTTACATCAGTAACTACATCCAGACCATTTTCTCTCAGGAACAAAAAAAAAAATAGAGTGAATATTTGTTTTCTCAAACTCCTATGTTTTCAGATGTTGGCACCAGGGAATTCTATTATTTTCACAGAGCTGCTATCTTCACATAAGAAAATCATCAGATATACTTCATAATCAAAGTTGATTAATGCATTTTTGTCTTAAAACAATGTTATAATGAAACTGTGCTAGATACAGCCTCAGCCTTGTAATTACTTCTAAATTATTGATCTAAAATGGGGTTTCAGTAAGATAATGCAGACTAAAATTATAAACTTTGCACATTTGAAAGTAGAAGCTGTCAGGATTATTGCCAGGCAATTTCCCTTTAGCAAATCATGCTTCCAGGTGTGTTGAGCCCAGTAGTACAGTTTTGTCCTCTGTGTGGGAATGGTTGCTACTGCAGCCTAAACAGTGTATTCAGCTCAACAGGGTGAGATGCTTTAATGCTGAAAGAAGTAGAACGTCTCAGCAACTCTACAATAAATCAGACCTCTAGGGAAGGGAATCCAGTCCCCACTGGGGAATCCAATGGCCACATGTCTGAGGTGTTTTTAGAAGACAGCAAATCCTTCAGGCTCCTGTTGAAGATCAAAATACCGTCATTCCCTGAAATAGTTTCCTATAAAAGGCTGAATAGTGATATCTTTATTTCAGATATTCTCGCCATTAATTAATTAGTTACATTGGTTTGGTATAAAACTTCTATTCAAACAACATTTCATAGATCTTACTATTGATTTTTTGAAACCCTGTAACCCAGCTTTTGAGCATCCCGCTGGCTTTATGCTTCTGGCCCCCCAAATACTCTTAAGATGGGGAGCAGATATTTTGCATGGATTGTAAGACTTTTAATGCGTGTATACATTTTGGAGAAATGCCTGGGTTTATTAGTTATTTTTCTCTGTGGCTCTTGCAGATTTGCATAGTTTCCTGGACAACTTTGTCACGCCTTGAATAATAGGAGAATTCATTAAAGAAAAGCAGTATACGCTGAAGTCATCCTTTAGAAATGCTTATCTGAAAAACAGAGTAATAAAAGGTATCTTGAGGAGCAGAAAGGGAAACTTAAGATTCACTTACATAGTGCTGCTCTCCAGTAATAAATTTCACTGTGATTTTTCCTGAAAGAAGCTATCTAAAACTGCAGAACAGATATATCTGATGTTTGTTTAATAAGGTGATGATCAGAGCTGCTCTGCTTAAAAAAGATTGAATGGAGTCCTCAACTGCTGCCCTTTGCTGATGGGACTAGTATCTTTATAATAAAAATTAAGCTATTGATCTTGTGGGGAGAGGTGCCAAATAGTATGCAAAGGCATCAGGCTGCAGCCTATAACAAGTAACATTTCCTGCCAGCATTCAGGATTTTGTTCTGCTCTGTTAAGAAGACTTCTTATTTCAATTAGTGTTGTCTTTTGATTTAGAAAGAAAAATATGCTTTTGGCTAAACCTGAAATATAAAACTAAATTCTCAAATTCTGCTTCTAGATCATGTTGATTTTCTTCTCGAAAGACCCAAAGTCTGTGAAGTCAGTGATTGTGGTTGGATTTGTGGTTTGGGTATGCTGCTGTGCTCAGCAATTCCCCTCCAAAATAGGCTAAGCCAACCCACCAGTTTAGCAGTGCACTGCTGGATTCTGCAGGAAAGGGTGGAAAATCTATTTCTTCTAAACTTAGGGGGATAACATATATGTATTTTAAAAAGAGGGAAGGTATGGCAAAGAAGCAGCAAATTTATATGCAAAAACTATGTGTGTCGTCAAATAACAGAGTAATAGAACAGTCCAGTGTGGAAAGGACCTCGAAAGATTATCTGGTCCAACCTTTTGTGGGATAAGAAGCCTGAATGAGGTTATGTCATACCCTGTCCAGTTGCGTCTTGAAAATTTCCAGTGTTGGGGACTCCACCACATCCCTGGGGAGCTTGTTCCAGTGAATGGTTGTTCTCTCAGTAAAAAATACCATTCTTAGGTCTCCATGAAACCTCTTTTGGTGCAACTTGTACCATTGTTCCTTGTGTTCTCCATGTGACTCCTTGTGAAGAGAGAGCCTCTGTTGTTTTTATAGGCACCATTTAAGTCCTCTAATACTGAGGTCCCCTTGAGCCTTCTCCAGGGAGAAGAGACCTAACTCCTTCAGTCTTTCCTCACAGGGAAGACTCCAACCTTCTGATCACCTTTGTGGTCCTGCTTTGGACCTTCTCCAGTCTGTCCATGTCTTTCTTGAATTGTGGGCACCAGAACTGGACACAGTACCCCAGGGGTGGCCTGACAAGCACTAAATAGAAAGGTATGATCCCATCTTGTGTCTCTGCTAGTAATGTCCCTGGAGATGCAGCCCAGGATCCCATTTGCCTTTCATTGCTGCAGCAGCACACTGCCAACTCGTGTTCAGCCCTCTGTCCACCAGGCCCCCTCTGTCCCTCTCAGCAGGGCTGCCCCCCAGCCACACAGATCCCAGCCTGTACTGGGCCCGTGTTATGTTGTCCCAGGTGCAGGACTTTGCACTTTGTTAAACTTGATACAGCCCCATATTCCTAGCCTGTGTGGTCTCTCTGTAAGGTGGCCTGCCTTCTGATGTATCCACCTCACCACCCAGTTCAGTATCATCAACAAACTCGGTGAGGTGCTTTCAGTCCCATCATCCAGGTCATTTATGAAGATATTGAACAGAGTGGGGCTCAGTATCGATCCCTGGGGGACCGTGAAGATGACTAAAGGCCAAATGCCACTGTAACGAGCTTCTCATGGCCGTGGAATGACTCTTACTGCTGCAGGTTTGGTGTTGAGCTGCCATGTTTCCATGGCTTGTTTTTGCCTACTTTGGGAAAAGTCCACAAAAGAGCCAGTAAAGTATGGACCTTCATCAAGTTTTCCTCAAATGCATTTTTTGGAAGAAAGAAATGCCCTAAAGACAAGGTTTTGGATTCCGTGGGGCAGGGAAACATGAGCACAGTGTTAAATGAATGCCAGAATTGAGCTTAAGTGAGACAGAGTCCTCTGCATTGCCTCAGGGTGGGGAAATGCCTCTCCGATAACTTCTGTGCCCTAAATATTATGCCTCTTCTGCTACCCGTGAGGCAGATCTGGTTGCTTTCTATTTCACATCAGGAGGAGATACGGATTTGATGTGTCAAACTGCATTTGACTTCCATCAGAGGATCCCTGTGAAAGTCTCAAGGCAACTTGGTGCACGCTGTTAGCAGTGTTTTCTTTTAAAACACTTTGGGAACTGTGAACTCAAAAGACACACAGAGAAACACCAGTGAGCAAAACACTAATGTTGGACAGCTAAGCCAAAGCTTTGAGAAATTGAATTGTTGACCTGGAAAACAGGCTCAGATCACGAATGACAAGTTGGTATGTTGTCCTAAAAGCAAAGGGATAAGAAAATTGAGATACCCGGTGGTATCACAAACAGAATAGAAATGGATTAGTTTAGACTCCTTTTGATGTGTGCTGTCGGTGCAATATCGGGAGATACGGGACAGGCGTTGCTCGGATGGGATGCAGGGTGAAGCGCAGACATTTTTTGAGTTCATAGATGGCTACAGACAAAGCATTCCCCTTATACAGCCTCTCAACCCTGAATTGATACACAGAAGGGTGCTCAAAAGTCCTTTAATGATCTTACAAGTCACAGGAAGGGGTCAGCGATGGACAAAATCATGTATTATCTTGAGTCAGGAAAATAGGAGTCATGAAATTTTGTATGGATGAAGTTTTTAGTTACTCCTGCAGGATTATACAGCTCAGTGTAACATTCTTTTACACTGTGGCGAATGAGACATTCAATATTAATCAGGTCATTGGAAATGAAGGAGGGAAACAATTTTGCATACTCTGTATGCATTCATTTTAAAAATTCTTAAACAGAATTGAAATATATACACAGGACTAGAGAAAAGGATGATACAAAATGAGAAATAAAATCTATTTAACAAGGTGTAAAAATTCATTCATACAGTTTGTTCATACCTTCAAATGCATAATAAGGGGAAATGTAAAATATTTAATTACATTGTATTTTCCAATTTATTTGGCTATTAAACACATATCTTCTTTAAAAAGAAGACAAAGAATCTTATCTATTTTATTTTAATTATTATTTTGATATTATTATTCTATAATATTTTTTTCTGGTGATATGATGTTATCTACAGTTTTTAATTAATCCCTGTGCATATTATATAATATTACATTATGTTACATTTTATTATATCATATTATATCATATCATATTACATCATATCATATTACATCATATCATATTACATCATATCATATTACATCATATCATATTACATCATATCATATTACATCATATCATATTACATCATATCATATTATATCATATCATATCATATATTATATCATATTATATCATATCATTATATCATATTATATCATATCACATCATATCATATTATATCATATTATATCATATCATGTCATGTCATATCATATCATATTCAGAAATTATCCCTTGGATAGTTCGCAATCAAGGACTTAGTACATTATGGGCCAATTTCAGAAAGAAGACACAAAGTTTAATAGTCATAGCTCTTCTTTTCTTCTTTTTTTTTCAATACTGGTAATGTAGCCTTGCCCAGAGATTAGAGGCTTCTTGGTCGTGTCTAAAAAAGTCATTTTTCACCAACAGGAGGTAATATCTTGGCTGGATTTGCTCTAGATGCCAAAGCACAAAGCTGGACCTGGACCTGCTTCAGTCTTTAATTTTTTTATAAGCCACAAAGTGATGATTTGACAGAGCCTGTATTTGTTTCAGTCTTTGCAGTTGCCTTTTATTTGGAAAATATGCCAGGACTGGGTAGACAGTTCTGAGGTTTGAATGGGCTGATTTGAGTGAGTGGGTACAACATGAAGTTGTCATGTGTGTTTTAGGCTATAGGCAGAGAGTGTGGTCTGCTCAAAAGAGCCTGTGATACAATTGGATTACCAGTCCCATTTAAGCTAGTAAGATCAGAAAAATACAGAATTAAGGTGATTATTGAAATTGGTGGGTTTGCTACCGGGAAAAGCAGAATTTAGAGGAGGATATTAGCCCTGAGCTGCTTTACTTTGGGGAGTTTGTCAAAATCCCAATATTGCAGCGCACACACACATGGGCGCACACACACACACGCTCTGAATATATTTTAGACTTACATATAAATATATACATGTTTATATTTATATAAATATATGTGTATAGATACATAGACTACATCTACATATCCATCTATATAAAATGTATTTTAATAGATATACTATATATATTTTTATATAGCATATATATTTCAGCATACATATATAAAACATACATTTAATTCTGTTGAGTGATGCTTGTGAAAATCTGCTGGTTCTGCCAGTTTTGTAATAGTATGAAGACATCTGTCTAGCCTGGAGTACAGCTCCTAGTACTGCAAACATTGGCAAATACTTGAGTAAAATGAACCTCAAAAGGTAACTGAAATTCTTAGTTGGAAAGGTACTCTCAATGTGTCAAGAAGCGTCTTTCTGACATAACTGCAATCCCTTCAGACATGCATCAGTTTATCTCACCTGTTGATAACAAAAGTAAGTTCCTTTTTTTCTTACTCTTTTTTCCCCCCAAAATAGACATTTTAATACAGAATCTACCCTCTCACTTAGCAAGTGTTAATTGAGAGTAAGTCTACTGCAGGAAAGTTTGAGCTGTAAGAAACTATAAACCAGTGAAATTAAGTCAGATGAACTGCTCCACAAATACCATAGAATTTAATTCTGTTTCTATACATGTGAAATGAGAATTTCTCTAGATATGAATGGAGAGAAAATGCGTTGTACCAATTATTAATAAAAATTGGGATATCATGGATATTTTATGACTGAAAACAAAGTAGTTATGTGGATACCAAAGGAGAATATTGTTATAATTAGAATAAGGTACTTGTATTGTGGTGCTGATCACCAGCTTAAGCTTATGTGTTCTTTAGTATGCCAATGATACATTCTTAGCCATTCTCCAGTCTTTGCTGGTTTTAATTTCCTAATAAGGCACGTTTTGGCATTGGTTGCCTTTTATGTAAGTTGTAATATTCTCAATTTATCTTGCATCATAGCAGATGAAACCTAAGATACTACTCCTGGAAATACACTGAAATCTAAAATACTGTTTGTGTAACCAGCCACCTCTCCTCATTGATTAATGATTTTTTCAAGACCTAAATCTTTATTAAAACAAAAAAACCCACCCAAAGTCCAGTGTAATCAAGAACGGTCAGCATCAGTTTTGTAATAGTCTACAATTTTAACTCCCATCATGAGAACCATGATTATCTTTAACACCATCCATCTGAGAATAGAAAAATTGTTCTGGTTTAAATGGAAGTAGATCTTTGTCCAGCATTTTGGGAATCCCTCACTTCATAGATGAGGGTGGATGGTTTTGCTTGCTTTTCACCACTGCATAGTCCCAGTGGTATGTTGTATTTCCTAGACGTGCTGCATCCTCATGGCCTGTTAACCTGATCTCACGGTTCAGTGAAAATACACTCAAGCAGAAAAAGAACTGGATCTATACATCAAAAATGTGAAGGGGAATTCCTTTAATACTTCATAAATCAAGGATGCTGGAATTCAATACTTCTTATGAGGTTGCAAATGTCAGGTATCTATCCCCATGATTAAAATGGATGCATGTTACATATGAGACACCAGGAAATAGTATCATTAAAAATCATACGTTACATAAGACCCGAATGGGGCCTTACATCCAGAAGGGAAGAGATTATTTACTTTGTTCAATGCTTCCACCTTAATCCTGTACCACGCAAACAAAATTCTAAGCTCTTGCAAACAATTTAAATGGAAGCTAATTTAAAGCCTCTAAAATGAAGCAATATAGTGTCTTGATAGGCAAACATGGCTAATTACTTTGCAATAAATACAAGCACAATCATCATCTCCAGTGCAGAGATAATTTTAGTCACAGCATGTTGACAGCATCCTTGAAACCCCATTAACATTGATAGTGAAGGCTTCTGCAATGTCGCGTCCTTTCCTACCTGGGAGACCTCCTGCCCACACTCAGGGGACTTATTGCAAGGCAGGGCAAAGAGAAAGCAGGTCTAAATGTAAATTAATTTCCTGATTATTACCTTAATTTCATGTAATGAAGTATGAATATATGTTTTTGGAAGGAGAGGTGAGCTTTTGAAGGTTGATCTACAGTGTAAAACATGTGCTATGCTGAGCGAACGTAGAATTTTTTTGAAGTTTTTATTAAGTTTGTTAAGTATTACCTAATTCCAACCACTGAAATATTTTACCTAAATTACTTGCCATTTTAAACGTCAGGTTCTTTGGAGTTTCTCTATCTGAAATTATCTAGAGCTGAAAATCAAGAACTGATACCGAATGATAAGTTTAGGGTTCCCTCATGAGACCTGGAACTTTTGCCTTTAAAAAAGAGCTGAACACTAGCATATTTCATCATAAAATAAATCCTGTGCATGTGCCCAACAAATGATATTGATAATATTAACCATTCATGTTACAACGTATTAAAACCTTCTGTATTAGTTTGAAGTTTTGTTTGTTTTTGCTCCAGGTAGCATTTCTGTCATGAAAAATTGCATCAGCCTGTTGGATAGACTCTAGATCTTGGTAATCCAGGAATGCTTGTGATTTTGTGTGTGTGTGTGTGTACACATATACCATCCATGGATACATATATACACATACACAGTCATAGTAAGACTTCTAATAACTTATCATCACATCAAGAGCTCCATATAGTGGCTGAGATCATTGGGGTTGAGGCTGGTCATCCTTTACCTTAGCTGTCTTCAGAAAGTGTTAAGAGATGTTCAGAACACCACCGATTTTACCTTTGAACCTTTTAAAATCTTATGTGGTTTTTTGGGGGTGTTTTTTTATTTGTTTGTTTGTTATTTCTATTCAAACATATTATAGTTTGGTGGTTGGGTTGTTTTTTTTTTTTACTTTTTAGACCACCATTGCAGAATTTCTTCAGCTGTAAGGCAAGTGCAGGATAAGTTGGGTTTTGATGAATAGTGAATAGTCATCAGTGCTTTCTGCAAATGTACAGACCGACATACTTCTTTTTCAGTTTAGAACTACTTCAGATGTGCCTGTATTTTGCCTTGAAATAAGAATAACCTCAAAAAGTTGCTAGGCAGTAATTGAGTATCTTGGATATTTGTATGCTAATAATGAATAAACAAGATACTGGAAGGCTGAGTGTGTAATCAACTTTATGACTTGATATCTCAGGCTGGCTGAGATAATTTACATTCCTGGAAAGCTGATAGAGAAGGATGCAGCTTGTTGAAGACAGACAGCTGAGGAAGAGCTGCCTTGTGAATTACAGAGGTGCAGACTTCCCAAATATGAGAGCACATGATATCTGGATAATGATAAAAAGATGCTGTCTGCCACAGACTATTCAGAAAAGCAAGAGAAGGGAGTTTTCTTGCTAGTAGTCAGTAAAGGTCACAGAATTTGTGGGTCACGTCTCAAGAAATCAAAGCAAGGTAGAGACATGAAAAAACCCTGACTTGGTCTTTCCCAAATTTACTTCACTTACAAAGAGGAAGACCTCACTGAGAAAGAGCCCAAGAGGATGAGATTACGGAGTCTCTAGTATCCTGTACTTTAGCAAGAAGTCATATCAAATGCAGAAACAACCTTTTAAGTTTTACTGATGAAGATGAGCACCTTGGAATAAATTATGAGACTTTCTGATGGTATCCTGGAGGTTTTGGAGAAGAAACCTGTGCCAGAACCCTCAGTAATTGGTCTAGTTGTAGCTGAGTTGTCTCTAAAAAGCAGTCATGTCCCATGGCTGTTTTCCTATGATTTCAGGGTTTTGCAAATTCTTTTCCTTTGTTGAGGGAAGGCAGAAAGTAACAGTAATGCAGTTTGCACCATCCATTAAACGCTTAAGATGTGGGATTGACTGAAGTGCTGGGCTCCCATTTTCAGAAGCACCAGACATTTAGGAACCAAAGCACCATTTAAAAAAATCAATACGACTTTGGCTTCTTCTTTTGTAATGAGCACTGGAAAATGAGTCTTTGGTGTCTAAGTCAATTAGATGGATTTTAACATTTTCTTACACGCTTTCAGAAATACTCAGCAAAGTTTTGAAAATTGATTTAAATGCTTTAGGCAGAGCTTACCAGTTTGATGATTGCTTCTGCTTGTAATCAGTGTCATTCAGTAGGTAGGAGTCCTGTTTCGAATACAAACCACTATTGCCGAGTAGCTTTTGGAGTGCAGGAGAAGGTGTTTTCATGTAAACCTGGCATCAAATCAGAAGAAAGCTAAAGAAGCCCCACAGCTCTATCTTCTCCTTCCATTCCGCTGCTCCCTTGGGTACTGGCATGTCTGAAAGAAGTGTTTTAAATGCTTTCCAAAGAAAGGAATGACAAAAAAATGCAAATCGTATGTTTTAAGCTAAAATCCAGGTTGCAGTTGCCTTCAAACTTTGTCATCTCCAGTGGTTCATAAATGCTATGTGAATATTACTCATATTCAACACATCATTTTTACCTTGCTCTTTTGATGGAAGCATAAATTAATAAGTTTAACTTGGATCAATGAGTAATAAAACAGAGTCTTACAAGTAGCAAAGCAGTTCTACTCTGACATTTCCATCATTGTTATCATCTTAAGAGTCGTATTTGTTGTCAACATTCATGAAAGACCTTTTAGCCTGTGCTGAGCCTTGGGGTCTTGGTACTAACCATGCAAATGAAGGATTTCTGTGGGAGAAACTGCCAGGATATATTTGTTATTCTGGGATTAAGTACTGTAGGCCTTTGGGATTTCAGGCTAGATTACAGCTGACAGTTTGATGTCACTCAAAACATATAATCAGTTCCTGGTGAAAAATAAGAAATTTAAGGCCTTGCAGTAACTGAATGATTTTTTTTATTGATTCCCAGATTAGATCATGAAAGTAATGCTATGGTCTCAGGGTCCGTGTCCTATGTACTTTTAATAAGACTTGCATATTTGGCTGAATGAAAATTAGCTCAGGAAGAAATAGTTCTACTGCTAACAACAGGGCCTACAGGTAAATTTCTACAGAGTTTTTTGTTTTAGATAATGTACCACTTGTAGTATCTTCATGACCCACAGCCTGTATAACTGCATTTTTTTTTAATCTCCTTTGCACTGACAAAGGGAGATGAGACATGCTGATGTTTGACAGCTTTTGAGTGTGAAGGTGCTTGTTATTCTTACGTGACACTGCAACTATCGGCTATCAAAATCCCTTTCCTTACACATCCATCAGTGTTGGATCTTGCTTTGATTTTTCATGGAAATTTTGACATCCTGCTTAGCTGAATGAATAATAATTCAGAAAACAACCTCTAGCTTTACAGACATGTTTTTTTACATTTTAAATGTGTGCATGTATGTATATACCTATATATATACACACACAGAGAGACATTACATTCATAGATACCTAGGTAAGTCTATATGTAGATATGTGTATCTCTATAGAATGAGTGTTTATGTCCATATGTGATATGTCTATATATTGATGTAGTTGTATCTGAAGCAATACATGGACTTGTGTCCTTTCTATCCACATTGACTTTAGGAGTTAATAGATTGAAATATTTCTCATCTCTGCATGGAAATAATGCTTCAAAAGACATAAATGTTTCATTGTACCATTGTTTTGGGTTTTCCATGCAGTATTTGAAGGAAATGTGATGAAGCCATCATTCACACAATTTATGTTACTTAAATTTAAGAAGAATATTAAATGTCAGCAGTAAAGTTTTTATCTATTTTTAGTATGCCACTGAAGTATGTAAAAAGCCTTAGCATGCCACTGAAGTATGTAAAAAGCCTTGAATTTTTCAAAACTTCAAAGTTGTAGTTTATTTTTATCTAAATTATTGCTGAACATGAACCAACTTTCACTTTGATTGTTATTTTATAAAATCAGATAAGATCAAATACAAAACATTTTTAGTAACTCTCAGAAAAAAAGCAAAACACAAGAAACCACGAAAGCTGCCCTAAGAAGGTGGCTGTTTCCTTCTCAGGGCCAATGTCTGGTGTTGCAGCCAAAAACCTATTGCTGGGTTAAGGCTCGTTTTACCTTTACACTTGATTGCAACCGGGCCCCAGAAAAACCAAAACAAAAACCCCAACCCAACAAACTAACAGCAAAGCAACACACACAAAAGGTAATTATGAATTGCAGCAGCACTGAGGGCTGAAGTGGGTTTCTAGTAGAAAGTGTTTGGGTCTAGAGCTGGTTTTTAGGTAGACCTTGATCAGCTGGGGGAATGGTTTGATAGCACATAACTGCACGGGGCTGGTTTGGGACTGGAGAGGTTCCCTATGTTTGCACTCAAACCTCTGCTCTATTAAATTGTGAACCTGTGGTTAGTTAAAATTGAGCTCAACTCCTCCAATCCATAAAAATTGTTTCCGTTGGTTGGTCAAGATGCTGTATTTCATCAGTAAGGTTGGGGTGGCTTTTCAGTTGTTCTCTGATGAGATGGTTTCCCAGGGTTCAGGATTAATGCTCTTTTCTTTTTCTCATGGTATAAATGGCAGTTTCTTTATGGTTGCCCAGAATTTCTCATCAACATTCAAAGGTTAATTGGCAAACCCTCAGGGCATTCAGCTCCCTCAGAGTTGGGGAAAAAATCAGCTGAGCGGCTTGGGTTTGCTAGCCATAGCTCATCTGCACAGCAATTACCATACCAGAAAGAGAAAATAAAGGTACGGAAATACATACCACAGAGGGTGCTGCTGTATTTTGGGTATCAGGCAGACCCTGGTTTGCTCTGCAGTCCAAGTGCAGTTGGGAAAAACTATACAAAACTGCCTCAAGCTTGTGCTTTACCCAGGAGTCTGGACTACACTACAGAAGGAGCAGGTCAGTGAGCCAGGGAACGAGATGCCACTGAGTCTGGGTGCCCTTCCAGCAAAGAAACACAGAGTTCTAGCTCTGGGTCTCACTGTTAACTACCTGTAATAGTCTTACTGGGAATAGCTGAAAAGAAATATTAGCGAGTTAGCAGCTTTTATTTATTTATTCCTTGGTACCTCTTCTGATCCTTTTTTTTTTTTTTTTAAGTAGTTCCTTGATGTTAGAGTAGCACACAGGGAAGAATAAATGCTTTAATTGGCATTTGTGATGGTCTTGATGTTCCTTCTGTCAAGAAGAAAGCTGCAGTTTCTTGTAGTTTAGGAAAGGAAATAGCAGAATGACTCTATTTTTCTGTTCTAGGTAAATTCCAGTGAGTCGAGATCTCTAGTGAAGATATATTTGTGTCACCTACCTTGACAAAAATGGCTCATTTTCAAGGAAGGACTCATTTCCTTCTGTACAAGAACTAGGGGTTAAAAATCTGAATGCATTTAGCTGGCACAGACAGATTTCTACAGTTGACAGTGTCGTGGCTATTCTGGCCTGAGCTGAATATAATTGAAATTATATAAAAATAATGTTCATTTACTGCACTTGTAACTGGCTGGAATATGACAAGCACTAAAAAAGGTTTTTTAAAAATACTTTTTCTTGATACTCATAATGTCTTTATGCTGTATTATGAAGTAGAGACACCTTGAAAGGTTGAATGGAGACACTAAACTCCCATGGCAAGGAAGAGGAGCAGCAGCACATGCCAAACACAATGGGACCCAGTTTGCAAAAGGTAGATCCCATAGAGTATTCCTCTGGCATTTTTTTCCAAAGCTATATAAACAGTTAAAATGTGGAAATTTGAGGATTGCAGAAGAGCGAGACCGTTAACACCAACAAGAACCAGTATTTGAGCAGCTGGTACGTTGACCTTTATGTTGGGTGGGGCCATTGGTGCATCCTGGACGTGACTTTGCCTAGTAATGGAGGTTGTGGTGAAAACAGTGTTGTTCTTTTTATAGAATGAAGGAGCCACAACGATTTCAAATATGACCATTGAATTTTTTTCAGTGGTCTCCCAAAACTGAATTTTAGGGAGTAGGGTCAGTGCTGTGTAACATGAACACCCACAGGAACCTGTCCACTGCCCCATGTCACCCACACATGCAGGACTGGTTTTCATGGACTTTTTTATGTACAGCAGCTCAGCCATTCCAGTGGACATGTCCATCATGTGGCATTTCTGACCTGCTCTGAAATGTTCAGAAAGCAGAAATATTTAACTGCATGCAAGTTTTGTTACTCTTTGCTTGTATTTTGAATTTGGAGAGGTTCCAAGGAAAATATGTATCTTTTATAGAGTTTCTAAACTTTGTTCCATGTCTCCTGTTTGCATAGCCTGGTTAAAGAAATGTAGGGTAGAGAATAAATATGATAACTAAATATCTAAAGTGTGATTGAGGTTGATGAATTTAATACTAAGGCTCTGGCCTGTGGCCAGTGTACAGGCAAAAATGTTTCCAAAAGCAGCATTGTCAGGGAATAGGTGGTAAAAGCAAAGCCCAGTTGATTTTTGGGGGGGCTTCTGGTTTTAGTGTTGAATCCATCACTAAAAGTCTTGTTTGCATTTCTATGAATGGCAGTTTATATCCACATAAAAATTACGGAAAAGGGAGAATAAGAATAGTATGTCCTTATGCTGAAGGAAAAACAAGTGTGTCACAGTTCATCTCCCCATCTTCCATAAAAATTTCCAGTTATTCTAATCAGGTTTGGTTTTTTTTTTCTAAATTTTTTTTTTTAATCAGCTCAGAAATGACTGAAGAAGCTGACATATTCCCCTGCAAAATTTTGGAGGATAATTTTAGATAAATTTAGAGGAAAAGTCTTCAAAAGTCCAGCTATCTTAATCTGCTTAACATGAGCTAATGCCCTGTGTACTGTTTGCATGCTCAAAATCAGTCATTCCCTCATCAGCAAAATTGCTTATCCATATTTTTTAAGCTGTTTTCCCTATTTGTGAAATCTTTTGATAAGCATTTCATATCAACTAAAACTTTACATCTGTATTGTGTGAATTAGCTTCTTCATATGCTGCCCTTAATAAGTGCAATGGCATTTTGGACTCCTGTTGATCTCCATGAGAACTTTCTTGCTGCTGAACTTAATAACAGTAACTCCAGAGCTCTGCACTTCTCCTTCAAGCTTCAGGAAAAAAAAAGATGAAAAACAACTAAAAAAATCCACAAGAAACAGAGGCTTGATACTGTAGATCCTTGATGAGTTGCCTAAAGGTGAGAATCCCCACTGTCTGTCTGAGCAAAGGCAATTGGTCTGCAGAGGGGATGCATCGTTCAGCAAATAGATGTTTGGAACATGGTTTCTTGCTTTGATAGCAGGCAGGGGGAACTATTTCTGGTCATTGATAAAAGAGCTTAGAAGAGAGGATCTATTAACTCCAGATAGATCCAGTGCAATATAAAGTGCACTTTTGGGGCTAAAAGAGCCTGGAATGAAGACTTAATGAATATATTTTTTTTTCCTTGCATTGTGTGAAAGTCTTCCATCAGTAGAGATTTTGTAGGGTGTGAAAGCTCTACATGTCCTGTCTGTTGTGAGCTGGTGGATAGCACAGCTGAAGGTGGAGTGGTAAGAAGTGTGACAATTTTCTCCTTTTTTGTTGCCATATAAGGCAACATATAAGAGGTTTCCTGGAAGTTTTAAATACTTGAAATGGGATGCTTTTTATAGCTTCCCTTAAATCTGAGCTAGGAGCAATGTGGCAGGCTTCACCTGGATCTGCTTATTAGTCATGAGTAAAAAGGGAAGCTTTCCTCAGGTACTTTACATGTCTTCATTCATTCTCAGAGTCGCATTCGAGTATACGTGAATTGAGTAATCTATTTTGACTGCAAGCAAACATTTTTCTGCCTTTTTCAAGAAAAACACTAGCCCATGTAATTCCATGCAGCAAACCAGAAGAAAATGAGCAGTACCTTTGGCGTCTTCGACTCTGTTAGAGTTTAGTGTGTCCTTCATCTTGGTTTTTGCAACCAAAAATCAGGGTTTTTTTAGTTGAGGGATGCTGCTCTGGTGTCACAGCATCAAGAGGCACTGGCTGTTTTTGGGAGACCTCCACTAGCTCTTTCACCTACACTGTTCATCCCTTTGTTATTTCTTGTCCATGATGTGGGCAATATTAATTTAATTTGACAGAATTACCTGTTGTCCATGGCACAAGGTTGCATACGTTTTAAATCTAGTGCAGGGGAAGACTGCATGAGTGCATCTCAAATGAAATTATTTTCCCCCAAAGACACTGATTTTCAAAGCTTGGATATTTTATGCAATTAAGCCACTCATGCCTAGGGAATGTGTGGTTCGAAATGAATATTTTTTTCACTCCTGGAAGCTGTCTTTTATCTTTGTTGTAGAAAACTTTCCAATGAAATCTTACTTTTTGGGGCACTGTGGACACTCTTTCTGGGAAGGAGACCTGATCTGCCAGTTAAAAGTCCACAGAGAGAAATGGCTAGAGTAGGAGCACAGGTGCAGTCTATCTTCTTGAGGGTTACTTTTTATAGCTTTTGGTCAGCATAATTGCAGCAAATTGGCAAGCTGAGAGGCTTGAGGAAAATATTTGGCTTTTTTCTTGGCAGAGGAATGACTGAGGGTGCGTTGGGTATATGTTGCCATTATCTGCTTTGTTTCCTGTCAGTCAAATAATGCTTTAAGCCATTTTTTTCAGAAGGATCACGGAAGACAAAGTGGGGGAGAAAAATTCAAGATCCAAATTTAAAAGCAACTGCCTTCCACTCTGCTATTAAAGCTCTGTTTCTGTTAAAAACAGCCCTTTCTAAATCCCCATTTGAACATGTATTGAAGAACCATGTTTAATAAACCTGCAAGTTCATCTCTGAACAACACAAAAATACATGTCTTGCAAAGATTCAAAGTGATAAAAATAAGCTTAAGGATTAAACTCTCCCTGGCCAAAATCAAAGGCCAGTAATGTGTGTACCTTATTTTGTCAACAGAAGCATGGTAAGGAATAACTGTGGAAAAAACGTCGGAATTGCAGTTATTGTTGCAGCTTTCGCTGTGTCTCATCTCAGTCTGATTTCTTTCTTCATTTCAGAGCTTGCAGATTTACAGATAACAATTTCTTTCTCATTAAAGGCCTAATTTAGTCAATTATTGGTGCTTTTGATAGTTGGATCTGCCTTACAGGCCAGATGAATTGAATATGTGGAATCACAGGGAGCTGTAAGCACGTAAATAATGCTGCTGAAGTCTAGTTACTTTCTCTCTTAATGTATATATGCATGTATGTGCTGTTTTGGATCCTGTTTATCATGTTCCATGTCTTGTAGAGTTAGAATCTTAGGGCTTAAATATATTGCAGTTCGCTGAATCAGAAGTATGTGCTGCAAAGTTATTTGAAACATGGCTATTGTGTGTGAGAGGTTGAACGTGTAACAGTAGGCATCATTTAATGTTAGTATAGAAAAACATACAGTAACAAATTTCAGGGTACAGGCAGAAGAAATTACTGTTTCAATAAGGTTTGGCCGTTTGTTGGATCTGGTTCTTGGAGCACTTAAAGGAGCTGTAATGCCCTCTCTCTGTTTAATAAGAAGTTCACGCTCCTGTATATAAGGAGAGAAACGGATACCTGGAATTGCTGTAGTGTACTTGGCTGTATAGGCTGAAATGCTTGAACTGTTGGAAATGAGCTGTAAAATGCTTAATACTTCCCCTGTGGATCAGGAGAGTAGGTTCTTCAGTGTCCACCTCCTCCTGCTTTTGTCTTTCATCTCAAAATATGGGCAGATGCAGAAGCATCACTGCTGTGCACTGAGGCTCGCAGGCTTATCTGCATCATGTTTGCAGCAGTCTCTCCTAACTCTACCTGTCTCAAGGTTGATCTTAGGATAACATCTGGTTTCCCCTGTGATGGCCACTTTCTTTTTTGCCCTTACTCCTTTGTACCCTGTCCTTACCAACTGCAAAGAACCAAGTCCATGTTTTATACCTCTGCGCTTGTTAGCTAAGTCTTTTATATCTTTTCCTAACAGCTGAACTCACTGCTGGCTTTCAAAACTAAAAAATAAAAGGAATCCTGAACAGCAGCAATGACATTTAGTTAGCTGCAAAGTAGATGAACAAACTTTTCAGGGTAGGCAGCCTTCAGTGCATTTTAACCTCATTTACTGCTTGCCTTTGGGATGCAACGTCAAGTGTTATGTGAATTATGAAAAATTGCAGCTAGCTGGGGACTGAGGAAATTTTTAAAAATTAATAAATATTATTATAGGAAGAAAAAAGGCTCTTTAATGTTCAGTTTTAAACATGATTTCTGATCAATAAAGTGCTTCAGTACAGCTAAGATGCCTGCTACCACAGTTAGTTTTAAGTTAGCAACATTTTTCATCAAAGTCTAAATGATCTGTAATGAGGGAATGATGCTTCTGCCTATCAGCAAGGGGGTTTTATTTGATGTATGTATTAATCAACAGCCATTGTAGCTGTATGCCCCTTTATGACTTTGATAAATGCATTCAAAACTTTTTTATTCCAAACTGTCCCTTGCAGCATGTATTGAAAACCCACAAGTTTATCTAATAAAATACACAGTGTTATTTTCTTTCTGTATTATGTATTTAACAGCTTGGAAAATAGCTTCTCATGAATCACATTAAAAATGCTGTCATCCAAAGAAAGCAAACGTCTACCTCTGCTCAAGCAAAATGTTCTTGCCACCTAGATCGGTTAGAGGAGCAATATTTGAAGGCTCAGGACAAGTGTTAATAATTTTTCCATACACTGATGTGCTGCTACCTTTGAGTGAAGAATTGGGGTCCTCTCTTCCAGACAGGCTGTGGGTTTCCCAAGGGTTCAGGGTGGAAAGGGAGCCATCAGCATAGTGAGATGACAGTAGTGCCTTTTGATGTATTGCAGAAATAAAGCTGCAAAAGTCCATGTGCTGCTGCAGAAAGGGGAGTTAGCCTGCCCTGTCATTTTTGGGGGGTTAAACTTCCAGAGGAAACAAATTAAGCAAAGAGAGAAATTGCAGCTTCTTTACACGTGCACCTTTGGCCATGCACTCGGAGGCTGGTCCTTTTTTCCCGGCCTTGTGTGCAGGTGACTAGTGCAAGGCAGAAAAACCACTGCAACAGTTGTTGCCTTAGTTTCTTTATATTCCTCTTATTTTCTGCATAAAAATAAAAAAAAAGCTTTTTTTGTTCTTTCTGCCAATAACCAGCTGTACTTAAGCAGGTTTTATATCCTTTATGTTGCCAGTGTCCCTGTCTACCTCCAAGTTTGGTTCAGAGCAGTACTCTGGTATTGGAGGGAGTCCCCTGCTTGTCGCCACTGGCTGTGTGTTGCTTTGGTATGCAAAGCAGTTTTGGCACATGCCAGCTGGCTTTGTTTTGGTGGAGACTAACCTCCCAGAGCTCCCACCCATGTGTGATCCAAGTGCTGGTGACTCCAGACCTGCTCCTCCAACTCTACAAGGTACTCCCATGTTGACTTACAAAGTAGACATCCCAGGAAGGCTCTCAAGTGATGGGGGGTGTCTGGACCACCCTGAAGTGACTCTTGTGCTATCAGAAAGGTGCCCTACTTGCTTTCTGCTCCTCCTTCCCATGTTTTTCTCCTGGTGTGACATCCATTCCCTTCCTCCACTCATATTCACCTCCCCAGCCCTTCCTGTAAACCTTCTTTTGTCTGTTACCCGTTTTTTGTTTTTCGTACCGTTCTCTCCTGCTGTGCCACCATCTACCTTTCAGCCCTTGGGCGGGCAGGTGAAGGGTTTGGCCTCTCAGGGCAGCAAGGGGGATGGAGGTGAACTGGCTGTGGACCATGGGCTCTGGAGGGACCACACATAGCTCTCAGCTGTCTCACACCAAGTTTTCTACTGTTTGACTTGAGTGTTTGAACCACTGCCGTGGTGCAGAGCAGGAGGAGGGTTTCTCCCCAGAAAGGAAGGTGGGGACAGGCTAGATGCTGTCGTGTCACTTGGGGAAGATTTCTCTCTGGTCTCATGTTAAATACTATATGGAGAGGCCAGCCATTGCTGTCTGTGCTTAGGAAAGTATCAAGACTGTAATGTTTTTGGAAGTTCTCAGGGTGCTTTAAGATGATGTTATATCCTCTGCCTCCTGCTTTCTCATCAGATGATTAACAAAACCTTGTTTTCAAAAGGCATAATGCTCAGTCCTTTGTTTTTTAAGTGATATTTTGAAATAGCTCCTTTCCATTTCCCTGCCAATGCTCTTCAGTATCTGATGTTATTGCTGCTGTTTGACTGTTGCTTTATTCAGACTGTGGTTGTCCACTGATTTCTAAACAGAGAAGCAAGAAAAGACCTTTCCCAGAGATCAGGTCATTTCAGGAAGACGTAGACACAGAGACTGGAAAAACAAAGCAAACTGCCTAAATCATGACCAAATTTCAAATCTTACACAACATTAAGTCTATGTAGGAGACGAAATATCATTAAATTATATATGATGTGTGGCAAAGGCTGGGGAGGGAAGGGTGGCAGGCAGGAGAAGCTTTTGACAAGTCTCAGAGCCAGTTTACTCATCACATGGATAGCAAAAACCCTTCCCCTGGAGGATCCATCAGTTGTACAGGCTATTTTTGATGATTTGATCTATGGGCTTTTTTTGCTATGATCAGCATACTGTGGAAAGGGATAAAAGATTTATTGGAGAGGAAGCTGCCTGCTAATTGCTTGCATAGTTATCTTCATGCAGCTGGACATGAAGCTACCATCTCTTTTTACTTGAGCCAGCAAACAGCCAGCACATGGTGCTAATTTTTGATCCCCTTTGACCTATTTGGATTTCAAGCTGTGCACCAAGGGGAAAAAGCTTTACAGTCTGTTCCTGATTTCTCCACCAGTGCATTGGGTTGCACTCCCAGCACTGCTTTACTTAGAAGAGATGCTGGAAATGCCTCCCTACCATCCCCTCAGTCTCAGAGGCAGCTGGTCACATTGGGGGAGCATAGGGTAATCTGGGTTGTATAAACGGCATTAGATGAAGAAAGATCAGCAGTAGGACCTGATCGCAGTTACCTGCACACTGACTGGGAACTCTGTGTATGGGGAGGAAATAATCCCCCAGAAAGTCATTTTAAATCTGATTAATAGGTATCGGGTGCTATTTTCTTGTTTTAATAGGCTATGTTTTGGGTAATAAAAGTGTGGATACTCGAGGCTGGACTATAATTTCTTCCAAACCCATTATTTCTCAAGGAAGGATGAGCCTGCGATACCTGCCTTGGCTAGAATTACGTGTTTATCAAGGAGGCAATGATTTCTTCAATAATTATATTCCAAAATATTAACTCTGGTACTGAATAAAATTTAATATAGACTCCTGAATGTGATTGCTTGTTAAAGTAAATGTGCTGTCAAAACAGACAAATGGTGAAGCAGCTCAAGCAAGGCAATTTTCTGACTCTTGCTAGAAACAACAGAGCATTTCAACAGACGTACCCAGCTTGCAGCAAAAATGTCCAGTGTTTTGGTTTAGATGTTTTTTAAGTGACTGGTTCTATGTTTTACTTTGCCAGCTATTCCACTCTGTAGAGGTAAACTTGGTCAAGAACTAAGCAGAAATGTGACTTTCTTTTTGCCAGCAGAAGCAAAGCTGCATCTTATATTTCTCCTTCTCGTAAGCATTGCACTAGCAAGTGCCAGTGTTTGCTATTGAATTAATGGAGCTATTAGCAGCTTACCAATATTTTAGGCTATGCAACGATGTGTGAGCCAAGAGAAAAAGCTTTAGCATCCCAGGATTTTCTCCCTGATATTAGGGTTGATCACAGCTTTTACCAATGATGCTCTGCTGTTGGCACAAATGAGAATGGCCAGCCCAGGTGCCCTACATTATCCAGGTATCACCAGCAGCAGATCCCTAATGTAAAGATGATGACCAGGGCAAACATACAACCCCTCTGTAATAATCTAATAATTAAAATTTAGGGGGGAAAATGTAGGAGCAGACTGAATTACCTGGTTTGCACATCTCTGAAGGCACAGTCCCTTCTCTTTGAAAGCAGAAGCATTCTCACACAGCCCTTGTTGAGTGTTTTATGGGTCTATGGATATGGAGGCTATCGGTAGCTACTTTGCATTAGCTCGTAGTGTTGCTCTATTTTTTTTCCCTCAGTCAAATACTGTAGTCGGTGTATTCTTCCCATGGCTCAGCACTCAACAGCTTGAAGGAGTCAGAATTAATGAGGGGGAGAAAGAAGTTGCAGCAACTGGAAGGATGGCAAAGAAGATGTAAGAAAAGAGAAGATGAGCTTTTGAGTCATAGCTTGAACCTCAGGTGAAGTGTTAGAACAATATTACCTTGTTACATACTTTAATAACTTTACAGCATGACCAGACCCTTCTTTATCTCTAAATGTTACCTGCATTATGTATGTGTCTGTTTTTGGGTCTTCTGCACTTTTCATGGAGGTATCTCAGATATATCTTTTTACCTCAGATACCCACATCTGGAGAGATGGGGTCTTGCTTGTGTTTTGATTTTGTTCAATAGATGAAGTCCCCCAAAATGCAACTTTTCCTGAGGGCAGAGACACATAACCCTGGGGAGTGGATGTGTCACACAGGGGCGTTGATCCAGCCTGCTCTGTGCTATTTAAGCGTAGCTAAACCATTAGGACAGATCATTTAATACTTCATGTGTAACATGACAGGTTTATATATGGCTTAGATTCTCTAAAAGCAATATTGAGAGGGCAAAAAAAAGTGTCATAACAAAAACAGTTGTTTTTCCAGGTAGGTCTGCAGCTTGCCCCGTGGAGCTGGAGGTGGTTTGTAGGCAGGAGTATCTCCAAACTGGGGAAGCTCCTGGGTCATGGGGAAGAGTGTGCAGATGTGGACACCCTCTCTGCTAACATGGGAATTTACAAGGAAGTGGAAAGAATTATGGCTGGGATTACTTTTATAGATAATGAGAGGCAATAGAACAGCAGGAACAGACAGCTCTAAGCCTGTCAGTGCTCTCATGGCATCCATAAGATACCCTTTAAAAAGTGAATACAATTCACTCTTTTTTTCTTAATTCAGTACATAGAAGTGATCATGATGGGGCAAATTTGTATAAAGGGTGCTTGCTGCAAATCGTTAATGCTCAAGAGAGCAAAATCTTGAGCTTTTGCACAGTGGAGTTCAAGTTTGTGTGAGATCCAGGAACTCACATACTTTGACGTAGCAAAGCAAAAGCATTTAATCCTCATTACCTGAGCTGAGATGGTAGGGGGCAGGTTGCGGATTGGTTATTTGACTGTTGTGTTGGAAGTGCTGCTGTTGGGAAATAAGGAAATAGTTTAAAAATGTGGAATTATTGTGAAGTTCAGTTAGCAAACTATGTCTTTTTAATCACAGAGAGGGAAGCTTTTGTAGTGTTGAGGTTTCTAGTTGCTTAATGTGCCTAGTGCACCACCAAGATGCAGTTTTAACTTTTCTGGATTTCTCAAAATAGTGTTATTCAAGCTCACATCTGAAAGTTTAGCATTATTTGCAGATAGCAGCAATGGAGTAATTTTGTACTACATTAAATTTCAGAATCTGTACCGTATTTTGCAGAAAATACGTAGCTGAATATGGTGCAAGGTAACACAATCTTCACTTCTGCTGCTGTACTTGGTTGGGTTTGTGCTGACTAGGGGTTAGAAACTCAGGTGGATTTTAATTTAAATGAGGAAAACACAGGGTTTTTTCTGCTAACAACATCACAGAGTAATTAAAGGTGTGGTACAAAATAACATTTCAGGCCTGTAGTGAAAACAGAGAGAGAAGGTCAAGGAGAAGGTGGCAAGGAGAATTCAAATAGGTTCAAAACATGTCATGGCTTTGTCGTGAGGATGGTATTTTCCTTACAGCCTCTGAAAGGTCAATATCGTGTCCCTCCACCCCTTCTTCTCGGTGTCTTTTTCACGATGAAACAAATATTCCAGCTGGAGCAGGGGAGCACCAGCCCTGGAGCCATGCACTTCTTGGGCAAGGGTTGTGTCATGGCTCTGCCTTTCTCTTAGTTAGGAATGTACAAATACATCAGTAATGCGATTATTTCCATTTTATAGTGTCCCACCAGAGTCATTGCTGCAGTGGATTATAGGCTCAGCCACAATCAGTTTTACACTATTCACAGAATAATGTATTCCATTGCTTTGCTTAATATTATACAGTTTAAAAAGCCTTCATTTATGTACATGTCCTTTTGCTTAGCAGAAGTTTGCTACTAATTCTACTAATAACATCAGGTAAAAAATAAAATCTTTTACATTGGTGTACATATGGACAGCTGCATTTTTGCTTTTCTTTTGTATTTATATTTTTTGTGCCATCATTTCAGAGTACATTTTAAGTTCTCATATCAAAAGCCTCAGTGAGCAGCTACGAACTTCAGTAGCAAAATAAATTCATGAGACACACTTGAACTGACTTGTATGTAAAAGAAGTAAAAATGTATGACAAAGCCCCTTCCGTAAAAAGCTCCAAAACAGCTCTAAAACCCAGTGGTGTCATCCTCCTTTCAGAAGCTCCGGAGCCAAGCATACGGAGTTGCTGCTCTACTGATCTGACCCTGTGATGTGGCCCAGGGGCAGCTGCATTAGAAGGGAAGATCCAGGAAAAGTGAATGGGACCCTGGGGATCCCATTAGCTCCTCCAGCAAACTCTGTCCTCTGGAGTTGTTATGACTTTTCATGCATAGTAGGGCTGAGAAAGTTAGCACAGGGATATTTTGGTACTAGTTACATGAAAGAAAAACACTCATCTATTCTATACTATGTGCTGCTTTAATTGGGCTTTTCAATCAATAAAAAGCATCTTGCCAGAAAGGTGTCCCTGGTCAGTTAGATACACATAGCACAGGCATATATGGCACTTTTATCATTCTTATAGTTGTTATTCATGAAGTAAAGCACCTCACGGTGCAGAACTGTGAGAGTGTCTGTCTATGGAAGTAGATTTCTACATGGCTTCGTGCTGATCTATCTGGTCGAATATGCTTTATGGGAAGTTGGCTGTAGGTGCTACTTTTGTAGCTAAATAGTTAAGTAGCACCTAAAGCTGGGGAGAAAAAAAAGGCAGTAAAATAATGGTTTGATACTTTTTAGAAAGTATCATTAATTTTGCTATATGTAAACAGTTCTCTGAAAAAATGGTCTTCCTCACAAAACCATTCTTGATAACTCAGAGTAGAAAGCAGATTTCTTGGACCTGTGTGGTGTCCTTTAGAAAAAAAATCAGTCAAAGAAGCTGAACCTCCTGCTCATTTTAGGTCTTTTAATATCAAGATCTGTTGCAGAGCTCAGTAAGAGACCCTGGAGTAAGGATGGGGGAAAGAACCCTTCTCACTTGGTGGCTTGCTGGGAAGATACATATTTAAACCATCCTTTTCCCCTTTTTCCATGACTGCTGGAGGTCTGGTGATGACTTTGCAGCAGGGAGAGGATAACTTCCACCTGGCTTTAGGTATTAGCACTACCTTGGGTGGTAATGGAGCAATGAAGGAGCCAATGCTTATTTTTGAGGTGAAAAGATGGGCATGTCTACCAGAGAACTGGTGAATTCAGGAGAACTGAAGTCATAGCAAAGCTTTCTAGCAGCAACGGAGAGACACTTTAGTCTCTTCTTTTCCAGTGGTACCAGTAATATATATAGTGCTTTATAGCTTTCACAAATGTTGTGAGGCATAGTTAGTGCTTATAAAGTGCTTCAGCTTTCCTTTTAGAAGAGGCGTTATATGTGTGCATCTTTTTATTATTTTAACAAGTAGACATCATCTGGTAGCCCTGTATCCTTAAAGAAATATTTTCTTTCAAATAGATTATAAAATATCTTTTGCATTTTCCAGTCATTCCTAAAATACTCAGCCCCATTACAGTTTTCAAGCATAGGATGTCTCTTTAGGATACCGATCGCTGGCTTTAATCATTCATTTAAATCTTTACCCTTTATGAATAATCAAACTAGTTCTAAACTTGTGCAGATCATCTTAAAACCTAACCACAAGTTCTGTCCTGTAGGTTTGTGTTTTCTTGCCTGCTCGCTGTATTTATTTGTTTTTTTACTGACTAGCCAAGCCGCTGTACTTCCCAAGATCATTTTTTAATGTGAACACGAAAACATGTGTATTTTTCAAATGAGAAGTATGAAGGAGGCTCTTTCATCAGAAGGACCATCAAAGAGATGCTTTTCCAGCCTTAATGGCTTCAAGAAATGGAACAACTTGTGGGATGTATTTATACTGTCCTTATAGATTCTTCCATAAGGCTCTTGGCAGTGCTCCTGGTCAGACCCCAGGAGCCACAGATATTGCTGCCTGGCGTTTTCCTCTGCTTTTAGGACCTTTTCGCTTTTTGCCTTCATACTACAAAGTCCCATGCAATTCTTCTGGCCTATTTTTATTTGCTAGCAGCAGAGCAGTTCCTCCCTTCCCAAAATACAGACTGCTGGTGCTGCTCCACCTGTGTTGCAGAAGACTGGTTTCCACACTGGGGAGACTCTCTGAGATGCCGCATATCTATATTATTATTATTTTTCCATTGCTTTTTTAATACTCCCCCACACTGGCTTCTTCATTTATCAATGTCTTCCCTTCTAAATTAGGGCAGTATTAAGATACTGCCTTTAATTGGGTATATTCAATTTCCTCACTTTGCTCTTGGGGCTCCTTTAGGCAGCGAGCTGGAACTGATTCGTTGGTCTCTCTAAAATGTGAATATGTTACTTTGCTCATTACTCTTAGACACAAGGTTTCATGGTAATGCTTTTATGATCTTGGCATGCCAATGAGGTAATGCATCCCAAGCTAATGCTCACACCCCCATGAGAGATTTGGGTTGTTTTCTCCTTTTCCTTTTGCAGATAATTGGAGACATTTTACTTCAACGCCTCTTGTGTTTGTTGCATTGAATTAGTTCTTTGAGCAACTAAATTTTAGGCTTCTGACCTGCATTAGGTTGGTTTTCCATTAATCTCACCTAACACACATCGCTCTCCATCAAACTCAAAATAGTGCCTCAAAATACAAAAAGTATTTTTTGTGGCTTTCAAATTACTCTGAATACATTCTTCCTAAACTACTTTAAAGAACTATTTCAGCTTTCATCTTTTATATGGACATTGAATACTATAATTAATACAATTTCTTCAGTAGTTTGTGAACTCTTTCTTATACAAAGTAAGTTTAATTAAAAACCTGGAAAAACTTCTGTATCGTAGGAATGTAAGAAGAGTAGAAGTACACGTGTACAGAAAGGATGAATACGAGATGACATAGTAAAGGTTATGTAAAATAGCAGTTAGCTTGAAAATAGCGTATTAGGACATCTAATTAGCAGGTGTTATAGTACAGATGATGTGGATGTTTTGAAATTCCAAGGAAAAATACCTGATACAATTAAAGACTTTCATAATGCTTAATTAGTCCTTGTCGTGACTTCTCATTCAGGCCAAAAAATTACGACTCCTCAGAAGAGGACTGAGATATTTTTGAGAGGCAATAGGAAGATTGGGAATTAGGTTAGATAAAAAAAAAAATTACAACATATACCCTCAGCCAAATATTATGGGCCTTAAATTAATAAATACACCCAGGCTGGGGTTATTCCTGAGTAATTCATTAGGAGAAAGTAGTTTTCTTTGATTTGCTGGATGAAGGTGGTTGTTAGGGCAGAAGATGGGATTACTCAGCTCACTCTTCTGGGAAGAAGAGTCCTGGGACCCTATGTAGTATCTGATGTAGATTATTGTACATAGCACTGGCTGATAGATGTCAGATCTTAATTGTAAGGGTATTTTAGGTTGTAAGCCGTACGATGGAGGAGGAGGGATGAAATCCTCTTCATTGAAGTCAACCAACATTTGGCTTGAAACTTTAAAAGGGCCTCAGGGCTTGCACGAGTTGGCTAAACTCCCAGCTGCCATTTCTTTATACATATTCATTACTCTCCTGCTGCGATACAGATTTTCACAAGGGGGATCGCCCACAGCAAAAAAAAAATCAAAGAGACAAGGCCTCCCTGGGGTAGACATGCAGGGAGCTTCTGTTAGGACCAGCTCATCCTCTGAATTGTGCATGTGAATGACAGGGACAGCCAGACCACAGCACAAATGGGAAAGGTCTCCCCTCGCTGTCCTTCAGCCACCAAGTGCATCCCTTCCTTCAAAGAATAATAACAACATAACATGGGCAATGGGATTAATTGATCCTTTTTACATTTTTGTTTTAAATAGACCATTTTGTTGGCCCCACAGAGCCCAGTCACTTCAGTGAAAGGAGGAGTCTGCCCATGTTCTCCAGCACAACATACCAAACCCACAGTAGAACCAACCGTGCATTATGTTAATTATAAGTAAATACTAATGGTGTTATTCTGTTTACTAGTTTCTTACTAAAGATGAACAGAAAGTGTGGTCGTAATTTCCACTGAGTCATTTCTACAGTACACTTGCAGCGTTTCATTTTGTTTGCCCCAGTTTTTCTCAGCTGTCTTCATCACTAATGTTATTTCCCGTAAAATTCTATTCACTGACATTTTAATACTAGAGGTGATTTTGTTCTGGTGGAAAAGAGCAGTTTGTTAATTTCCATCAGTTTATTTTCTTAGTCATATCTGATCTTATCCAGGCATGCTTCATTCCTGTGCAAAGTGTATACAGTTCCTTCGGATGTCCGGGGTCTTCATAGTTTATTGTAGTGAAAGCAAAGCTATCTGGAGAACTTTCACTGAGTCATGTCCTTCCTGCTTTGTTTCTTCCTCACATAACCTTAATATGTTATTAGTCACCGCTGAGACCAGTGCTTAAACAGCAGCCAAAACCAGTCATTTAGAAAGTAATATAATTCACAGACTTGCCCATTAATCTGTTTTTACATGGTTCATCCTTTTAGTATGAAATAATGCCCATTTTTTTAAAGTCTGCAGTGGTCTTGATTCCAAAATGTGATTCAGGATGGGCTTGTACTTTAGGTACTCTGAAAGTGCAAACAGTGTGTGTGGTTTTCAAAAGAAAAAGTACTTGTCTCTTGTGCAAAATGGAAGTTACTTTATGTGTATCTACACCGCATGTAGGTGAGTATCAAGCAGCACCTGCCAGGAGGCTTGGGACATGAATTAGAGGTAACATGCATGGGTACAGCATCCTCCTGTGAGGTGTCTCATGATTGCTAGCTCATTCTAATGACAGATAGTCCCAGCTACACATGCAAGAGCATCTCTTGCTGTAAACGTGGGTGTAGTCGCGCTGAAGTGTTGAGGATTTCTTTGCCTTCGTTCCTCAGCGATAGGCACTGAGGTGGGGTCTGGTGCCAAGGGGGAGAGGCTGGGATATGTTGTGCACGGTGCTAAGTGCACCTTTCCATGGTAAAGCAGAGGCTTTTTTTTTTTTTTTTATTGAAAGGTCAGGCAAATCCAAATTAAAAAAAAATATTGATGGCCTGAAAAGAGCTCAACTATTCAAGCAGTTGTTGCCTTTGAAACAGCAGTTACCGTCTGTCCTCTACATGAGCGATACAGCTCAGGAACTTCTGCACAATGGGGTTTTGTAATGCATATAATAGAGATGTTTTTGTCATCAAAATTCAAGTTAATCTCAGGGAGGGATACAGGAATAAAAAATTTAAAAGATCACAGTAAAGATGAAATCTACCTCTACGTAATTCAGGACATAGCAGTATGATCGTTGTTTCAGGCACTCATAGAAGTGCATTTTTGACCTCTGCTTTGAAGACCATTACCAAATGGGCACTCCACAAAGAGGCAGATGGAAATGATACAGGCTCATCCTGCACCTATGCTGCAGTGCAGAATTGCCACTGTGCAGGCAAAAAAACCCCATTTTTAGCCCAGCACCATGAGGAGGACTGTGGTTGTAGTGCCCTGCTGCCATTCTGACACTGCACCCTAAAAATTCACTACGTGGTATGAAACACTGCTGTAACGCCAGCATTGAGCATCCTTCTGCACTAAGCCCTGGGCAACCAAAATCATCCCGATCCTGTTCTCCACCATTAGAATTAGGTTTAGGCCCACAGGAAGCCTTTTGCCATTTTTTTTCTTTTCTTTTTTTTTTTCCTTTTTTTTTTTTTTTTTTTTTCTTCTTCTTAGTTCTCCTCAGTTATGGTTCCATGCTCTGTGTGCCAGGAGCAGCCACAGCTCTGGCCTGGGAATGCAATAAAATTCTAGTATTTTCTCCTGCTTCTCTAGGAATGTTTTCATTTTTTATTATGAAACACTGTTTTTAACAAACTGTCCCAGTTTAGGAGCACACGGATAAAATCCATGCTGGGAGAAAAAGTATATTTAAATGTTTATCTTTCTCTGCTTGAATGATGCATCTTTTCTTTACCAAATTTAAAATTGTCCCTTGGTTTGCACGGTATGAGGTGACAAAATCCCCTGGAGAGTTACAGAAAAGGACCTATTGGGAAAACGGATAGCATCGGGATAAAGTTGTCATTGTACCAGTGCCATAGTTGTGAGAAACTTCAAACAGAAACATCTGAGAATAGAAAAATTTACTGTTGCTCCAGCTGTTAAATACATCCCCTGTGCGTCGCACCATGCTGTATCCTGAAATGGAGTCTGCTGGGGTCTTTTTCGTGATCCACAGTGTGTTTGGTGGGGTGAAATAATTCAGTGTGCTCCTTCTGTTTAGTTAAATGTGCTTTTCGTCATCATTTGATATGATACACATGATGAAACACAAGTAACTGGAAATGACTCTCTTCTCCCCAACAGTAATTTGCGCAATAATCCCTGCAAAGTCAAACCTGGGGGGAGGATGCTTAAGTTTGAGTGGAAATTTCCTGTACCATGGCTACTGGAAAGGCCTTAAGGACATGAAGATGCTGCTGTTTCTTGGCCTGAGGCTTTCCTGGGTGGAGAAACGAACAAGTTATTTGAATAAAATAGCCTAAAAGCAAAAGTGAGGTGATGAATTCTGGCTTACAGTACAAGGCATTAAAAAGTTTGGGGTCTGATAACGCCATGAGCGAGCACCTGAGCTGAGGATGGTTCACTCAGTGATCCTTGAAAAACTTGCGAAGGCTTCACTGAGCATGTAGAAACTTGGGAAGGGAATGCTAAAGGATTGCAGGGCCATATTAGTATTGTGTTCCGCTTTGAAATAATACACCTGCCTGGGCACTGCTCTCACGTTTGTTCTGATTTTAAGGATTTAAAGCACATTTTAATGTTTTACTGATGAATCTTTGCTGCACTGCTGTGGTTAAAAGGACATTTTGTGATTAACCTGGCTTTGCAGGAAAGCGACCTGTGCTTAAAATCCATATTGGGGAGATAGTTTTCCGATAATGCTGTGCAAATTTATGCTTTGTTTTGCAGGTGCATCTTAGCAAATGCACCTGAAGGACTTCCCCAGCTATATTAGCATGTAATATATAATATTATATAACAAATACAACATAAGTAATGCTCATGTTGCTCTTTTGTAAATTCTTTTTTCACATAAAACTTCGCAGTTGTTTCCCCCCCCCCCCCCTTTCACTGCCTTTGTGTGTGGTGCAGAGAAAAGGAGTAGCTCGGATCTGAGCCTGAAGTTCATGATTTTCAGCTGCTGGGTCCACAAGAAGAAAAGAAGCAAAAGAGCAAAAACTTTGTCCTTCAGCAGGCCTGGGGCATGACAGCGGTATTAAAAATCAAGAGAATTAAGCCTCGGAGAGGATCAATAATGAATAGACCCTATTATTTAGTGCAATAGATGGAGAAAATCTGAATATTTTCTCTAATTTTTTTGGAAGTATGTATTATTATGCCACTATTGACACCAATATATATATATATACTGTATATACAGTAAAGACCAGATAAAAATTGCAGTGTAAAACACAGTGCTGTGGTTTCAGAAGGAGGCATATCAAAGCCAAAATATTGCAAACATCTTTTAAGAGTGCAAAGCCAAGCAGGAGAAAGGCGACCTTCTGGCTTTCCTTGGTGCCATGTCCTGTGCCTGTCTGCCCTCCCCAGCGTCCCTCCATCTCTGACCCAGCAGTGCCAGGCGCTGGGGTGGCCCTGCGGGGACTGTGGCTGTGTATGGGCCGGTGGTGAAATCCCACTGGGAGGTGGGAAGATGTGCAGGTTCAGCTTGAGACTGGCTGCAACCTAATCTGCTTTTAGTTTTCCTCATTTGCATCACCCTGAAACTGTGCCCTGCCTTGGGCCCTGAGAAAACACTCAGAGAGGGTCTGAGCTGCTGAATCCATCGGGTTTGTGCTGCATCATGAAAGATACGCACATGTGATCCTTCAAAACCAGGGAAAATACCTTTATCTTGCCTTGGTTTATGTTCAAAGGCCTCCCAGCACACAAACAAGCCAGTGGACACAACCAGCCAGAATGAAGCCCAAGGTTTGGGTTGTGTTGGGGACTCTGTATCCCTGGGGGTGTATTTTCACCTGTTTAAAACAGGATATATTTTCATAGGTTTCCCAGGTAAATGAATAGGAAGAAAACTTAGAAGTTTGAAATTGTTTATTGAAATTTTTTATTTGTTTAGATCAGCGATTTTGGCATAGAGAGGGGTGCAGCTCATACACTGAAATTATTATTTCAAATAATTTCAGTCAATTTCTTATCACAAATTAAATATTGACCACAATGAACACTTCAAATTTAAACTTTAGTGATAGAATCTCCACCCCTGTCCCTTTTTGACCCATGAAATCTTGATTATTTTGCTTCAGCTCTCACTGCTCTTTGCTGTTTATCTAGGGGCATTTTGTTTTGATTTCAGCCCTTGCACTGCATCACTTTCACTGGAGTTTTAGATTCAGATGCATCTGTTTCTCAAAGGAAATCTTTCTGGAAAGCAGAAGTAGTTGTGCCTTTGATGAGGTTAATTTAGCTACTCAGTGCTTTAACTGTGTTTTTCTAATTATCTAGTGCCTTTGTTAGGAGCTCACGCCAAATCCTTGATTTGATGGGATTGCTCACCTCTGACACAGAATTAAAATATTCTGCATTGACTGCAGACTGCCCAGCATCATCTGATACCCTCACCTGGGGAGCTGTAGCTCCTAAAAATGCAATGGTGGTACTATATAAACAATCATTTAGAGGTCCCAATCGTGAGCATCCCTGTTTTTATCTGTGCCTCCAAGTGAAGGAGGTGTGTTTATGAAAAATGCATATTTTATAATATACCTTAGTTTGTGAGCATGCATATTGCTGCCTTACAATGTTGCTGCTTTTTTTGTGTGCCAGCCAAAATCTTGGTGGCTTCTTGGATCATCAATGATCATGTTATGCTTTGTTACAAAGGTAAAACGAAACCCCAGCTATAACTATCATATGAAAAAGTGTAGAAGAGGCAAAAAACTTTGATTTTAGTATAATTCCAGTTTAGCTGCTTTGATTGAGGTATTGTGGTTTATATTATTGACTAGTCTCAGGAAAGTCCCATTACAGATAAATGGGCACACATCTATTTTCATGTTGTCATATTCCTTTACGATTGTAGTTCTTGCAATCAGAGAATAAGATATTCTCCTGAAATCATGCTTCATAGATAATTTTACCTTTACATCCATCACGTTCTTTGCAGAGGGACAGAAAAGAAAATCTCTGCATCGCCTGTGTGTGTATCTGTTACAACTCAGTTATTCAGGGCAGAATTGACTTTGTGGTATACGTCCCATATACATATTTTGCATTTCAGGGCACTCATAAATATATCTCTTTGAAGTTGTTAATATCGTCAAATCTTACAGAATTCATACTGTTCCTTCAATAACCCTCTAACATGTTTACAGAGGATTTTAAGCATAACAGGAGATTATGCTCATACCTGATTAGAAGGGTCTTATTGACATTTAAAGCTCTGCTGTGATTATCCATTATTAAAACATCTGTTTATCATTAGGCAGGATAAATGTGAATATAAAGTATGAGTAGTAATTATAATTAGCAGTACAGAAGTGCATTGTCTGCACTTAACTTTTCCTGAGCTGCGTGGTCTTTGTGAGTGGGCTGGTACACTGCTGTATGTATAATGAGGAGATATACATATGGATACATTGAAATCTACATTTTATAGTATATAATAATGTACAATTATAAAATATCACATACATTTTATATATAAATGTGTGTATGTAGTTTTGTATGTATAGTCTTATATAAATATGGTTGTATCTATATCTATAACTTGGGTTACTAGAGGGTACTTTCAGGGGAATGTGACTCGTAAGCCTCTGGTCCTGTGCTTCCATGAAGATTGCCAGCTACAGAGATTTGTTTTAACAGAACAATTTCTAGCAGGAATAAATGGATCTTCATTTTACTCGAGAGGTGCTAAATTATATTTGCCATTTACCTAAGTGCATTAAGAGACCATGTGAGAACATACTGGGCACGGGCCATGTAGCAGTGACTGGCTCTGGTCTTTGGGGATTGATATCAAATAGGATGCTGTGCTTTGTAAAGCATGTGGGAATCAGAGGAGAGTAAGTGTCCACCGCTTATCTGGCTTAGTGGTACCCCTGTGGACCTCAGAGACAGGTGGTATCTTTGCAGCTATATCTGAACCCACTGCAGGAAGGAAGATCCACTGAGTACCTTCGCTATCCACTGTGCACATGAAAAATAAGAGTTAGCTGGTTGCCATCTGTCACAGATTTAAGGCATAATGACATACAGCCTATAAATGCATCTGACAAGCCAAGGATGGGGACTCTGCCCTTTGGAGGCCATGCTCTTAAACACTCTGATGGACTCCGACACAAGTCTGGTCCCAGGTGCCAATCGGATGTGTCTGTTATGGACCAGCTGGCCTGGATTGAGACCGGGATGAAACCTTTTCATTTTTCAGAGCTACTTGTTTACCTAAGATGATGAATCTATTAAAACACATTGGGAAGCAGCAGCAGACAGAATTATTTAAAGGAAGGTCTTTCATAATTACATGACACAATAGAAAAAAAGAAGGTGAATTTATGTATTTGCTATCTTCCAAGCTTACTCAGCTAATGGTGTCAGCTTAGCAGTCATGCCTTCGCTATAAAGACTGTATGAAAGAAATATAGGTGAAAACTTTCATTGTACTCTAGAAGTTGGCTGTACTTTGGAGAAAGTGCTTTTAAGGAACAAGTAAGATGTGTTTATGGTACATGTTCATGATAGGACACTGCAATGCTGTTGGATATTTTGCTCCAAACAAAAGGATGTATAAACTCTTTATTTGTTTGTTATTTGTACATTCACTACATCTTTTTTTAAAAATACTTACTTATCAGTGTTTTTGCCAGTCATGACCAAGTTGCCTTTTCGCTTTGTGTGGTAATCATACATTACACTGAATGCAAACCATCCCGAAACAGCCAGGCAGGCTGAAATCCCCTACATTTTTTCACCTAGATAGAAGGCACCTACTTTACAAGGTATCTTTTCCTTCTTTCAGTTAATTTACTGGGATTTTGCTGAGATTTAGTGACTTCATATCAACCCTCATCATCCTTAGCCAGTACAGCAAGAGACCATCCTTTTCAGTGAATCCCCCAACATACCCTGTACAATGATACTAATTTTTTCTTAAGATAGAGCTCATCTAATAATCAATTAAACCCCCTATTTTGCAGAAGACAGTAAAACTCCAGAAAAATAGGAATGCCATTCATGTTAATTGTCTCTTCCACTTTGAAGAGAGTGAAAGACTAATTTTTTTTACAGAAATCCCTCATACTATAGTCATGTCTTTTTTTCCCATCAGTTTTATTATAATGCTAAAAATGCTTCTCAAAAATGAGTTTCTGTCTTGAAAATGAGAACAGGTTTTAAATTTTGTGGTGCATTCACTTAACTCTGCAGTGCAATTTGAGAAGAAAAATTTGAATTTGCACTTTGAGGGTTTTTCATCCTGCAGATGCAGTTAGGGATAAATACTTATTGAATGGGGTGTTTGTGAAGTAAAGGACCAGGAAATAAAAGCAAAGTAATTTCTTGGATTTTTATTGGTGGGAATATTGGTAAATATTTTGCTGAAAGTCATTTTGCTCATTTCTGTTTCCTGTAGTGAAATGGGATATGGGGTTGAAATATATTGCCATTACTCCATGAAAAAAATATCAGTACAAGTGCAGAGGTCTTTAGAGTAGTTTTGTTTAATTAAACTGTTTCTCTAAGGAGAAGCTCTATTATAAACTCCAAGCCACATCTGAGATGAAAACATGGACCACTTGGGGTTCTGCGCATCCAACTCACATGATCCTGGTTTCTTTGAGTATCTGTACTTTATGCAATGGTAATCTGTTATACCTGTCTTTACAATGGGACTTCACTTCTGAAGTATATGATGTAGCATATGGTGTGTAACATTGAAGTCTTGGAATATATCAGAGACCTGAAAACTAAAATTGGAAAAAAAAATTACTCAGACTTTCCAGAATTGGGAGTTGTTCAATTGTTAGGATATAACAGGAATTGGTTCTGGCAAATCTCTCAAGGTCAAGGAGAAATTTGTTATCTGCTTTGGGAGTTGGATGAAACCTTAATGAATTTTGCTGTCTCAGAAACAGGATAATGCACTAAAAAATCTCCCCAGATCACTCAGTGTCACAGGCAATCATATGTCCCAGGTTTCGATGAACTGACCCCCTATTTTTTGCTTGCTTTCAGCCTGCATTGATTTCTTCTCATCTCGCAGTTGCTTTTAGGTGATCTTTCCAAAAGCCCATGCACTACAGCTAAACCTGAGGATATTTCAGATCATTTCAGTGCATGCTTAGTCCATTTCCGGTGAATGAGTTTTATGTTACTATTTTGCAGTGTGTACCCATTTTCGTGCTTTCTCATGAATGAATTCATTCCTCTGCAGTTCACAAAAGGTTTTTCAAATTTTGACATTTTGCTAATTACATTTTCCCCTTGTCTTGTTTTTTCCAGCTCTCGTAAATGTGAAACTTTGGGCTATTGATCGGCAATGTTTTCAAACAATAATGATGAGGACAGGCCTCATCAAGCATACTGAGTATATGGAATTTTTAAAAAGGTATGACACTTGTTTACTTTATGAAAAAATACAGTGAAACTGCCGTCCTCATCTTTTGACTTTTTTTGTGAGTGCAGTATTTGATTTGTTTCCTTCTCATATCTTTTTTTTTTTTTTTTTTTTTTTTAATTTGCTGTTTAACCATCCGTAAGCTGTATCCTCCACTTGAAAGGAAGGCGAGCCCCAGGGGGAGTCCTGCTGCAGCTTAGTTTCATTGCCGCTGTGAGTTACTCATTGGCAAAGAGTAACAAAGCCAGGTGTAAGAGAAGAAGCTTTAATATGAGTCATACTAAGTGTACCTTATTTAAAAAAACCCTACACCCTCCCCTGGGAAAAATCTGGTTTGTAAATTGTTGTAGAAAGAAGCAAGTCCATTCAAAGTGTGTTCTTGTGCTTCTAGAAGTAAAAGGCAAGTTTCTAGACAAGCAAAAACTTTAGGCTGCTGTAAAATGAAGGTTAAATGAGTAACAAGAAAGGCATAAAGCCAAGTCTCTTCACTCCTTAAATTTGACTCTCTCAAACTTTCCTTCAGTTTGCGCTGCCAGATGCCATCTCAAACTTGAACATACCCTCCATTACCAAACCAGTGTCTAATTTCTCAGTGTGCCATAGCAGTGAGGACTGCGCTGTGTTTCATGTCAGCAAAATAATCCCAAATAGAAGCATAATGTCATGGAATTCCAGAGAAAAAAAATCACCCAGGTCAATGTGATGCTGTAAGTAATCCCATCGTTACTAAAATGTTACTACACCAGGCTTGTCCCAGATCAAAACATTCCCCGCTGCATCATTCCCCCCCGGGAACTGACAATGTTTTGCTGTGCAGAAGCAGTGCGAGGGGTAAAATCATATCCAAGAGAAGATTTCTTTTGATAGTGAGTGGGGATGTGATCAAAATCCTTCAGATTTGGCCTCCTTTTCACCTTTCTCTAGGGAGAAGCTTTACTCATTTTCTTTTTTATTTAGGGTGCAGCTGATTTTCAACATAGGGGAATGTTTTAGCAATTAATTGCTTAATTTCCAGAAGCTGCATCTTTTTTTCCAGAGAGAGGTTTTGGGGGAAAAGTGCTGTTGTCAGATCTAGAAGGTCTTAGTTTGCAAACTAATGACTTGAGTAATGATATACCTTCTTAAAAGCATGTTTTGGATGAAAAACTAATCCCATACAGCCATATCAGATGACAGGTGACGAGTCTCCCTAAAGCAGGCATACTAACTTTAGCCCTGCCATGTCATGTGCTTGATCTGCTTTTGTTTCTGACTTGCTTTTTTATGTGTTTTCAAACATAAGATTTCTGAAATTGGAAAAACATGTGCAGTACATTCACTTGGACATGTAGTAACATAAAATCAAGAAGTAGCTTGTATTCCTTCAACTTTAAATTAGTTTTTCTCCAGTTAGTATTGGAAGAGAAAAGGACTTAGAAAAACAATAAAAATTAATAATTATAATAATTACCATCATAATATAACTATTCTTTAATATATAATATATAAAAATATCTAGAGAAAGAATACAAGTCACAGAATCATAGAATTGTTTAGATTGGAAAAACATTTAAGATCATTGAGTCCAACCATTAACCCAGCACTGCCAAGTCCACCACTAAACCATGTCCCTAAGTGCCACATCTACACATCTTTTAAAAACGTCCAGGGATGGTGATTCCATCGCCTCCCTGGGCAGCCTGTTCCAGTGCTTGAAAACTTTTTTGGTGAAGAAATGTTTCCTAATACCCAACCTAAACCTCTCTGGCGCAACTTGAGGCTGTTTTCTCTTGTCCTGTCGCTTGTTAGCTGGGAGGAGAGACTGACCCCCACCTCGCTACAACCTCCTTTTTGTGTGTGTATATATGTAAACACACATGTATATATGTAAACACACACACACAAACTAAATCTCGGTGATGATGTTGGGGAGTCACAAAATTGGGCTGTCTCACAGGGTGTCCAGGCAAGGCTTTAGGGATAGGGCAGGGCACATGGAGCCAGGAAGGTGATCCCGTAGGACCGATACCCAGGGCACAAGTGCAGCTGTACCACAGCTCAGCCAGGATGACAGGTGAGGAATGAATCGAAGCTGGGGCACCATTAGCCACTTAGATCAGAGAGCAGAGACCTGCCCAACTCACTACACTTGTTCTTGACTGGGTTGACATCCCTCCTCCTCACTTCTCCTTGTGGCCTGGAGTTTCACCTGTGATGGTTTTCAGTCATGAATAAAAATAAAATAATGAAACAAATAATTGGCCAGGAAGCATGGCCTCTGATGTGACAAGATGTTTCTCTAGAGAGGACCAGGAGCTCCATGGAGATGTTCTGCTACTCAGAGATGACATGAAAGTGTAGGCATCAAAGTCTAGCTTTTTCCAGGTGTCTTAGTTTATGGTTATTAACAAGCAAACTCAGAAGAGGAAACAAAACCTGTTTCCATACTGAAAGGGTTTAAAAAATCATAAATTCACATGCTAACAAGCACTGGCCTTTCTTGTATGCTAGTGAATGAAACAAAAAAATAAAAGATCAGTTCTGGAGGCTGGAGCTTCTGGCTCTCTTTCAAAGCGGAAACTGTGCACACATTAAGCTCTTAAGCTGTGAGCTTTAATAGAGATTCTGTAGAAGATTGTCAAGATTAATATGGATGCAGGTTTCACAGAGCCTGCCCACCTTTAATTTTAAAGCAAAGTGTGAGGAAGAAACAGAGAAGTGTTTTCTCACACTGTGTCTGAGCTTCTTGGACACAGCCTATTACAGTGTATCGAGCCACATATTAATGCTCATTACAAAGGTCTAAGGCAAGCAAATGTTTTTCTTCTTTGAATCTTACAGTTTGAATTTAGGAAGAGATTTTTTTCCTATGCAGTGATTGTAGCATGGGGCAGAATAGCTATAGGAAGGTCATTACAAAATGGTATCTGCCCCATTGTGTCTCCCAGTTAGCTGGACTCTGTTCATGAATAGCTAGCTCAAGCTCAAATAAATTCGATTTATTACATTAAATGTTCATTTTTAAGGATGTTTTCATTCTAAATCTTTTTAAGGAAAAAAAGTTAAATCTTGAAAACAAGGAGTATATAAATTGTTAACCTTATTCTTTGGGTTTTTTTTCCCATTTTCTTTCATACATTAAGAAGTTAATAAAAATGATCTTGTTAAGAAATCAAATGGAATAGAATAAAAAAAGGTTTAAACAGTACTTGTTCAAAGAAAAGTCAGTGGGATTGGACAGCATTACCTTCTGCTGAAATTGGTCTAAAACCCTTTCTGTTCTTGTCATTAGTCACAATAACAAAATGGTCATCATCTTCAGTAACATATTTTCATGTATGAGCAAAATACAGTAGACATTAAGGTTTTGGGGGTGAAATAAGACTATTCATGTATTCTTGTTTATCTTGCTGAAAATAAGTGCAGTCTCATCACTGGTATTATTAGGGGGGCTCTTGCAGTCATTGTATGAAATACTACCCCACAACCAGTGTTGTGTTTTGTTGTTTTTCCACAGAAGGAACATACACACGTCAGCTACTTTCTCTTAGTTTCACCCATTTATGTCCAGAGTATGTATAGTCCAGTGCTTTCTTCTGAATGCCGTAAGGAAACCCTAAAAAGTACGTCCTGGTTAAGAAATCCAGGTCTGCCATCCCAATGGGTCCTGGGCCAGAAGGCTGTCTCCTGGTTTTCTCTAAGGAATAGTAGTGCATAGTTTTCTTGGGTTACAAAACTTGAGATAACTCTTTGGATTTACAGAAATCAACTGCAATAGACTGGAGCAGGGGTCCTCAAACTACAGCCCATGGGCTGGGTACGGCCTCCCAGGGTCCTCAATCCGGCCCCCAGTATTTACAGAACCCCCGCGCCAGGGGTTGGGGGGGAAACCAAGCAGCCGCAGATGACTGCCTGCCACTTCATCCGCGCGCCCGACCCCTGGTTAAAGAGTGTGAGGACCCCTGGACTGGGGTAAGGAGCAAGTGAACATCCTCTTTTTCATAGTATTTAGGAGGAACTGGTATGTATATCCCTTTCTGCTGCTTGTAAAGTCAGCAGCTGATCCTTGAAGTGATCAAAAGATGGCCTAATTCCCTAGCAGCACTTGCTTCAAGTAAGGGATCGAAAATCCAGACTATTTTTTGATCCCTGTGTATATACTGAATGAAAAATCATAGCAATGATTCCCTTTGAAACGCAGATTTTCAGTAGCTCGTTATGGGTTTAAATCAGTGCTCGATCAAGCTAGATTGTAGTGTAGCTAACAGTAAAACGTTAAAATATAACATTGTGCCGTACATTCAGTAACTCTTAATGGTATAGGGGTTTTTTTAGCATTTAGTTTTTACACAGCATTGTGCTTTCTGTATATCATGGAATATATTTGCCCTTATGCAAGCAAGAAAGAGCAACAGTGGAGGTTACAGCTATGCCAGAATCAACTGTACATCTCACTGTAATTTTCACTGTAACAACATTAGAATGATTTCCTTCTCAAGCCTGTACTAAAATAATTCCATTTAAGCAAGTCAGAATATTTCAGTTAAGGAAACAGCTATTTATAAAATAAATTTGTCCAGGAAATAAAAGATGGAAAAAAGCCTTTGGCAAGTATTATAATTACCTGCTAAATCCTAAAAGTTTAAAGACAAGAATGCCTTGGAAAAGTAAATATTGTATTTATTTACACCATCTTCCTAGATGTTCCAAAAGGAGAGACCTCATATTCTGGTCCACCATATAATCTCTGCTTCATCCAAGACCCTGGAACAGATCAGGATAACAAAAGATGAATACTTTGTGTCACCTCAGAGGCAGGATCTAGCTTTAGAAGTGGAAACTTAAAGGAAGTTCGCACATACACACAATCTTGAATCTTATAAATATTCAGTGGTGCTAATAGAAACAAAATTAAAGGATCTTGTTAGCCCAAGCTTTTGACTTAATGTTAATGTCAAAAACTTTCATCTGGCTGAGGAAATGCCCTACCGTTTTGTCATAGTGCTTTGGCTTGATCTTGAGTCTCATTGACAGGTTTATCCTACTCCAAATTGGCTTAACTGGGAAGTTGTGATCTGGGCAGACATGGCAGAAGTGAGCTGGTTACGTCTAAGAAATGGGAGTTTATGCACTCTCTGCTTTTCTGCATAGGGAACTAGGCTGGTAAAGTTTTTTGTCTGTAGCCGTGTATTTAATTGTGCCAAAAGGTACTGAAACTGGTCACTGTGAGTACCATGATGATTTTAGAGAGAAGGTTTTGCGTTTTCTGCAAGTTGTTTGTCAGTGAGAGGAAAGCAGATACAAAAATGTGTGAAACTTCATTAAATGACTGTGTCTTTGAAAGATTGCTTGCGTTTCTGCATTAAAACTTTCCCAAAGTGCATCTTAGGGTGAAATTGTACTGGATAGAAGTGGGAGAGAAATAAGGAGAGTGAGGCAAGGGGAGGAGGGACTTTGGAAAAAAGAGTTAGAGATGGATGATGAGTTGGTGAAGTATGTATGTTAAGATTGTTTCAGCTGACTAAATCTGCAAAACAGGTTTTGGCTTAAAACAACTTTTGTGGAGCACTGGAATGTAGACAAAGTGAACAGAGGGGATAGCAGAGTAAGAGGAAAAGGGAAATTAGGAGGCAAATAAATGCATCCATTCTTAATACAAAGCTAAATATAAGAACAGATCTACTAGTTCAGACCAGGAGCCCATCTAAACTGACATCCTTTTCATCCCAAGATGTTCCTCAAAGCCAAAACAGAGAGGTCCATCCCCACTAGGATGAGTGTCCAGTCCAACACTTTGAAAGCCAAGAGCATCATCTTGAAGGGTGTTCACAGCCACAAGATCTGGTCATTACTCACCTTTTAGGCTGTCCGAAGTTTTAAAGGCAGTCCAAGGAGTGTCCCCGGGGGTGAGCAAGCTGGGCTGTTATGTCCTGATCAGGTTCTGTCTTACCTCAGAGGCACCCAAGAATTTTGCCAAGTTACCCTGCTTTTGCGTTCACTGTTGCTGTCCAAGCTGAGGAGCACCAGACCAAGCATGCAGTCCACAAACCCTGCGATTGATACGGTGACAAAAAGGCTTATGTCCAGATTATGATCTTCTGTATGGAGCCAGGAAGGCTGGAAACATTGAAATAGCATCTCCCAAGAGCTGTAGATGAGATAAGGCTATAAAGAAATCAGGAGTTAAGCCCAGGAAGAAGGGAGGGGTACGGAGAAGGTGTTTTTTTCTGATTTGAACGGTAATAGATTAATTTCCCCAAGTCAAGTCTGTTTTGTCTGTGATGGTAGTTGCTGAGTGATCTCCCTGTCCTTGTCTCAACCCACAAGCCTTTCGTTGTATTTTCTCTCCTCTGTCCAGTTGAGGAGGGGAGTGATAGAGCAGCTTTGGTTGGGCATCTAGCAGTCAGCCAGGATCAAACAACCACACCTGGAAACAATGGGGACTCTTTCAGGGCAGATGTCCACCTAGTTCAGGGGTCCTCAAACTTTTTAAACAGGGGGCTGGTGTGCGGATGCAGTGGCAGGCAGCCATCTGCGGCTGCTTGGTTTCCCCCCCAACCCCTGGCGGGGGGTTCTGTAAATACCAGGGGCCGGATTGAGGACCCTGGGAGGCCGTACCCGGCCCGCGGGCCGTAGTTTGAGGACCCCTGACCTAGTTCATTCTTAGCTGAGGTCTACAGCTACCTTGAGTCCACATCGAGGATTAAAATTATCCTTTTTTCATAATAGTGAACAAAAGGATAGGCAAGACGCACTATGAAGCAGGCAGAAAATCAGCTCAATTAGTGTAGGAGGGTTTGATGGTGTTGCAGGACTCCTCTCTGATCCTCAAAATGAAGAATGAATTCATAATTATATGCAATAAATAAATTTAAAAAAATCCATATGCTGTCCCTTTCAATTGTTCTGTTGGGTTTTCTTAAGATGTGGTGGAAGTACAGCTTAGCCCATGAATCTCTGAAGGTCATGTTAAACTCACTGTGCCGTGAGGGGCTACACCGAGTTACACCTGGAGCTTTAGTGGGGAAGGCTGAGGTGATTTGAGAGGGTTTGCAAGACTGAAAGTTTAGTCTTCTAAAGTCTGGTTAGATAAATCATGTGTCAATTCTTCTACATTTTGCTTAGATAACGTGTTACAACTAGCGTTGGGGAAAAATGACATTTTAGAAAGCCATTCATTACAGCTACTAGTTTTGTGTTTCTCACCTTGGATTTCTCACTGTTAATGACAAACAGGAGTGCACAGAGAGCTATGTCCTGGTCTGTAATTCATGCAAACTGGTGCAAATTTGTGCGTGTGTCAACAGGGTGCAGCTAATGGGCTGCTAAGGATCACCGAGCTCCCCCAGGTAAAAGCAAGAGGGAGCAACAGCAGGTTGGAGATGGGCTGTCAGCTGAGGTGGATGCACTGGAAAAGAGTGTTAGTGAGTTACCACAGCAGGGGAGGTTGGCAGCAGCCTCTGGGATGTAAACTGGAGAGTAAATAAGATGTCAGGAAGCAAACTAGGAGTAGCCTAAAGGTAGAAAGAAGGGAAATGCTGTTTGTGTTTCCTTGGGCAGGTGTGGGAATGTTTCAGGGGTGGCTTTATGTGAGAAGCTGAGCCTGAGGCTGCAGACGGTGAAGATACCCAGGGCGCCCACAGGAGCTCTCAGGAGGTCCTTGCACCTCCCAGGTTCATGCATAAAGTATGAAGACAGCCTGCAATGCAGGTTGTGTGGTATTTGAGTAATTTTAGTAGCTCTGCGTGGAAAAAAAACTGTTTCAGCTTTGGAAATTGCACAAAATCTTGTCTGTCTGGTCTGTTTGGGTTTTACCACGTTGTTTTAAATTCAGTTTGTGCTGGGGACACTGGAGGATATCTGGAAGGAAGTTTCTGTTTGCAGGCGGCTGAGCGTGAGGAGGTGTTTTCACCGTGCCATGGAGCACAGGCAGGCACTGAAGCAGAACTGAGATGATGCACTATGGTATCAAACTGTCAATTTTCTTCTGTCATGTAACAAGAAAAATAGTCTTTCTCATCTTCCAGTGGAGAGAAGGCCGGGTTAAGAATTTTTTTGAAGTACGTTTTGTAATGAATTGTTTCAGTAGCCACTATCTGGCCTCTGTAATCCCTTGTGAATGCTATTAATGCATAAGAAGGGGCTGGGGCAGATATTTTTTAAGTAATAGAGGTTTACTATTGACCAAGCTTATTTTAATCTGAGAAGAATCTTTATTGGAGGCAGTGCACCACAAGGAAAAAGGAGAAGTGAAAAGCAGGCAAAAGGCTCATGTTCCTGTTGATTCAGACCATGAGGAAGGGAGAAGAATAATTGCTTTTTGTTTGGTTGAGTTTTTGGTGGTTTTTTGGTTTTTTCACACGGGAGCATTTCAATCAAGACAGTTGCAGTAACCCGATTAAGTGCATCAAGGGAGTTGAAGACAGCAGCCCCCTGGACTGCCTTGAAGATAGCATTGGTCTTGGTGTCAGCTGTATTTGAAATGCGGATTAATACAAATGGGAATAAGTCTGTATCTCATTTTAATGTCATTGAATCTTGGACTCGTAAAATGGTTTGGGTTGGAAGGGACCTTAAAGATCGTTTAGTTCAATGGGCAGGGACACCTTCCACTAAACCAGGTTGCTCAGAGCCCCATCCAGCCTGGCCTTGAACGCTTCCAGGGATGGGGCATCCACAGCTTCTCTGGGCAACCTGTGCCAGTGTCACATCACCCTCACAGTGAAGAAATTCTTCTGCCTAATTCTACCCTCTTTGCACAGACATATTCCTTTGTACACGGAAGGGGGAATCTCAGTGAGTCTCGATGGGGCGTGCTGTGATTTTGCTTTTGCTACTGCTGCTGATCTGAAATTTGACAGTAAATAATTTAACCATAGCAGGTGACAGACACTGACTTTGCTCCTAATGTCCATCTGTGGGGCAATTTAGGGCTTTGCAGAAACGATTGATTGATACATCTAGTGGGAAACAGCCAGTTGCTGGGACCAGAGGGTGCAGAAATGGAAACCACAGTCTGTGTGATGGAGGCCACAGGTGGTAGCAGTAATAAGACATCTGCAGATGGTGAGGTTTGTGAGGCATTTGACTTCTCCCCCCCTTTTTTTTTTTCCTTCAACTCAGAGTTTTCTTGGTGAGGTAAAATCTAATTTTCTGGTAAGATTACTGTGCTACTTTAGATAATGTCTTTACATTTCAAAGGAGAACAAAGCTACATATGTCCTTTTTGCCCCCATAGTGAGTCTGTCAGTAAGGAAAAACACCTTCAAAGGTGCACTCATGATCTCAATAGGCACAAGCTCTTACTTTGGTTTAAATCACTGCCTTCTCCTCTTAGGTTACTCTATTGTAGCAGTTCCAAGTCAACATTGTCCAAGTAAAACATGTTCTCCAGATCCTTGCATGGCCATTTGGGCTCTTCAGGCTAATTTTCATAGCAAAGAAAGAGAATTCTTTCATAGCTACAGGTTAAAAGGTAAAACAATGAAGCTTTGTAACCTTGCATAGAAAGGAGGAAGGAAGGAACATGCATAAAGACTTACTGCCACAAGGGTAAAACACAGCAAAAGAATTCAGCTTTCCTGCCGTCTAAGTTGGAAGAGAGAATTTTATTATTCTTTTTAATAAGCAGGAAAACCCAAGAAGCAGCTGAAAACTAAAGAAATTCCATGATTCAGATTAGTCAAAATACCCTTATCTGTTATATGGCGAGCCTCACAAAGCAGATGCTCACAGGAAGACCGCAGTATGGCCTGTCTCATTCTTTAGTTTAAGAAAAAAAATAATTCAAAACACTGTCCAACAGCAGCTCCAACATGGTTTTATTGTGGTTTTCCCAGAGGTAAATGCAAGGATGGGCTATGCTTCTCTTTTGTAAAACTTGCTGAAGATAACCAGCCTAGAGTCCCCTGGAGGCAAAGGGTGTCAGTGTCTGCGGTGAAGGCAAAAACCCAAAGTCAAGCCAGAATAAGGCCACAACTATCAATGAATTAATCTGTTCTGTGCTGTTAGTTAACAGAAGAGCTTTTCTTGGTGATGCTTTGCACATGTTCTTGCAGGGTTTTGTGAAGGCTAGAGCTCTAGGGATTCTTGTGTTTCTGGAGTGGTTTAGCTCCCTGCTTCAGTATAGCTGCTGATTAATGGAGAAGGCAAGGTGCTGTCAAGAATTAAATCTTGGACTTTTTCTCTTGGTTGTTAGCCTTTAAAAATAATGGTGTTTGGTTTTACATTTCATTTTTAATTTCCAGATCTCCTCCCCCTCCCCCCTTTTTTAGGGTCAATGCTGTCTTCTTCATTTGTCATCAGTTATTCTTCCCTTGATGAGAATCACATTTTACTTTTCAATACCTGTAGAATGTGTCCTCAGGCACAGATCAATCAACAGGGTGTAATTACTGGTAAACCAATTGTTAGCGTGGCTTTGTACTGATACAAATGGGACCCGAATCTGATCCTCTGTTGTTGCAGTCATGCTTTAGAGCCATCAGGGAAGGTTATATCCAACATCCTCCCTGTTTGGAGAAAGAAAACTCTTGTTGGTAATATTGCATCAGGTCAAAACCAATCCTGGCTCACTGCATGCCTGTTAGCTGCTGTCATGATTGAAGGACTTTCTGAGCTGCAGAGAAACCAGGCTGAGAAACAACTTACATGTTTCTGATTTCTGTAGCAGCAAAGAAATCAAGTTCTTCACAGCTCGATGCAGAACATTAGGCACAACTGGAGATCTGTTAATGTGTGCAGGCTTGTTTGAAATAATTCATCCTTACCAAATTAACATTTGGTATTGTAATATTATGTGGATGTTTGTGGCTGTATATACCAAGAAGATTGTTTTGCATTGCGTGCTAAAATGTAGTGAGGAGCAGACTGATTAAGATTAGGGGTTTATACTGCAAATATTAAAGTAGATGAAATTATTAAAAATTATGATTATTTTATTCTGATCACATTATAGCCTAACTTTAAAATTTAGGACTCTGGAAAGGTAGCATGATCTCTGAGTCAAGATCTGTGGCAGGTGGCTTCATTGGGGTTTCCCTTACAAGAGATGAGCTGAGGAGGCAGCCCAGAATAACCAGGAAAGACTTGTTAGGTTTTTATTTTGCAGAAGCTATATGGCAGGGGTCCTCAAACTACGGGTACAGCCCCCCAGGGTCCTCAATCCGGCCCCTGGTATTTACAGAACCCCCCGCACCCCCCCTGCCGCTGGGGGCTGGGGGGGGAACCTGCCACTTCATCCACACGCCGGCCCCCAGTTTAAAAAGTCTGAGGACCGCTGCTATATGGTGATAATCTCTCGGCCTTTGATCTATCAACTATTTAAAATGCCTAGGTTAGTCATTCACACACTAGCTGTGGCAAAATAGAGTTGAACAGTGATGCTTGGTGTTAAAATATTAAAGATGGATAGATTGCAATGAATTACAGAAGATGAGACATTTTGGAGGGTTTTCAGAGTGTGGTTTATGCTTTGTGATTATGTTTTCTTTCAAGATGACCAATGATGAGCAGCAACTGTGACTTGTAGTGGATGAATTGAGTAGAGAGACATTCTGCAGAGCTGTAGAGAGATTGGAATAGGCATTCTCTGATCTTGTAAAATAGAAGATATCCCTGATAGCATCGTGGGAACTAGAAGGTAGCCCTGATACCTGACCAGTTCAGTAGCATGCAGGTGAAGCAGCGTAGGGTGGCAGTTCAGCCCAGCCTGAACCAAAACCTCTTGTGGGCTCCCAGAGATACTCAGCTGTCCAAAGAAGCCTTTATCCAGGCAGAATACAATAGTCTTTACTCTTTCATTTATAAAACAATACCAACACAGTTTACTGGCAAGGTAGAAGATAGGAAGGGGTGTGATGCTTGTCCCTTTTATGGTCACAGATGTTCTCGATTCGTTATGCTGCCTGTGTGCCCACACATGACATCACTCATTGTTTGACCAGGGTGGCTGAATTGGTGGGCCAAGTGTCCAGAGCTCTCATCTGAAGAGGTCAAAGTCCTTCAGCTCCTTTTAAGTGTTCACTGTCAGATTATTAATCTGTTAATCGATGGGTTGGAATCAAGTGAAAGCACAAACACATCAGATTTAGGAGAAGGTATTGCATCTGGCTGGATGTCTCAGCAAGGTAGAGTCACCTTGATGGGTGAAAAACAAAGACAATATCATAGGTTTGAAGATCGAGGTCTATTTCTTAACGTTCTTTTTCAAGGGTGTTTCCCATGACCCATTTAACTCTCTTCCCTCATGGGCCCACAAGCCAGTTTTAGAGTCTTTGTTTAGTGTGCAGCCATTTGATAGTCACAGACATTTCAGAGCTCATCCTTGTGTCTGACATTTCTCATAAAAAAACATTTATCCACCTATCCAACATGTTATCGCACCAGACAGTCCCTACTCTTGTGTCTATTTTCATGCTCAAATTACAAATAGATACCTACCAAAGCATCTGACGCTCTCCTGTCCTGAAAGGAATCATTCAGTGATGCACAGGAGGATTTTGGCAGTGTCAGGTGTCTGCTTTAAAACATTTTGCTTTTTGACCAGGTAAAGTGAGACTGGCATTCTCAGTGGCAGCCACTTCAAAACTTTTTATACACTGGTACAAATGCAGTTGTAGGCTTCCAAACTTCACTTCCTTTTGCTCAGCCAGTAATCACAGACTAACACGTCAGCTCCTATACGAAAGGAGGATTGTTACCTTTATTATTATTATTTTTCAAATGAGTGAGTAACCTGAGCATTTCTACCACAGGCTACAGGCTGTTAGCTTCTGTACCTTTTTTTCCCCCTCTAAGAAGAAATGTCTGAATTTCACTGCAATGTGTTTGACCACATATAGAAACCCTCTGCTTCTTAGAAGACTTGGGAGTAAATAATATTTTTGCGTGCCTTAAATTGTTTAACAAATTTTCAATTACAATTAATTAAGCATGTTCATCTACAAAGAGGAGTACATGTATTTGCCCAAATGAGGCAGCTTTGTAGGTTCTTGCATGGGGCTGAACCGTCTATCAACCTGCACCCTAAAATTGGGCTGTAAGTAGCACCCTTGATGTTCTTTGTTAGTTATTCTGCCTGCAACGTGGCTTCCAGAAATCAGTATCCCTTTTATTTCTTTTTCTCTTTTGGTCCAAAGTGATAGTTACATAGACAGTGGGCCAATCATGTTAAATGTGTTTTTCACCAATGGTGTTTTATTAACTGTGAAAGTCCATGGCAGAGAAACACTCTTGCCAGTGCTGGTATGCAAGTGTTGGGTCTGACCGGGGTCAATCATGCCTTTGGGTTATGTTTGCAGGTACTTTTTCTCCTTACAAAACTGGAAAGCTATCTGAGGTCTCTGGTGAAAACAAAACTTTTAGAGAGTTAGTAATGGAGTTCAATTTGCTTATCCATGTGCAAATTGAAATGCTTAAAATACGTGCAGTGTTAGGGAGAGAAAGTAGTAGAAAAAGTGCTTTTTTTTCCACAGCTGGTGGAAAAGTTTGAGTACAGACTAATTGCTAGAAAGATATCTTAGGCTTCATGTTTGAAAACTCTGTATCCAAACTGTCTTTTGATCCTAATGAAAAATCTGAGTTTGCCTGCTCATACACAATGCTAAGCAAAGCATTTCGGCAAACCATTTATTTGGTGAAAAATGCAGCTTTAGGGCTGAATAATTTGTTGATGGAGTATTTCAGAAATAATGAAAGAATTTTCTGCTCTCTCAGTGGTGGATTCCTTGTGTGATGAAATGACTATTAGGACAAGGGGATGTCATTTGTTGTGGGTTTAGAAAGGCTTTTTACACTTTGCCTGCAGCATTGTCATTTGAAAGCTGAGGACTAATGGGCTGGATGCATGGAACGGTTAGATGGGTTGAAAGTTGGCAGGACTGTCAGGCTTGGAGAGAGGTAATTAATGGCTTTGATATTTAGCTGGTGCTGGTGAAAAGCAGAGTATGGTGGGGGTATACTGGGGCAGATACTCCATGTCTCCATTGACAGCCGTGATGGTGGGACAGTCATCTTCAGCAAATGTGCATCCAGAGAAAAATTAGGGGAAAGGGGCTGTCGATGCCAAGACAAAGAGTGCACCTTCATTTGAAAGGGACCTTGAGAAATTTGTCTGTTGGGTCAAAATCAACCTTATGAAACTCAACAGGGAGAACAGGGTAGAGGTTTTGTTCCTGAGGTGGAATAGCTCCGTGCATCGACAGAGGCTGGCAACTGCCTGCCTGTACTGAAGGTCTATAGAAAAGGACCTGGACCATAAAGTGGGGGCCAAGTTGAGTAGGAGCACAACATACTGCCATCATGAACAGTCCTTTAGGAAGAGCATGGCTGGCAGGTCATCAAGGTAAGCATTTAGTCCCTCTATTCAGTGCTGGAGAGGCCAACCTGGAGCAATGTTTCCCACTACTGCAGGGGCAGTTTCAAAGGTATGGAATCAAACTCTTCTTGGTACTGGCAAGTAAACCAAGGGGCAGCGGCCATGAGTTGAGGTTTGGGAGGCTTGGGCTGGACAAGAAAGCAAAATCCTTTCCTGGAAAGGTAGTGCAGGTCAGGACAGGTCACCGAAGAGGTGGGAGGGATCTCTGTCCTCAAGAGGAGTGCACATCAAAGTGTGTGTTTTGAGGGTACTGTTGTGGAAGGTTTCAGGAAGAATCTCATGGGCCAGTTTTGGATTTGTGGTACATCTCTGTGTTTTGGTGTCATGGTTGGACAAGCAGTAGGCACTAGGCAGAGTGGAATTAAATGCAGTTGGGCAGCAACTGAACAGTGAACCAACGTGGAGCTGGTACAGGATGAGGGGGAAAGCCACAGAGGAGAGTGATGGCAGACGACCAACATGTGTATGCTGGTTACTCAGACCTCTTAAATAAAAACTGCCACTTTCTTAACAGGAATTGTACCCATCACCTTTTTTTTGCTCTCTAGTAGACTCTTGGTGTATAGTGTTTTTGCATCACCTTGCTGTCTTTCTTTTTCAATCTCATTTTTTTATTGCAATGAGCATTTCTAAATACCTTTGGCTTCAAAGTAGTGGCATGTGTTTCCTATGGCTTCACATTTCAAATAAAGTCTGTAAATATGAACTGCACTTTAAGAATTGACTGTTAAATAAATATAGCTGGGACTTTGCAATCAGTAGCCTTGATGGGGAAAAAATGGGGACTTGTATATGCCTGAGAGGTTAAAAACTTGATTTTTTTTATTTCAAGTTTACCTATTTATCAAGGCAAAATACCACAGCAAGAACTAATACTTCACATGATGACCACCACATATAAGAAAAATAGGTCAGGGAGGATCAGCTTCATTTCCATGGCAACTGCTTAATCCCTAGTGGAAAAGACTAACTTGATGCCTAAGTGCTGTTTCTGTACATTAGTTTCATTCCTGGGTCTTAAATAGGCTTATTTTTACAATGACCTGATGGGCATTGAAATTACAATAAACAGCAGTTACTTTTCCAATAGCCTGTGTATACTTTGACATCGTATTTTAGACTCTCTTACATATTTCTGCGCACTCAAGGTTGTGGTTTGTCAACGCACAAGCATTCAGCTGGAGGGTGCATGGGGACTTCCTCCTCCTGGCTATGGTGACACCACTGCAGCTTGGTGGGAATGTTGAGCTCTAGATATTTGTAGCCATCCTGACTTAAGGACTGTGAGATTTATTGGGTGGTTTTTTCCCTATTCAGAAGTCCAGCTCCAATGTTAAAACTACATGACAAGATGGGAAACATTGAAGTCTTAACTGATGCACCTGTGAAGGTCACATTGGCAACAGGGCAGATAGTAAATATTTACTGTTTGATGGCTGTGTCTCAGCCGACTGTGTCCCTTGTAGCTGGTCCCTGAATTCATGCCCATGCTTACACCATTCCCAAACCCTCAAAGTCCTGCCTCAGGTTTGAGTGGAGATGGAAGGCTGCTGATGACATCGAGATTTGGTTTGAAATGTTCAGGCAGGAGTTACAATGTCAGTAAGTAGTCAGCAGTGCAGAGTCCACTTTCTTATGAAGGATTCATTGTTTAAATTTGCCGTGAAGCTGTTTAGTATTTACTAAGTGGTTTTGCAGTGCAAAGACCCAGCATTTTGCACAAGGCTTTAGACATGATGAAAACAGCCTCTGTCATTGCTGCTTTCTCCTGGCATCAGTTTTAGTACTGTTTAGTAACGTGGTGCTGGTTAAAATCATGCTTCAGGCTCCATTATAAAGGATGCTTTAGAAACACAGATCTAAAACAGATTGTCTGGTCTGAAAGCTGTGTGGCCTGAATCAGAGCACTGGAAGTTAAATTGTCGAGGCTGAGGAAGAGAGGAAAACTTGGGATAACTGGAGCTAACGCCTCATAAATTGGTGCTTAGCTGGTGCCAGTTCTTTTAAGAAATAAGTGGTCAAGGGAGAGCTGGAATATCAGCAACACCTTTCTCTGCTAGCCACAACCTCCCTCTGATGGGGTCAGTGGCAAAAGTCAAAGAAAAGTTTTCTTCTTCACATTATCTAATTGGCATTTATTTTCTGTAAGTGGGGAAGATCCAATACAGATTCATAAGTGGAGGCATTTTTGGTAACTGTTACTTAAATACATGTAGACAGATTATGAAAAACTGGTTTTTCTCTCTGCTGGAACAGGCTGGCTCGTACTTTGGAAGAGAACCATGATGAAAAAAAAAAAACCATATGGTTTTGTAAGCAAACTTGCATATCAAAGGCTTTAGCCTTCATTTCACTTTTCCTTGTATGTCTGACAATCATCGCATTGCCCAGCTAACTCAGCTGTGGATGAGAAACAGACTGATGGAAAAGTGGAAATTGATGTGCAACTTGCCCCTGGTACATTTTTTTTTCCCCCCAGGCAATTTGGTAAACCTTTGCAAAAGTGTATTTCAACAAGAACAGAGATTTCTTCAAGATTCTGATTAGCTGTCACTTCAGTTAACTCTTAATAAACACAACCCCCTTCAGATGTACATGTTTGAATGAAGATCATGTAATCATGTTTTGCTGATTGGAAATCCTGTGGGGATTAATACGTGTTGAAGTCTATGTTTGTTCAAACAAAAAAGAAATAGCATGCACTGGCTCTTAGGAGCTTTGAAATGAAATGTATTATTAGTTCCTCTGTAAATTGGAACCATACATATGGGAGCATAAAACACATGAAATGGTCTAGATATTTCTAAAAGGATGATTTTAATCTTCATTAGTAATCTGGATGAAACAGCTGCTGACTGCAAATAAACTGTGTTGGTGAATACTAAACAAATCGTATTGAGATGAAGAATAGGGACAGGGTCTTTGAATTCGTCTTGTCACAATGCATAACTTGGGAGCACATCTTGTACACTGAACTGTATTACAAGAGTTTAAAGGCCAGATTAAGTAAAGAACTGGGCACACTTCCAGACGAATAGCTCATTAAACTCCAGCCCTCTGCTGGGTTGTCTGCTTGGAAGCGTGCAATGAGGCACCCTTTGATACTCTTTGACAAGGAATAGCACATGTCATTTTGGCCTTGACACTACAAAAAGATGCTGTAGCTTCTGCTAGAGATGGGAAAGCATGCTATGTTGGAGGTGAAGCCTCAGCGTAGGAAGAGGCTGCTGGTTTGCTATTTGGGTGCAATCAGAGGTGTGAGTGAAATATTGTGATAATATTGTGTTATATTCATGGCATAATAACAGCGATTTGTAAGGAAGAGTTATCTTTCTGTGTTTAGATTGTACCTCTACAAAATGTGCAGGATGAAGGATGCTTAAATGTGGTAGACTAATGCAAACCATTTGTGTCTAGCCACTTCTATATATTGCAATACTGTACTTACTTGTCTTGCATGCCTACAGCTTGGCAAGTTCATCAATAGCTAATTTGGCAGGTAAAAGAAGAACATTGGCTTTAACAAATATTTGAAATAAATCTTAAGAAGGTGGTTTAGGGAGCGTTTACTTTTTTTTCGCTCATTATGGTAGGTTCTGCTCCTCCTCTTGATACCCAGACAAAACCCCTATAACCACCCATGAACGCTGATGGACCTAGGAGTGAAGGGAGTATGTCAGAAACTTCCTGAATTAATTTTTTCTATCACTGAGTTTAACTTCCACTGCTTTTAGTTATGTAGTACCTCTTAATTTGTTATCACTGGGGATATTGCTGTGCTGCAATAGCAGTGGATTTCTGAGTTTCACCCAGCAGACTGAGAGCAGTGTGAGATTACCATGGTGGTCTGGACAAAGGTTGTAGAGCATCGTGATGGTGGTGGCTCATAACACTTGTCCTGCTACCTGGCCAGCTGCTGGGGATATTTACTGTATCTCTTAGTGATTTACATGGTTCCAGACATTGCACCTGTCCTCTGCATGCATCTCTCTCTCTGTCCTGTAACTTGGAACAAGGTGAGAAATATAATGAGGTGATGGGTTTTATTCTTCTCTTTAAATAACCACGGTATGAAATTGGACATTGATCTTCAAAGACATGGAAGAAGTGTTTGCGATGTCTTTTGGCATGAACCAGTAGCCTTTACAAGGAAGAAGCTCGCTCCAAGGGGAATGTTTTGAAGGTGGCATTCATGTCTCTACTATTGTTTCTGCCCAAGTTTGCACTGTTCTGAGTATTTGAGTTATTTTTAGTTTATGATCGTCAAGTGGAGCTTTTTGGATGGGCAGTCGCATACAGGCATGCAGAAGTCTGCAGTCTTGGATGCAGACTACATCCACTGGTGTCCAAAACCTGCTGAAGAAGCATGGGGAGCTGAGAAGTCAAACAGATTAGACAGCAGTGGGCTCTGATGTGCCAGAAGTGTTCACAGTTGCAAGAGAAACACCATGTTGGTGTTGGTTTGAACATTGTGGTCCGTTGTTATGGGGGTGGTATATTGTGATTATGTGAGAATAGGAACGTTATTTGCACATTCAAATGTGAAGATGCTTTTCCAACAGGAAAACACTTTGAATAGGATAAGTTCTTGGTTTTGTTGTGGCATGCTTGAAGGTTAGAAAAGGCTCTGTGCGTGCCGTTCTCCAAGCACATCTTCATTCATCTCTCTGAGTCAAGTGCATAAATTTTTACCTGGTAATTGTTGTGTTTTGTATTAGCAAAGTAAAAGAAAGATTAAGTACAAAGCTTTTAATGTGATTAGAAATAGCTGTTTAGATGTGTATCTCATTATTTGTAATTGTCTTGAGACTTGGCAATCTGCCTTATACATACAAATAGTCATTTCCCTTCAGAATGGTTTAACAAGCTGAAGTATGAAGATGTAGAAAGTATCGATCTAAAGATAGTCAGGTATAA